>NC_090372.1:179579482-179901903 GCF_036365525.1 Heterodontus francisci | reverse complement strand
CCTAGCTCCCTAAACTCTGCTTGCAGGACCTCATCCCTCATTCTACCTCTGTTGTTGATACTGATATGGACAACGGCCACTGGCTGTTCACCCTCCCCCACAACAGAATGCTCTGTAGCCGCTCATTGATATCCTTGACCCTGGCATCAGGGAGGAAACATGCCATCCTGGATTCACATCGGCGGCTGCAGAAACGCCTGTCTTTTTCCCAAACAATCGAATTTCCTATCATTATTGATTTCCCAATCTTCCTCCTGCCCCAAGAGTTATTGAGCCACCCATGGTGCCTGTGGACTTGGCTCTCGTTGCACTCCCCAGAGGAAATATCACTTTCACTCTTATTCAGAACTGCAGCTAACGACACTTCCTGCACCTGTGGTTGTCCAGGACATGAGAAGTGTCCTGGAGTTCCCACATGCGGCAGGATGTGCACTCCACCGGATCAAGCTGCCCTGACATGCCTCTATTTATTAGACTATTAAACTTAGTACTTAACGATTCACCAGCTACTCACCAATCAGCTGCTTCTCCTGTGCTGATGTCACTTTATTTTATAGTGAGGTTAACTAAAATGTTTTAATTTAACTCTTATTATCTAAAAACATTAGATTTTAAATTACAAAACAATTCAGACGTTTCATGTTAATATCCCTTCTTATTTAATTTTAACTTTATCCACTAGATCTGATTGAATAATTGAGCACTGATTTTAATTATATGATAAATTACCAAATTGGTTTTAGTTTTTAGTCATTGTTCGAATTAATTGCTCGTCTTACATTATAGTTGATTACTTTGGATTAAATTAAAAGCTTACCAGAAAACTCACATCATGTGACTCCGTGTCCTGTGACATCATTTCGTCATTTTTCTTCTTCCCGTTAAATTCAGATTTATAGATCACAGCCTATGATCTCAGCCTGCTTCACACTGCCCTGCTCACGGTCTGCTTCACACTGCCCTGCTCACGGTCTGCTTCACTCATCCCTGCTCACGGTCTGCTTCACTCATCCCTGCTCACGGCCTGCTTCACACTGCCCTGCTCACGGTCTGCTTCACACTGCCCTGCTCACGGCCTGCTTCACACTGCCCTGCTCACGGCCTGCTTCACACTGCCCTGCTCACGGCCTGCTTCACTCTGCCCTGCTCACGGTCTGCTTCACACTGCCCTGCTCATGGCCTGCTTCACTCTACCCTGCTCACGGCCTGCTTCACACTGCCCTGCTCACGGCCTGCTTCACTCTGCCCTGCTCACAGCCTGCTTCACTCTGCCCTGCTCACGGTCTGCTTCACTCTGCCCTGCGCACGGCCTGCTTCACTCTGCCCTGCTCACGGTCTGCTTCACACTGCCCTGCTCACGGCCTGCTTCACTCTGCCCTGCTCACGGCCTGCTTCACACTGCCCTGCTCACGGTCTGCTTCAGTCATCCCTGCTCACGGTCTGCTTCACTCATCCCTGCTCACGGCCTGCTTCACACTGCCCTGCTCACGGTCTGCTTCACACTGCCCTGCTCACGGTCTGCTTCACTCTGCCCTGCTCACGGTCTGCTTCACACTGCCCTGCTCACGGCCTGCTTCACACTGCCCTGCTCACGGCCTGCTTCACACTGCCCTGCTCACGGCCTGCTTCACTCTGCCCTGCTCACGGCCTGCTTCACACTGCCCTGCTCACGGCCTGCTTCACTCTGCCCTGCTCACGGTCTGCTTCACACTGCCCTGCTCATGGCCTGCTTCACTCTACCCTGCTCACGGCCTGCTTCACACTGCCCTGCTCACGGCCTGCTTCACTCTGCCCTGCTCACAGCCTGCTTCACTCTGCCCTGCTCACGGTCTGCTTCACTCTGCCCTGCGCACGGCCTGCTTCACTCTGCCCTGCTCACGGTCTGCTTCACACTGCCCTGCTCACGGCCTGCTTCACTCTGCCCTGCTCACGGCCTGCTTCACACTGCCCTGCTCACGGTCTGCTTCAGTCATCCCTGCTCACGGTCTGCTTCACTCATCCCTGCTCACGGCCTGCTTCACACTGCCCTGCTCACGGTCTGCTTCACACTGCCCTGCTCACGGTCTGCTTCACTCTGCCCTGCTCACGGTCTGCTTCACACTGCCCTGCTCACGGCCTGCTTCACACTGCCCTGCTCACGGCCTGCTTCACACTGCCCTGCTCACGGCCTGCTTCACTCTGCCCTGCTCACGGCCTGCTTCACTCTGCCCTGCTCACGGTCTGCTTCACACTGCCCTGCTCACGGCCTGCTTCACTCTGCCCTGCTCACGGCCTGCTTCACACTGCCCTGCTCACGGCCTGCTTCACACTGCCCTGCTCACGGCCTGCTTCACTCTGCCCTGCTCACAGCCTGCTTCACTCTGCCCTGCTCACGGTCTGCTTCACACTGCCCTGCTCACGGCCTGCTTCACACTGCCCTGCTCACGGTCTGCTTCACTCTGCCCTGCTCACAGCCTGCTTCACTCTGCCCTGCTCACGGTCTGCTTCACACTGCCCTGCTCACGGCCTGCTTCACACTGCCCTGCTCACGGTCTGCTTCACACTGCCCTGCTCACGGTCTGCTTCACTCTGCCCTGCTCACGGTCTGCTTCACACTGCCCTGCTCACGGCCTGCTTCACTAGCCCTGCTCACGGCCTGCTTCACTCTGCCCTGCTCACGGTCTGCTTCACACTGCCCTGCTCACGGCCTGCTTCACACTGCCCTGCTCACGGACTGCTTCAATCATCCATGCTCACGGCCTGCTTCACTCTGCCCTGCTCACGGCCTGCTTCACTCTGCCCTGCTCACGGTCTGCTTCACTCTGCCCTGCTCACGGTCTGCTTCACTCCGCCCCTCTCCCAGCCATTTCATACTGCCCCTCTCCCAGACTGTTCCACACTGCCCCTCTCCCAGACAGTTTCACACTGTCCCTCTCCCAGACAGTTTCACACTGACCCTCTCCCAGAATGTTTCACACTGCCCCTCTCCCAGACAGTTTCACACTGTCCCTCTCCCAGACAGTTTCACAATGCCCTTCTCCCAGAATGTTTCACACTGTCCCTCTCTCAGACTGTTTCACACTGACCCTCTCCCAGTTTCACACTGTCCCTCTCCCAGACTGTTTCACACTGTCCCTCTCCCAGACTGTTTCACTCTGTCCCTCTCCCAGAATGTTTCACACTGACCCTCTCCCAGACTGTTTCACACTGCCCCTCTCTCAGACTGTTTCACTCTGTCCCTCTCCCAGAATGTTTCACACTGACCCTCTCCCAGACTGTTTCACACTGTCCCTCTCCCAGACTGTTTCACTCTGTCCCTCTCCCAGAATGTTTCACACTGACCCTCTCCCAGACTGTTTCACACTGCCCCTCTCCCAGAATGTTTCACACTGTCCCTCTCCCAGACTGTTTCACTCTGTCCCTCTCCCAGACTGTTTCACACTGTCCCTCTCCCTGTCTTTTCCTCACAGCCCCTCTCCCAGACTGTTTCACACTGTCCCTCTCCCAGACTGTTTCACACTGCCCCTCTCCCAGAATGTTTCACACTGCCCCTCTCCCAGAATGTTTCACACTGTCCCTCTCCCAGAATGTTTCACTCTGTCCCTCTCCCAGAGTATTTCACACTGCCCCTCTCCCTGTCTTTTTCTGACTGCTCCTGTCCCAGAGTATTTCACCCTGCCCCTCTTCTTTCTTTTTCTCACTGCCCTCTCCCAGACTGTTTCACACTGCCCCTCTTCTTTCTTTTTCTCACTGCCCTCTCCCAGACTGTTTCACACTGCCCCTCTCCCTGCCTTTTTCACACTGCCCCTCTTCAGGCTGTTTCACACTGCCCCTCTCCCAGACTGTTTCACACTGCCCCTCTTCAGGCTGTTTCACACTGCCCCTCTCCCTGCCTTTTTCACACTGCCCCTCTTCAGGCTGTTTCACACTGCCCCTCTCCCAGACTGTTTCACACTGTCCCTCTCCCAGACTGTTTCACACTGCCCCTCTCCCTGCCTTTTTCACACTGCCCCTCTTCAGGCTGTTTCACACTGCCCCTCTCCCAGACTGTTTCACACTGCCCCTCTTCAGGCTGTTTCACACTGCCCCTCTTCAGGCTGTTTCACACTGCCCCTCTCCCAGACTGTTTCACACTGTCCCTCTCCCAGACTGTTTCACACTGCCCCTCTCCCTGCCTTTTTCACACTGCCCCTCTTCAGGCTGTTTCACACTGCCCCTCTCCCAGACTGTTTCACACTGCCCCTCTTCAGGCTGTTTCACACTGCCCCTCTTCAGGCTGTTTCACACTGCCCCTCTCCCAGACTGTTTCACACTGTCCCTCTCCCAGACTGTTTCACACTGTCCCTCTTCAGGCTGTTTCACACTGCCCCTCTTCAGACTGTTTCACACTGC
Source organism: Heterodontus francisci (assembly GCF_036365525.1). Classification (NCBI taxonomy): domain Eukaryota; kingdom Metazoa; phylum Chordata; class Chondrichthyes; order Heterodontiformes; family Heterodontidae; genus Heterodontus; species Heterodontus francisci. The sequence continues at coordinate 179,897,532 of NC_090372.1, read as the reverse complement.
CCCTCTCCCAGACTGTTTCACACTGTCCCTCTCCCAGACTGTTTCACACTGTCCCTCTTCAGGCTGTTTCACACTGCCCCTCTTCAGGCTGTTTCACACTGCCCCTCTCCCAGACTGTTTCACACTGCCCCTCTTCAGACTGTTTCACACGGCCCCTCTTCAGGCTGTTTCACACTGCCCCTCTTCAGACTGTTTCACAGTGTCCCTCTTCAGACTGTTTCACACTGCCCCTCTTCAGGCTGTTTCACACTGCCCCTCTCCCAGACTGTTTCACACTGCCCCTCTTCAGACTGTTTCACACTGCCCCTCTTCAGGCTGTTTCACACTGCCCCTCTCCCAGACTGTTTCACACTGCCCCTCTTCAGACTGTTTCACACTGCCCCTCTTCAGGCTGTTTCACACTGCCCCTCTCCCAGACTGTTTCACACTGCACCTCTTCAGACTGTTTCACACTGCCCCTCTTCAGGCTGTTTCACACTGCCCCTCTCCCAGACTGTTTCACACTGCCCCTCTTCAGACTGTTTCACACTGCCCCTCTTCAGGCTGTTTCACACTGCCCCTCTCCCAGACTGTTTCACACTGCCCCTCTTCAGACTGTTTCACACTGCCCCTCTTCAGGCTGTTTCACACTGCCCCTCTCCCAGACTGTTTCACACTGCCCCTCTTCAGACTGTTTCACACTGCCCCTCTTCAGGCTGTTTCACACTGCCCCTCTTCCAGACTGTTTCACACTGCCCCTCTTCAGACTGTTTCACACTGCCCCTCTTCAGGCTGTTTCACACTGCCCCTCTCCCAGACTCTTTCACACTGCCCCTCTTCAGACTGTTTCACACTGCCCCTCTCCCAGACTGTTTCACACTGCCCCTCTTCAGACTGTTTCACACTGCCCCTCTTCAGGCTGTTTCACACTGCCCCTCTTCAGACTGTTTCACACTGCCCCTCTTCAGGCTGTTTCACACTGCCCCTCTCCCAGACTGTTTCACACTGCCCCTCTTCAGACTGTTTCACACTGCCCCTCTTCAGGCTGTTTCACACTGCCCCTCTCCCAGACTGTTTCACACTGCCCCTCTCCCAGACTGTTTCACACTGCCCCTTTTCAGGCTGTTTCACACTGCCCCTCTCCCAGACTGTTTCACACTGCCCCTCTCCCAGACTGTTTCACACTGCCCCTCTCCCAGACTGTTTCACACTGCCCCTTTTCAGGCTGTTTCACACTGCCCCTCTCCCAGACTGTTTCACACTGCCCCTCTCCCAGACTGTTTCACACTGCCCCTCTCCCAGACTGTTTCACACTGCCCCTTTTCAGGCTGTTTCACACTGCCCCTCTCCCAGACTGTTTCACACTGCCCCTCTCCCAGACTGTTTCACACTGCCCCTTTTCAGGCTGTTTCACACTGCCCCTCTCCCAGACTGTTTCACACTGCCCCTCTCCCAGACTGTTTCACACTGCCCCTCTCCCAGACTGTTTCACACTGCCCCTTTTCAGGCTGTTTCACACTGCCCCTCTCCCAGACTGTTTCACACTGCCCCTCTCCCAGAGTGCCTTGTTTTAATTTATGCTAGTGGTGAGTTTTTGTGCTCATCCAAGAGGTCAGTATTGGAGGATGGTTCTTTTACTCCAGTGGCAATATAAGGCGCTGCCAAACTGGAGATTGCAGATCCAAGTACAGAGTAAAAGTCTCCTTACTCTGCCCAATGATGTGCCTTAACCCCTTCTGCATCAGGCTGAAGTTCAAAAAAAATTCTCACCCCTACTGCCCTCATCCACTAGAAAGTAAAGGGTAAATGTTTATCTCCCACTGCAGAACATTGTGCACGGAACATAAAGAACTCAAAGAAAGTGCCAGGTGGAATTCAATCTTAGTAAATATAAGGTGGTGCATTTCGGTTAAAAAAGTAAAAGGAATGGGGGAATGTTGGGTGATTAGGATGAGCGGAGGAATTTGGGGATTCAGGTTCTCATGCATTGTCAAAGTTATAGTTTCCCAACGCTGGCATCATCCTCATTAATCTGTACAGTCTCCATCGGGGATTCAACCACGTGCCTGATTTGCGAACGGACATTTAAAATAAATAAATAGAAATTCATTGGCCCATACATTGAGTGTGTACCCAAACTCCTGATATATGTAACACATGCCAGAGTGTTAAGGATGAAAATATACCCCTAAATTGAGAGAGTCAAAACTTATTTCTGGCAGTAGCCAGTAAGGAGCATGTGTACAGTTGCATCTTGCTAGGCTAGTCTAGATTCCGTCCCAGGCTCCCAGAGTTGAAGATTTCTACTCCATGCATCATTTGGCCCTGAGCATGGTGCATGATAATCATTAATTTATAGCAGAATTCCAAGGAATAGTAACTATTGTTGAGCACAGTGAACTTAGAAATCAACCCGTATCTGAGATCACATTGTATGTACATTATTGCTCTTGAGTTTCAAAGGCAAGCAATGAGGGTTCTGGGAATCAGGGATTTAAGTTTTAAGGAAAGGTTGATGACGTTGAACATATTTTCTCTGGAAAAGAAGCCATTTCAAGATCGCCTAATGGAAGTTTTTGAGATTATGAAGGCCATTGAGAATACTAATGCAGACAAACTATTCATTGCAGTAAAATGTTCAAATATCAGGACAAACATATTAAAAATGAACAGGTTGGGACTAAGAAGCGAAGAAAGGATAAACTTCCTTTACTTAAAGTGTTATGAGATCATTTTCCTTGAAACATTATTGAAGTGGGCCGTATAAATATTTGGTGAGAAATCATCAAAGCGGGTTTATCTGTAAATAAAAAAGTCTTGTTGGGTCCAATAGACTTTCTGTTACTATTAGTGCTTAAGCTTTTATCTATATTGGAATAAATTTTAGAACCAACAGTTCTGAACTTCGCCATTTTCGAAGATTATAGCTAGATATTTGATGCAGATTTATACATTTTCTTATGGAGAAGCATAAATTATTAGTATGTTCGCCCTGCTTTCCTTTTGTCATATTGCAATGCAGTATTTCTCAGGGAAGAGGGAAGACAAATGATCTCAACAGTAAACTATAATGTTCAAGGATCTCTCGTCTTCCAATTCTACCTTCCTATAAGACTTGCTGTCTCTCCCAACGGTATAACTGAGGAACTCGCCATGTAGAGGGTCCTGAGTACTAAATGTAATGTAATGAAGTAGCAACATCACTGGACTCCCAGCTCTAATGCTTAGCTGATGAAATGGTTACTTATCCCCAGTAACAAAATAGTATAACTGTCAGATGTTGTTGAATCATGGAATACCTACTTGCACGCTAGATGTGTGGCATGCTTCGGAAAACATTAGTTTAGGATCGTCTTTAAATCCTATTTTGTATCATTTTACCCTGGCCTTAATTTCAGGTTGTCAGAAGGTTCATATAGCTGTTGACTCCTGCTGCTTTCCACAGTAATTGCTGATCTTGTGCATACCCTTGTACTGCTATACCCGTGGTACACTCATCTGAACCCCCAGAAAAAAATTCTCTTCCCTCTGTCTCCACCCCTTCATTCATAGTACACTTACTTGACTGTGTGATATTGCTGGCGATGTTGGTCAATACTAGTTTTCTTTTTACATTTTTGCCTCCTTCTTGCAAGACTAGACAAGGGAATTCTATTAGAAGTTGGCTCTGCTCAGTATCGATAATAAAACTGAAAGGACTAGACTGCAACTCTCCAGTGTGGCACAGTTGAAGAGAAAAAAAATATTGGGCCTTATTTTACAAAGTCCTTGATGTCAGGCTCCGTGGTGACCCCCGCCCCACCACTGGGCGACAAGACCTCGATTTCAATATTTAAATTCATGACGTGCAAAATTTAAATTAACTTATCTTCAATCATCTGGGCACCCCCTCATCTTTGGTGCGGTGGCCGGCACTCCCGTGCCTTCAATTCCCTGTCCGGGGAAAGCTATTGTGACACTGGTGGGGAGGGGGGAGGAGTTAAGGTTTTCAGTGTTGTGGGGAGGGGAAACATGGTCAAGTAAACATAATGGACTGAATTTTACTGGCTCCTCGACGCCGCGGATCACGGTGTGGGGGGCCGGTAAAATGCTGCGGGGAGAGGCCTGCCTCAACCCGCGACGTTGAGACGGGCCCGTCGAATTTTACTGGCAGCGGAGGGACCTCGGCGCGGCCCCCCACTGCACGGTGGCGGCACCACAATCAACATATGGCAATGATTACTTACCTATGCTGATTATACAGCCCGCCGTCTCTCCACTGACACTGCCGGATATTTCGTTGAACGGGAGGCTGTCACGTGCTGTCCCGTTCACAATCTGAAAAGCCGGCGGGTCCACACTCTGCATTACAGAAGGGAGCAGGGAGGGAGTTAGACAGGGGTCTAACTCTGCATTCTGGAAGGGAGGAGGGAGGGGGGATATGCAGGGGTCTAACTCTGCATTCTGGAAGGGAGGAGGGAGGGGGGATATGCAGGGGTCTAACTCTGCATTCTGGAAGGGAGGAGGGAGGGGGGATATGCAGGGGTCTAACTCTGCATTCTGGAAGGGAGGAGGGAGGGGGGATATGCAGGGGTCTAACTCTGCATTCTGGAAGGGAGGAGGGAGGGGGGATATGCAGGGGTCTAACTCTGCATTCTGGAAGGGAGGAGGGAGGGGGGATATGCAGGGGTCTAACTCTGCATTCTGGAAGGGAGGAGGGAGGGGGCATATGCAGGGGTCTAACTCTGCATTCTGGAATGGAGAGGGGAGGGGGGATATGCAGGGGTCGAACTCTGCATTCTGGAATGGAGAGGGGAGGGGGGATATGCAGGGGTCTAACTCTGCATTCTGGAATGGAGAGGGGAGGGGGGATATGCAGGGGTCTAACTCTGCATTCTGGAATGGAGGAGGGAGGGGGGATATGCAGGGGTCTAACTCTGCATTCTGGAAGGGAGGAGGGAGGGGGGATATGCAGGGGTCTAACTCTGCATTCTGGAATGGAGGATGGAGGGGGGATATGCAGGGGTCTAACTCTGCATTCTGGAATGGAGGAGGGAGGGGGGATATGCAGGGGTCTAACTCTGCATTCTGGAATGGAGGAGGGAGGGGGGATATGCAGGGGTCTAACTCTGCATTCTGGAATGGAGGAGGGAGGGGGGATATGCAGGGGTCTAACTCTGCATTCTGGAAGGGAGGAGGGAGGGGGGATATGCAGGGGTCTAACTCTGCATTCTGGAAGGGAGGAGGGAGGGGGGATATGCAGGGGTCTAACTCTGCATTCTGGAATGGAGGAGGGAGGGGGGATATGCAGGGGTCTAACTCTGCATTCTGGAAGGGAGGAGGGAGGGGGGATATGCAGGGGTCTAACTGCATTCTGGAAGGGAGGAGGGAGGGGGGATATGCAGGGGTCTAACTCTGCATTCTGGAATGGAGGAGGGAGGGGGGATATGCAGGGGTCTAACTCTGCATTCTGGAAGGGAGGAGGGAGGGGGGATATGCAGGGGTCTAACTCTGCATTCTGGAAGGGAAGAGGGAGGGGGGATATGCAGGGGTCTAACTCTGCATTCTGGAAGGGAGGAGGGAGGGGGGATATGCAGGGGTCTAACTCTGCATTCTGAAAGGGAGGAGGGAGGGGGGATATGCAGGGGTCGAACTCTGCATTCTGGAAGGGAGGAGGGAGGGGGGATATGCAGGGGTCGAACTCTGCATTCTTAAAGGGAGGAGGGAGGGGGGATATGCAGGGGTCGAAGTCTGCATTCTGAAAGGGAAAGGGTCTGGGTTTACTGGAGGGAAAACTGTGCAAGCATGAAGGGAGGTATCGTGTACCATCCCTCCATTAACAGTGCACACTCTGTGTTTGTGAGGGGACAATGGCACACTCAGTGGCATAGTGGTTAGCACCGCAGCCTCACAGCTCCAGCGACCCTGGTTCAGTTCTGGGTACTGCCTGTGTGGAGTTTGCAAGTTCTCCCAATGACCACGTGGGTTTCTGCCGGGTTCTCTGGTTTCCTCCCACAGCCCCAGACTTGCAGGTTGATCGGTAAATTGGCCATTGTAAATTGCCCCTAGTGTAGGTAGGTGGTAGGAGAATTGTAGGGATGTGGTAGGGAATATGGGATTAATGTAATATTAGTATAAATGGGTGGTTGTTGGTCGGCACAGACTCGGTGGGCCGAAGGGCCTGTTTCAGTGCTATATCTCTCTATGACTAGGCACCCTGTGTGTGGGGAGGGTTCCAGAAAGGGCGGGAGCATTAAGGCTTTACGAATGGTGTGGGCAATCGATTTAGCTGCTAGGATCTTGATGTGGTCATGCTGTGCCACTCTGAGTATTGGCCAAGATGGGCAATGCCATGGCTTGCCACATAGTTGATCCAAGAAAGCAGCTGATGTACCCGTCAACACCAATCCATGCCCTGTTAGGAACCTTTGAATGCATGCAGGGTTCAACTTTATTTATCACATGAAAATAGGTATGGCTCATCCTACATTGTGTGATTTTCTGCACGTGAGGATCTGTATGCACCAGAGGCAATGTCAACAGGCAGTTGTGATCCACGTAGAGGCTCCTGGTCATGAGCAGCAGCCCCCAAGGGGAGACCGCCTTATGGTTGCCGTGCATCTACAGGTCCCACATAATATGACATTGGATGTCAGAGCACCAGTGTCAGAGGAGATTGCGCATATAGAGAGGGTGGTGACACGTCTCTGTGCCCTGCTCAAGGATGACCTGTAGCCCATGGGCTCCGGTGGACATCCCATGCCTTTGTTCCTCATAGTGGCAGTGGTTCCCAAGCCTGACACCTCTGCAGCCTTTTAGGGGCCCACCAGAGACCTTGTGGGGTCACACAGTCAGTAGTGCACCACTGCATCAGGGAGGTCTCCAATGCCCTGCATCGGAGGGCCAGTGAGGATGTCCACTTCAGGATGGTCTCTCACTGCCAGGCCCAGAGGGCCATTGGTTCTGGCACCATTGCTGGAGAACCATAGGTTGTAATGTTCATAGACTGCACCCATGTGGCCATCAGGCCTACTGACAGGCTACCACCAGCAGACATCACCATTAAAGGAGCCCTCTCAATCTAGGTGAAGCTGGTATGTGAACACTGCAGATGCTTGCAGCGAATGTGTGACTGCTTCTCAGGCAGCTGCCATGACACCTGGGACTTGCGCCAGTCCCAGCTGCCACCGCTGTTCACTGAACTGGCTCAGATGGAGGGGGGGCTTCTTGGAGATAAGGGCTATCTCTTGCAGACATGGCTCCCGACACCAGTGAGAGACTCCACCACTGCTGCAGAGGAGAGTTACTACGCCAGCCATTGAGCTACATGAGCCGCCATTGAGCAGGAGGTCAGCATGCTGAAAGAGCACCTCCAATGCCTGTATGGACAGGGTGATGCCCTGTACTATGGGACAAAAAAGCCAGCTCCTTTCTTTGCTGCGCTGCACAACTACGCACCCAATGGTCCTGGCATGATGAGGAGAGACGTCAACAGGATTCCTCCTCGGACTGTGAGGACTCTGAGGACCTACAATATAAAAGACGCATGGGAGAGCAGATGGCACCCAGGCTCTGCATGCAGGGCTAGCAATGAGGTAGGGATGTACGGAAGTGGCTTAGCTGACAAAGGCTGTCTGTTCCATAGGAACCGACATGAGTTGTGTAAACCACACATCATCCTCGCTCACCTGCTGTGCACCAGTCCACATCTGCAGCATCCCTGTGTAAACCATTAGAGGCAGCAGCTGACTGAGCCAATGTCCATGTCACTGCAGCTGTGGAGACACTCGTGTAACGGTGGCATGGCAATGATTTTGTTGGCTCTTTTGAAGGGCCAACGATGCAAAGGGATGTGACATTGGTGCTACATGCTGGCGCACATCATTCACACAGAGAAAAGGGCACATGTTGGTGAGGAACATTTAGTGAAAGACATATTTACATTGCTGTGACACCCGTGCATTCCCATTTGTGTCAGTGGGTTCTCTGTAAACCTCTAATACCTTTTATAGTGTATTTAAGTCTCACGTCCTGGAATGTGCAAATTTAAGATTACTCACCCAGGTGCGGCACGCCTACAAGAAGGAATGTTACACTTCTAGGGTTGTAATCTCGGGATTACTCCCTGTGCCATGTGCCAGTGAGGCTAGAAATAGGAAGATAGTGCAACTAAACACGTGGCTGAACAGCTGGTGTTGACGGGAGGGTTTCAGATATCTGGACCATTGGGATCTCTTCAGGGACAGATGGGACCTGTACAAGAAGGACGGGTTGCATCTAAACTGGAGGGGCACAAATATCCTGCCTGCGAGGTTTGCTAGCGTCACTCGGGAGGGTTTAAACTAGTGTGGCAGAGGGGTGGGAACCAGAGCAGTAGGACAGCAAGTGAAATAAATGAGGGGGAACTAGTAAATAAGGCCAGTAAGACTAAGAGGAAGAGAAGGCAGGGAGATGTTGTGGAGCACAGCGGGACTGGTGGTCTGAAGTGCATTTGTTTCAATGCGAGAAGTATAGCAGGTAAGGCAGATGAACTTAGAGCTTGGATTAGTACTTGGAAATATGATGTTGTTGCTAATACAGAGACTTGGTTGAGGGAAGGACAGGATTGGCAGCTAAATGTTCCAGGATTTAGAAGCTTCAGGCGGGATAGAGGGGGATGTAAAAGGGGTGGGGGTGTTGCACTACTAGTTACGGAGAATATCACAGCTGTACTGCGGGAGGACACCTCGGAGGGGTTGTACAGCGAGGCAATATGGGTGGAGCTCAGGAATAGGAAGGGTGCAGTCACTATGTTGGGGGTTTTCTACAGACCTTCCAACAGCCAGCGGGAGGTAGAGGAGCAGATATGTAGACAGATTGTGGAAAGATGTAAAGGTAACAGGGTTGTAGTGGTGGGTGATTTTAACTTCCCCTATATTGACTGGGACTCACTTAGTGCTAGGGGCTTGGATGGGGCAGAATTTGTAAGGAGCATCCAGGAGGGCTTCTTGAAACAATATGTAGATAGCCCAACTAGGGATGGGGCCGTACTGGACCTGGTATTGGGGAATGAGCCCGGCTGGGTGGTCGAAGTTTCAGTAGGGGAGCATTATGGGAACTGTGACCATAATTCCATAAGTTTTAAGGTACTTGTGGATAAGTATAAGAGTAGTCCTTGGGTGAAGGTGCTAAATTGGGGGAAGGCTAATTATAACAATATTAGGCAGGAACTGAAGAATTTAGATCGGAGGCGGGTGTTTGAGGGTAAATCAACATCTGACATGTAGGAGTCTTTCAAACGTCAGTTGATTAGAATCCAGGATACGTTTGGCAAGTTTCGGGAACCTTGGATAACGCGGGATATTGTGAGCCTAGTCAAAAAGAACAAGGAAGCATTCGTAACGGCTGGAAGGCTAGGAACAGACGAATCCCTTGAGGAATATAAAGACAGTAGAAAGGAACTTAAGCAAGGAGTCAGGAGGGCTAAAAGGGGTCATGAAAAGTCATTGGCAAACAGGATTAAGGATAATCCCAAGGCTTTTCATACATATATAAAGAGCAAGAAGGTAACTAGGGAAAGGGTTGGCCCACTCAAGGACAGAGATGGAGCCAGAGGAAAAGGGCGAGGTACTAAATGTTTTTTTTTAGTTTTAGAGATACAGCACTGAAACAGGCCCTTCGGCCCACCGAGTCAGTGCCGACCATCAACCACCCATATTATACTAATCCTACACTAATTCCATATCCCTACCACATCCCCACCTGTCTCTATATTTCCCTACCACCTACCTATAGTAGGGGCAATTTATAATGGCCAATTAACCTATCAACCAGCAAGTCTTTGGCATGTGGGAGGAAACCGGAGCACCCAGAGGAAACCCACGCAGACACAGGGAGAACTTGCTAACTCCACACAGGCAGTACCCAGAATTGAACCCGGGTCGCTGGAGCTGTGAGGCTGCGGTGCTAACCACTGCGCCACTGTGCCGCCCAGTACTTTGCATCAGTATTCACCAAGGAGAAGGACTTGGTGGATGATGAACCTAGGGAAGGGAGCGTAGATAGTCTCAGTCATCTCATTATCAAAAAGGTGGGTGTTGGGTGTCTTGCAAAGCAATAAGGTAGATAAGTCCCCAGGGCCTGATGGGATCTACCCCAGAATACTAAGGGAAGCAAGGGAAGAAATTGCTGGGGCCTTGACAGAAATCTTTGCATCCTCATTGGCTACAGGTGAGGTCCCAGAGGACAGGAGAATAGCCAATGTTGTTCCTTTGTTTAAGAAGGGTAGCAAGGATAATCCAGGAAATTATAGGCCGGTGAGCCTTACATCAGTGGTGGGGAAATTATTAGAGAGGATTCTTCGGGACAGGATTTACTCCCATTTGGAAACAAACAAACTTATTAGCGAGAGGCAGCATGGTTTTGTGAATGGGAAGTCGTGTCTCACTAATTTGATTGAGTTTTTTGAGGAAGTGACGAAGATGATTGATGAAGGAAGGGCAGTGGATGTTATCTATATGGACTTCAGTAAAGCCTTTGACAAGGTCCCTCATGGCAGACTGGTACAAAAGGTGAAGTCACACGGGATCAGAGGTGAGCTGGCAAGATGGATACAGAACTGGCTCAGTCATAGAAGACAGAGGGTAGCAGTGGAAGGGTGCTTTTCTGAATGCAGGGATGTGACTAATGGTGTTCTGCAGGGATCAGTGCTGGGACCTTTGCTCTTTGTAGTATATATAAATGATTTGGAGGAAAATGTAGCTGGTCTGATTAGTAAGTTTGCGGACGACACAAAGGTTGGTGGAGTTGCAGATAGTGATGAGGATTGTCAGAGGATACAGCAGGATATAGATCGGTTGGAGACTTGGGCGGAGAAATGGCAGATGGAGTTTAATCCGGACAAATGTGAGGTAATGCATTTTGGAAGATCTAATGCAGATGGGAAGTATACAGTAAATGGCAGAACCCTTCGGAGTATTGACAGACAGAGAGATCTGGGCGTACAGGTCCACAGGTCACTGAAAGTGGCAACGCAGGTGGATAAGATAGTCAAGAAGGCATACGGCATGCTTGCCTTCATTGGTCGGGGCATAGAGTATAAAAATTGGCAAGTCATGCTGCAGCTGTACAGAACTTTAGTTAGGCCACACTTAGAATATTGCGTGCAATTCTGGTCGCCACACTACCAGAAGGACGTGGAGGCTTTGGAGAGGGTACAGAAGAGGTTTACCAGGATGTTGCCTGGTCTGGAGGGCATTAGCTATGAGGAGAGGTTGGATAAACTCGGATTGTTTTCACTGGAACGATGGAGGTGGAGGGGTGACATGATAGAGGTTTACAAAGTTATGAGCGGCATGGACAGAGTGGATAGTCAGAAGCTTTTTCCCAGGGTGGAAGAGTCAGTTACTAGGGACATAGGTTTAAGGTGAGAGGGGCAAAGTTTAGAGGGGATGTGCGAGGCAAGTTCTTTACACAGAGGGTGGTGAGTGCCTGGAACTTGCTGCCGGGGGAGGTGGTGGAAGCAGGTACGATAATGATGTTTAAGAGGCATCTTGACAAATACATGAATAGGATGGGAATAGAGGGATACGATCCCTGGAAGTGCAGAAGGTTTTAGTTTAGGCAGGCATCAAGATCGGCGCAGGCTTGGAGGGCCGAATGGCCTGTTCCTGTGCTGTACTGTTCTTTGTTCTTTGTACTTGAGTGGAAGAAGAGGATCGCAACTTCACAGGACACTGGGTCACAGCAGGGTAAGTATGTGGCAGCAAAGTGGAAAGTGCTGGGTTAATTTAGCAGGTCAGGCAGCATCTGTGGAGAGAGAAGCAGAGTTCACTTTCAGGTCTGTGAACTTGGACAAGTTTACTCTGCTTCTCTCTCCACAGATGCTGCCTAAACTGCTGGAATTCTGCAGAACTTTCTGCTTTGCTATCAGATTGACACCAACCCCACTCTTCAGCAGTCAGGTGAGTATTTCTTTGACCGCTGTCAGGAAGCAGGTGCTGGTGCGCTTAAAATAGGGCCTCAGCACCTGCTGCACAACTGTCAAAGGGTTCCTCACTGTGCTGAATGTCCCACTTCTCCCCATGTAATATCGGGGTGAGGGGGAGGCTCGGCGCAGTGATGCTAATGAGCCCTCGTGCGTAATATCACGGGGGCTCTGCGGTGGCCGCTAAATGCGGGAGCTGTGCTGAGTTCAAAGGGTGCCGTTGTGGACGCCAGCGCCCCAATAAAATTCAGCCCAAATATGTGTAGGGGATGGTGGGAAGGGGTGAATGTTAAACTTTGTGCAGTCTTGTGGGGTGGGGGGGTGGGGTGGTGGGAAAGGTCAGATTGAAAAGGTAGGTGTTTTGGGGAGGGGGAATGGCAAATAGTTAATGTAATTATCATTGGGTAGGGGGTGCACGTGGAAAAGGGGAGTTAGAAATTTATTTAATAAATTTTGGGAGGTGTATCTTTAAAAATTCAAATTTGACCGGCAGGGCTGTCTGCCCTTTAAAAACGACACCAGCACCTTCACACAGGCAGCTGATGCCATTTTTGGGGATGGACAGCCCGCCCTCTCCACGAGATTGGGGGGGCGGGCTAACCCGGCTACTTAATTGAGCTGCCGTGCATGAGATCGCGGCAGCTCACTGGCATGCGGCTCTTCAAATCAGCCCATTGCATGTGAAATGTAAGACTGTAAGTTTATGATGCAGTGTGTCAGTGAATTCCTGATAAAGCCCCTCAAGCAAGTGCAGGATTGTGGCCCTTAATAATAATTTAAAAAGTGAGTAAAATTATGACAGACAAGAGACAATCAGTGAATTTAACACTTTACAAAAGATTTTGTTGATAAAAGAACCTCAATAGAACTTGCATTGTGACCATTTTTATGTACAAGGACAGCTATATGTACAAAGGAATTGCATGGGCCAGTATAACATACCATTGCTTTAAAAGAAGACATACTGTCACTTGTTTTTACAATGCTGGCAGTACTGGAGGAAGTTAAAAATAGTCACTAACAACTACATGTGGTGTAAGATGAGAACAGGAGATTATTTGCATGATGCAACATGAAAAACATGATGAGATGAAAGCGTGTGTAAATCAAAACATCAAAATGAATGGAATGCCACTTAATGCAGACCATACTATCATCTACTTCACCTAAATCTGGTTTCCCATTTCAGGACTAGTTCTGGAACTAAAGGGTTTGAGACCTGGCAGCATTCCTAGAGCATTTGAGAGGTTAGAGGTTCAGTTTCAGGACTGATCAGCCAGCCTCAATTAGGTTGAGGTTTGGTTTAGTTTTTTGCCAGGTGTCTTGTGCATGGCATTGCCCGCTGTAGTGTACTGATGGAGGAAGAATTTTGTTAGACAAAAGTATTACCAGTTACGGAACCAAGGTGGCTCACCACCCACCTTCTCAAGGGAAATAAGGGATGTGCAACAAATGCTGGCCTTGCCAGCGATGCTCACATCCCATGAAAGAATAAAAAAAAAATGGAAGTTAAGATACAGATCAGCCATGACCTAATTGAATGCAGACATGAGGGGCTGAATGGCCGACTCCTGTTCCTATTGTCCTATGCTTCTATGAAAGAACCTTAGCTGGATGAGGAAGGGAAGAATAAAGACAACTATGATGGGCATATCCAGCTGCTTGTAAAATAAATCAAGCACGTGAAGAGATGAAAAATGTTAAAAAGGGGGCACAAGGAATGTCAATTAAAACAATGGACTCACACGCAATAGATCTTTGAAAATGTTTAAATTAAAAGACACCTGGGATTTTTGGCTCTAGAAAAAAAATCATTACATTATCCGCCAACTTTGTAGCTTTTGACCTCTTATCGCTGTCAACAAACCACACGCTCAACCTTTCTCATGCTCCATATTCCAAATGTTCATAATGTTTCCTTTACCAAGTGTGCCGAACATTCTATGCATGCAAGGGGTGGGAGAAGGAGGTTAACCTATGAATAGTCAAGCACCTTCAATGAACATATGAAACATTTACAGTACAATATTCTTTATTACATAACTACAACTTTTTGGCAAAAAACACAAATAGTTAATTAAGAAATATTTTAAAGTTGTTATTTATTGGTGTTACTTATGTCTATTTTTATAGCACAAAAGCAAAATACTGTTGAAAGATCATAGACATAGAAACATAGGAAATAGGAGCAGGAGGAAGCCATTCGGCCCCTCGAGCCTGCTGTACCATTCAAGTAGATCATGGCTGATCTTCCTCTATGTCATTTTCCTACACTATCCCCATATCCCTTGATATCTTTAATATCTAGAAATCTGTCGATCTCTGTCTTGAATATACTCAATGACTGAGCCTCCACAGTCCTCTGGGGTAGAGAGTTCCGCAGATTCACCACCCTCTGAGTGAAGAAATTCCTCTTCATCTCAGTCCTAAATGGCCTACCTCTTATTCTGAGACTGTGTCCCCTGGTTCTAGACCCCTCTTCCCCTCTGGGGAAGCATCCTTCCTGCAACGTTAACTCTGTTTTTCTCTCCACTGATGCTGCCTGACCTGCTGAGTATTTCCAGCAGTTTCAGATTTGGTTCTATTTTTATAGTATTGTGTCTTGACTCCCTTTGGTGCAATTCAACTGTTTAACTGCAACTTGATAATCCTGATGTAGAATGTTCTTAAAATAGAGGAACTGGTGAGTATATTACCGTCACCAAACAGATTAGACTTCTTTAAGGCCATTGAAAGACATACAAATCCATTGTTCGTCCATAGGTGTTTATCCACTTGAGAGCAAAATGCCTCTTGAAAATATAAATGTTTCTGGCTCTGACTTGCCCAAGCATTATCTATTTAATTTTTAAAGTATTCAGTTGACAAGAAACTGCTGCTACAATATACAGCTGTGAATGTATCTGTTAGTACCGTGGGTTGGCTTTACTGGAATAAATGTCTCACTGATCCTGAATAATGTTCTTTGCAAGCCTGTCTCATGCTTATATCACAAAAGTATGTGTACATGATTTCCATATCCATACTAGTTGGTTTTCAAGCTAAATATACTAACACTATATGATACTTGATGCCTGTGGGAACTTACATCATTGAATAAATGCTGTGTGTGAACCAAACAATATTGGAGCCTTGTTGCTCTATGACATGCCATTGAACTTGCATTTCCCAAGAAAAGGTATGCAAAGATTTACTAAAGGGGTGTATGCTGCTCTAATCCTGCCTACAGTATACCTTTAGATGGGAGAACCAAAATCTCCGTGTAGCTAATTAATGGAATTGTAGTGGGGCACGTATTGTTTTAACACTAATGCTTGGCTTGCAAGGTGTCAGTGGTAGTTCACTCACCTTTGACTCAGAAGCTTGTGGGTTCAAATCTCACTCCAATGACTTGAGCACAAAATCCAGGCTGACACTTCAGCGTCACACTAATGATGAGATTTCAGAGGAGGCATTAAACCAAGGTACTGTCTGCCCTTTTGGGTGGATGTATAATGGCACTATTTGAAGTAAGAGCAGGGGAGTTCCCCTGGTGCCCTGGCAAATATTACTTTCTCAGCTAGCAACATTAAAATGGATAATTTGGTCATTAACTCATTGCTGTTTGTGGGAGCTTGCTGTGCACAAATTGCCTGCAGGTTATACCAATGACTACACTTCAAAAGTACTTCATTGGCAGTGAAGCACTTTGGGATATCCTAAGTTTGTGAAAGCTGCTATATAAATAAAGTTTGTTTTCTTTCTACAGTGATGGAGGCTGATATCACGAGTTCATTACCAGTGTCACATCACTCTTCGGTCAGGCAAAGTACCGCCAGATTGCTGGTTGAATTTTTAATATTAGTGAACAGCCATAGGAACAGTCAGCTCTTTGCAAACATCAAATAGTTTGAAGGCTCCCTGGTGGTCCAACTGTACTACAAGTTTTGTGTTGCTGCAACATGCAAATTGTCACATTGTCATAAAAACTGCAGTGTAACTGAGCTATTGTACTGTCTTATGTATACTGGCAGTGTTGCTGAATGAAAACGTGTTCCACAGTGTGACCAGTGTCTCCCATTGGAAAATCAGATGGAAAGCAAAGCTGTCCAGAGAATGCCGGCTCACTTCTCTGAGGATCTTTATCACCATATTCTTGTGCACTCTGCTGTTTTATTTGAGCATTTTTTTGTGTTCAGGTTTTACTAGTAATATCTGCATCTTAACTACTTGGCTTATATCAGGTACAGGACACCTGGACTTCTGCAATTAAACTGCAAACACTAAACAAGTAATTGAGTTGGTCGTGTATCTGAATTCTTACTTTTAGGCTGCCTATTTGAACACCTAGGATGGCGCTGGTTTGTGAGATCCTCAGTACGAAGCTATGGTCAAGAGCTCAAGTCCCAGGCTTCAGGTGCTACTTCACTTCAGCTCCCAACTGCACTTTCATCTGTCTGGTCCTAAGTTCTTGAATTCAATCCATAAACCTCCCTGCTTCTGTACCTCTCTCCCCTCCTTTAAGTCATTCCTTAAAAACTACCTCTTTGACCAAGTTTCTCTTTATGTGGCTCAGTGTCAAAAGTTGTCTGGTAACGATTCTGTGAAGTGATTTGGGATGGTTTACTATGTTAAAAGTGCTATATAATTGTAAGTCGTTGTTGAGTAAGTTTGATTAAAACATTCCCCCTTACAATGCCAAGATCTCACCACCTCGACAGTGAAGGTCCCTGCAGTCTCCTGTTTTCTCCTCACACACTCAGACATGGAACTTATAATTGTGAACTTATAATTCCAAGCCTGCAATCACCTGACTGAGCTACTGAACTTCTCCCTCACTTGGAGGAGGAAGTGTGCTGGCAAGTGAGAAAAATGGGAAGCAATTCGAGGGCAAAGAAAAATCATACAAATAGAGTAATATTTTAAAACCAGTTTCATGCATATATTTTATTCAGAGATAAGCAGAAATAATATACACCGGTGAACACACAAGACAGTGAATTAGTATTTACATTGACAAATAGAAGTTAATGGCAAGCCTTGAGGGAAAACAAATGAATTCCCTTTTATTTTAATCCACGTCCTCTTGTGCTGTATACAAATACACATACTTATGTTTAAAATAATATAACAGTTTTTGTTTTCAAAAATAATAGAACGGATTTTAGGATACCTGGCAGTTGGGTGTTTTTCTGAGTCGCTGAAATACAAATTCATCCCCGTCCTCTGTCCAGACAAAAGAAAAGGATTGCATTTCAATCACCTCAGACCATGAGTCTATCAACATTAACACTGCCTCCACAAAGGAAGGGACAAAGCATTCATATAGGGGTTCAACATTGTTAAAAAAACCTCCAAAAAAACCAATGTTAGTGGAAAAAAGCCACTCTCACCTTTTTGATCTTTTTTCTTTTTACAACAGCAGAGGATTAGCTATCAGAACTCTTTCCTATCAGACAGAAGTTTCCTGTCTCCTACGTTGTATTTGGCATTAATGTCACAATTTGGCTTTCTGCAGAACTCAGTGATTCATTTGAGTGTTGTCACTAGGATTTTAGTAAAAAGCAGACATGTTTTTATTTTGTCCATTCTAATTATTTTAAAAATGCGAATATATTATTGGAGTTTATCGCTTTGTAATTGTAATGTGTCTGGAAAGCATCCTGAGCTGAACAACATAAGGGTGATTTGGTTACAGGTCTATCAGTGTGGTAGTGGTGGGAGCAATTTGAGATGAACAATCACCAAGTATCACCAAGACACATAATCCACCAAATTCAAATTGCATTGGTTTAAGTGCAATGCTTCCTAAAGTACATGGGCTAAAATACAACTAGTGACAACACTGTCTTTTGATGAATTGGAAACAAACACATTAAATTTACTTCCAAAGCTTTTCTGTGTAAATAATAATTACTTGGATCCAGCTCCAGTTTCACTCCTGGGTTCCAATGGAAGTGACTGCACGTGGGACTCGAGACAACCAATCAAAATAGAAGGTTCTAGACCAACCTTTATTTTGGAAATCTTGCTAAAGCTGCAAATAATTCAACTCTTATTCTCAGTCATTTACTTGCTACCCATATACAGACTATCTACATAGATATGCATTAAATTGTACAATTTATCTCTATATATTAAGTCAGCTGTGAGCCTACTTAACTTGCTGCTAATTTTCATTAACTTTTGAATACTTTGTGTCCCAGACGCTCAGAATGAAAACTGAACCCAAACTGGGTTAGCATTTAAAAGTTTAAACACAATTTCAAATACTACAGCTTAGTTTTTCATGTGATATTTCTTTAAATGTTAGAAAAATAATGAATATGTTTTCTGGAGGAAGCACGTATGCTGCATTAGAGTTAGTAGCATTTTGTAATTGGTATGATATACTCCAACATAGAATAGTGTCATCTTTACCTATTGAAACATAAAAGCCAGCTTCGCATTCTACCATTACCCAACAAACAGTGGGCCAGAAACCTGACTGGCAAACATTCAATCTCAGGTTTTTATATTTTCTCTGTGGCATTTAATCTGAATGTAAGTACTGTCATTTCTGCTTTTCCATGGAAAACAACAGGATTGGGTAAAAGCATCCAGATGTATCGACTAGGCAATTTACTTTGCACACACTGCCTTGGCATCTTTTATGTAATCCAGTCTGTCACTGGGTAAGTAAACTATGTGCGACCATGGGGCATATTAGACTGAAGTTATTAACACGCATGTAGATTAGTCTGTCATATTCTTTTTAATCTCTCTCGGGATGTGGGCATTACTGGCAAAGCCGGCATTTATTGCCCATCCCTCATTGTCCTGAGAAGATGGTGGTGGGCCTTTTTATGACATGTATGCTGCAAAGGATCCTCAACAATTCCTAATCCTTGGAGGCCCAGGAAAATGAAAGAAATCCCACCCACAAAAACCTTAATCTCCACATCTTTTAACAGTCAATAACCTTCGAATATTAGCTTGCTACTACTGGTTCTCTGTGTTAATCAAGTTTCCAAATAGCAAATTCTCTGATAATCTTGCCATTAGTTCCATTCTAATAATACTGTATAGGTTAAAAATAAATATACATAATATTTTATTTACAGCAATAATCTTTTGAGCCCATTTCTTCATTAGTGTACAGTCAGTCAGAAAGGCACCAACAAGCAAT
Source organism: Heterodontus francisci (assembly GCF_036365525.1). NCBI lineage: Eukaryota > Metazoa > Chordata > Chondrichthyes > Heterodontiformes > Heterodontidae > Heterodontus > Heterodontus francisci. The sequence continues at coordinate 179,878,462 of NC_090372.1, read as the reverse complement.
TAAAGGGTTACATTCCACTTCTGTTTAAAAATCAATACAGCACATTGGGTTGTTTTTCTACATTAGAGGCGCTATATTATTGCAAGTTGTTGGCATTATGTGAATTTATAACAGTTCGCAGTGACCTCAGATTTAAGCAACTCCAAGAAAGGGAGCAAAAAGTGCTGATGGATTTGATGATTTGAGTAATGTTTACTTCCCTGTCTTCTTGTGGCTAGTTCACCATTTTCCAAAACAAAAACAAAAGGCAGATCGATAGATGCACAATTTCTGCAATAATTTGCATGGAATTGTCCATCTCTAGAAGGTTTTCTATTGAAAATTGTATCTACAAAAAGATTTTTTTTAAACTTCAGGGTGCACTGATTATTATATCTGTAGCAGGCACACAATTAATTTAGGTCAGAATTATTTAAATTAATATCTAATAAAAATACACATTGCAATCTATGAGAGGGAACATCAAATTTTCTTTTACCAATGTAACATTAATATTAATTTGAGGAATGCATCATAATGGTACAGAAGGAGGCCATTTGGCCCATTGAGTCCATGCTGGCTGTCTGCAGAGCAATCCAATCAGTCCCATTCCCCTGCTCTATCCCCATAGCCCTGTAAGTTTATTTCCCTCAAGTGCCCATCCAATTTCCTTTTGAAATCATTCACCATCTTCACTTCCAACCCTCATAGCCAGCAGGTTCCAGATTATTAGCACTCGCTGCATAAAGAAGTTCTTCCTCACATCCCCGCTGGATCTCTTGCTCAAAACCTTAAATCTGTGACCCTAGTCCTGGTACCATTAGCTAATGAGAATAGCTTTTGTCTACCCTACCCAAAACTGTCAGAATTTTGCATACCTCTATCATATGAGCATAGCTCATTCCTTTAGTCATAGACAACCACAGAAACACTTCAAAGTCACAGTGCCATCCCACATAAAAACACTTTAGCTGATGGGAAACAATGATCTCTCTAGTGGTTAAAATATGAACATTTTGACACAACACATTAATTATTCTGAGCTCTGTGTGCATTTGTTTTGAAATAAGGCTTGACATTATATCCTTTCTGGGGTGAGCAAGTAATATATAGGTTTGTAAACAAAACTTCAGGATAGATTTGATCTCTGATACACATGCAGCACCATAAAGATGTGTATTGGTGAAAAAATTGTCTTGAGAGTTATTACTGGGGAGATGGTGGTGTAGTGGTAATATCACTAAACTAGTACCCCTGGGGCTAGAGGTTCAAATCCTATCGTAGCAGCTGATGGGATTTTTAACTCAATTAATAAAAATCTTGAATTGAAAGCTCGTCTCAGTGATGGTGACATGAAGCTATGATTGATTGTCATAAAAACCCATCTAGTTCACTCGTGGCCTTCAAGGAAGGAAATCTGCCATCTTTACCTGATCTGGCCGACATGTGACTCCAGACCCACAGCAATGTGGTTGACTCTTAACTGCCCTCTGAAATGGCCTAGCAAGCCACTCAGTTGTCAAGGGCAATTAGGGATGGGCAATAAATGCTGACCTTGCCAACAACATCCACGTCCCATAAAACAATTTTTAAAAACCCTTTGCTTTTGTACTCCGTGGGCCTATATGTAAAATCTAAAATACAACTGGCCTTTTTCATGCCTCTATCTACCTGCATTCACACTTTCAAAGAATTATGTATTAACACCCTTCACTATCTCCATTACTCGACATTCATCAGTATTTCTTCATACTACCATTTCTTGATTTTCCTCACACTGCTGCACATCAAATTGCATCGCCCCCGCCCACCATTAACCTGGCTATGTCCTCCTTGCTGTTTTTCCACATTTGTTCTTGGACTGTGGGCAACACTAGAACACAGTATTCAATGCCAAGCCCTAGTGATCCTAAGGGCATTGAGTCAAATCATCTGGTTTGGGAGTGGTGTCACATGTAGGCCCAGCGAGGTCGGGGTGCCAGGTTCACTTCTCTGAAGGACATTAGTGAGCTAGTTCAGTTTTACATGAAGAAATAGCAGCTTTTATGGTGCCAGCACACATATTGGGCTCTATTTAAAATCCCTGCAAAGGGTGGGTTATGAATGAGTTAAAATTTCACCCATTAGCTGAGTTATTGAGCTGCATTTTGAAAGCCTGCTGCCGAAATAGGTGATGGGCAAAAAACATGGTGGCCTGCACACATGGGGCGCAAATTGTGGAGCCGCAGCGATTCCAAATGCAGTGGATCATTAGTATGGCCAAGGCAGCTGCCCACCGCCCCCCCCCACAGGATTATGTGGAGGCGACGGGCGAGCCGTCCCCGGACATGGCGTCCGGGGATCTGAAGGCGCAGCATTGCTGGCCGCCAGACTGAAGATCGGTGTGGCAAATAAGGAGGCGATGGGACCTTCATTAATTCAGGTAGGTAAATTTATTTACATATGGAAATCGTGATCCCATCGCGAAGCAGCGGGGGGGGGCGGGGCTCATCCATAGCGATCTTCATGCCCACCCCTGCCATCGTTCCCTGCATCAGGGACCCTTTAAAATCCAGTCCATTGAATTCAATTTCACACTTTGCCATAGTGGAATTTGCACTCATAATATCTGGGTTGCCAGTTGAGTGCAATAACTATTAGGCAACCCACTATTTCACCCCTTATATCTAAGCCCAAATCACATAGATGGAGAAAATGTGTTAGTGAGAGAGAGAGAAAGAGAGAGCGAGAGACACGCACACACAGAAAGAGATAGACAGAGACAGGCACACAGAGAGAAACAGAGAGAGAGGCTGGCCTAGATTTGACAGTGAAAATAACAGCGAAGCTATCAGCGCTCATAGTTATTGAGGGGTGAACTGGACAGCAACTTCCAGCATCCACCTGTGTAGTTAAATGCAGAAATCAGGAAGTTGCTGTTTGAATTGCCCAGCTCCTCCAGAAACTTCACTATACTGGTATCTCAACCATAGATACAGCATTCAAATACATGCAATGGTGTGGAGTTGGGATATTTACATGATAGTTATCCACTAAACATGCCATAAAAAGTTAAAGCTTATCCAATGAAGTGTAAGTGAATTTATAACGCTGTGATGTCTTAATTACTGCCAAACAGCCTCTCTAGTACTGAAAATTAACTTTTACAATTGTGGGTTTTCAATCCATCAGATTTTAATTACTGTTGGAGATTTTTAAAAATTTAAATAATTTGTTGTACTTTTTCTTTGTTTCTTTTATATCTCTCTTAATCTCATCTTTCTTTCTCTCTATTTTGCTTTCTGTACATCATTTGGCTTTGAATTGACATTACAATTCTAATTTACACTTCCTGGTTTAAACTCTCTATCTCAATATGGATTGCACATTCTGATTGGTTAAGGAGAGACACCATAACCTGTCCTATTCACACAGGCCTCAGATCCACAGGTGCTAGCTGTTTTTTTTTATTTCTAATAACAACATTAAGTGCAAATGCCCATAGAAAGTCTGTGGGGAAGTGTTCTTTTGCCGCTGGCCACAAAATCCGGGCCAATGAGACAAAAAGAGACTGAGAAAGGCAGAGACACAGAGACAGAAAAACAAAATGGGCCAACAGTATTCCCTGAGGAACACCATTTCCGAACTAACTCCAATCTGAGCCACACTCATTGTTTCCTATCTATCAGACAGCAATCTGAAATTATCATTAGGATAATCTTATTGATTGTTTTAAAAAATAGAACTGCTGCATTAAATAACAGCTGCTACTTTCACTTAAAAAAACTCAGTCTGAAATTGTCATTTAATATTTGCATTACACTTCACATTAATTCGCCACTCTGATAAAACCTCTAATACATATGGGTATTCAGGATGCACCTTTAGTTTGCAGATCATAAAATCGTCCTTGTTGATATAAAGATTTCTATTTTAAATGAAAACCTTAAGGATTATTTAATTAGGCAAAATATTCTACAGTATTTCTTTAAAAAGCACATAGTTCTATGGTTGTTATTTGCCTTATATTTGAGAAATTTAAAGAAATGGGGACTAGCTGCTTTAATGGGTTAGTCGCAGTCATTTCACCAGATAGACAATGTATGCTCTATCTGCCAGCTGTAAGGGTTTTAAATTGAGTTGGGACTGTTTAAATCCTCTTACTAGAGGATAGTCTGCATTGCCCTATAAGGTAGGAATTAGTCTCGAGTTTCTGCTGCCGGCCACATGTAGTAGTAATTTGACTTGGGTGTTCAGTCATGGAGAATGGATGGGAGCTCTGTCTAGCTGCAACTCCTCACATGTTCTCTCATGGTATCATTTCTGGGGAGTGAGGATCAACAGCTTTGAAACTCCTGCCTCAAACAGGTGGGCACTTGATTTAGATATTTATGATGGCTATCCTGCATGGTTCTTCCCGATATTCAGGTGGGCATAACACTGTTTCTGAAGTGCGGCCATCCCATTGCTAGAGGAATCAACTCTGGTAGTAGCTGATCTTTAAAGGTCTGTATAAACAAATTCAATCTGTGATATTTTACTATTTTGTTTGCCCATTTATGCTCATCATTTTTTTTTTGTTTTGCAGGCACTTAATCTTTCTTGAGTCCTTGTGCTTCCCCCCATGTCCACATCTGTGGTATTTGAAAGAGGAAGACCCACAGAGTGATGCCAGGCAGGTCTGGATATACAGTGGTAATCTGTGCCCACCCACTGGGATGCTGACATCCACATCTGCTGACAGAGGTGGCAGGTCTTGCTTTGGTAGACAATTAGTGCACAAGGAGGCTCCTTTCTCTAAAGGAAGCTGGGATAGCAGGTCCAAAGCTTCCAAAGGTTTTCTGAATTTTAGTCCTTGTATTCTGATACTTCCCTTTAAATTTCACTTATGCACTAGTTTTTTGCTCCCATCACCAGTGTGCTTCCTGCATCTGTCCAGATTTGGGTGTATCTAAAACTCTATTTGGGTGTATCTAAAACTCACCAACAGCGTTTCCAATCTAAATTGTGCCAATATTGGAAAACCTAGGCTTAGGGGTTTCATAATTTGAAAATATCTGTTTTCCACAAAACACCTTCACATAATTACCTGTAATTAAGATGTAAAACTGTGTACTTACAAATACCTCTAATAAAGAGCAAGGAAATTCAGTACAGCACATTATATGAGAGTAATATTGCCATTTTTGTTGTCAAATCCAGCAGGTGGAAGCTCAATGCAGAAGGCTTGATTTTTCTTCATTTTGTGCTCATCAAGTGAGCGATTTAGCTCTAGTGGAAGGAGCACTTCCTAAATTCAGGTGTGCAGTGTTAGCATCAAGCATTTCTAGATCTGGCATAATGCATTTCAATGCCTCCACTCTGCCTCAATCCCAACTTCAGAAGAGCACCCTCTTACTACACCAATGTGACATTTTATCACTTCCTGCATCGGTCATCCTGTCGACTCAGAGCGATATGTCAATTAAGTGCTAAATTAGCAGTGGTTTTGTGCTGTGTGTTCATGCGCACTAGGAACTGGGTTGTAGCTACCAGCTATAGAAGGCTGTAATCTTTATTGAAGAGTGCTGTCTATTCAGACACGAGATGGTTAACAGTGATTTGTGTGCCTAATTTCTTCCTGGCAGTGATACAGCATTTTATTAATGCATTTGTTATTATAAACAATGTGTGCAGAAGGCAGTCCAGAAGTTTGCATTTGATGAAAGGCAGTCTTGTGAACCAGATCACAGTGTAAAACCAACAACATTTTCCTGAAATCTCTTCACTCTTGTCATATCCCTTCTTTTCACACAGTCTCAACTTTGCTGGGATCGTAAGCATCTGGAAAACAGGAATAATCTGGGGTAAAGAAAATTGTCTCAACATCTGTTTCACACATAATTCTTACAGTCACAAGCTTGCTCACACTTCAGCCTGTGTAATCCAATGTGACATTATTCAGTGTTATGGAATGGTCAACTCATTGAACCATATGTTGAGTGATGCGTAAATGCAAAACATCCACAATTTGCAGTTAGTCTTTGGACCTGGTGACCCTCGTTGCCTATTCTGCTGCTTTAAAATCAGTGTGGAACAGGTATGAGCTGCCTCCAGCTAAAGCTTCCAGGTTCTCATATTCTTTGTCACCCACTGCAGCTGAGTTTAATACCATGTACTGAGGTTTCCTCAGATGGATCCCACTTTTGGCCGAACAGACAAAAGTGAGAATGAGGATCATTGCAGCCTAGTGGTAGATAAGGTGGTGTGGTGTGGGGTGGGGTGGGGTGGTGGGGAGCAGTTTGGGCTATAGTTTAATAGTCAAACTGCTGCTCCATTTAGTTGGAATTTATCAGCTTTTGTGATCCGAGGGAAAGGTGCAATTTAAATAAAAGCAGAAGGAAAATAATTTTGTAACTGTTACAAGCCAGTGAGGTACAGGTCTGGGATCTTGGCAAAAGTGTTGTTCGTGTGGGCTTAGTAAGACCATTTTAACAGCTTAAAATTTTAATTGTAGTCAGTATAAAACTTGTGACGTGTAAGCGCACGCATTGGTGAAACATTAGGTGCTACAGTATGGTTTAAGAAGGACCATTTTTATTAATGTTTGCTATTTTCCTTAATTCCCAATGCATTAAACATATTGATCCAACACAAGAAACTTAGTGTAGAAGTTGTGTCCTTCAAACAATGTACAAGTTGCACCTGTGACTGTCATGCCTGGTGCCTAACTCACTTGGTCAGAGGTTAATGCCAAGCAACTCAAAGGCAGAGAGAAAAGTCAAGGCTGCTATGAAAGAAAGACTTGCATTTATATAGCACCTTTCATGACCCCAGAACATCCCAAAGTGCTTTGCAGTCAACTTTTGATGTGTAGTCACTGTTGTAATGCAGGAAATGAGGCAGCCAATTTGTGCACAGCAAGCTGCCACAAACAGTAATATGATAATGTGAATAAGGGGAAGCTGGATAAACACGAGGGAGAAAGGAATAGAAGATTATGCTGATAGGGTTAGATGAAGAGAGGTAAGAGGAGGCTCTTGTGGAGCATAAAAACTAGCATAGACTAGTTGTGACAAATGGCTTACTTCTGTGTGGTATATTCTTTATAGCTCAATGTAATGACCAGATAATCTGTTTAGTTTTTAAGCTATTGGTTAAGGAATGCATATTGTCCAGGGCACTGGGAGGAACTCCACGAATCTTCTTCAAATAGTGCCACAGGATATTTTACATTCATCTAACAGGGCAGGTAGGGTCTCGATTTAACATCTCATCTGAAAGATATCACCTCTGGCAGTGCAGCACTCCACTCCCTCAGTACTGCACTGAAATGCCAGCCTAGATTTTGTGCTCAGATCTCTGGAGTGGGACTTGAAACTACAACCTATAGCCTCAAAAACAAGAGTGCTGCCAAATGAGCCAAGGCTTCAGGGATCCTCAAGTCCCTGCTGTGGGAACTACGGCTTTGATTTGTAACAGAAGGGGGAGAAGGAATAGTATCTGGCAAGTCTTACTGTGATTACAGCGTAAACTGATGACTGAAGACTAGGGCAAAAAACCTTCTGCAGGCACTAATAGCAAGGAGCGGGCCAATTCCTGGTTATGATCCAAGGGAGACTCGAGCAGCATCTGCATCAGGTCTCCTCCTGCCCTGCCCTTGGACAAGTTCCCAACTGGAGAGAGAAGTTTCTATTCTCTCCCCCCCAACACAACCTCTTCCTGAGTGTCGAGCCCAAGGAGGGAGAATGTTCCAGCCTACGTGCATACTTCAGCCACCCACTGCTTTCAGGAAGAATCACTTAAGTAAATAAACTTTGATATTTTTCCCACCAATTAATGACAAGTACAAATTGTAACTAAAATATTGCAAAACAACACGACTTTAAAAATTTGCTTCTTTCTAACCTTTAGGTTAATGTGTTTTAGAAAATGTTAATATTAAACTGCCTACAAATTGTGACAGAAATATTTTGATATCTGAAAAAGAAATAAATCATATGCATAGGTTGTTTATACTTCAGAGCTAGCATTTACACTGTCTCTTCTCCCATTCAGTCAGTTACTCTTGAGCTACAGTTACCATTATATAGGCGGCAAAAAGAGCAATCACATGAATGACTACTGTTACGACCATAGTTGGAGAAATGCACTGTCTTTCTCTAGTTTCACTACTCCACTGGTCACAACATATATTTAAATGTTTTATCTAGTTACCGATACGGCCAATTATATACTTTATATTAGTTTCAGAATCCGTCAACCAGGTTTCTTTAATAAAACAACAAAAGTGTTGATTTATTATAAAACAAGACTTATTCAGTAAAGATGCAAAGCTTATTAACATACAGTTTGAAATATAAAAGTATAAATATCTACCCTTCTAAAATATCCTAATACACCTGCATATACACGCATCGATTCAAGAAAAAAATGAAGAAAAATGAAAGAAACTAGCTCTGTGGAGATAAACTTTAAAAAAAATACTTTGGCCAAGTTATTGTCAATTCTTGAAGAAAAAGGATAAGATATGGAATGTTCCAGATGACTTTCAGTCTGGCGTCTGGGTACATGTAAACGGCTGTCACTGGGATCTTTCTGGAGCAGTTCTGTTCAGGAGACGTCGAGGAGTAGTCTTGCAGGGTCTTCGGCAGAATTACAGCATCAGTGGATTCAGCTATCACATTGGGTTCTCAGAAGAATTTTCAAAACAGGGGGCAAAGGATGAGTTGGGTGGCTTCTCAGCAGGCTATCCACCAACAGAACTACAAACAATATCCAAAAACAAAAGCAAAACTCCTGACAGCCATAAACCCAGACATGTGACTTCTCGAAGTCCAAACAGTTCCAAAGTCCATCAGGCTCCAGCTGTTGACTTAGATTAAGACATGTGATTTCCAGTAAATGTTTGCTTTTAAACAAAGTCCCAAGTGTCCTTCCAGTGACCCTTTAAAAAAAACAAGTCCAGGCATCTTCTCAGGTATTTTCCACAGTCCTGTAAACACAAGTCCTCAAAAAAAATTAATAATGGAAGCACCTTCATGACACCACATAAACTGATCGTTTTGTTGGTGGTGTCAGTTGGGGGAAGAATGCCAAGCAGGACACCACTAGTAGTAGCTGCTCTTCATTTAGTGCTGTCTGATCTTCTAAGTCATCAGAGTCGGCAAAGAAGCTTGGTTTAGTGCCTCATCTGAAAAATGGCAACTCCACCAGTGCAGCACTTTCTTAGTACTGCAATACAGTGACAGTCTACATTACGTACACACATCCTGGAGCGGGGCTTGAAGCCTTCTGATCCAATTTGGCTCAGTAGTGACACGACAGCTACCATTGACTCAAACTGATACTGGTAAGTAAATAGTTTATTTCATGTTTAGGAACTCCTCTTTGCTGACGATGCTGCTTTAACATCTCACACTGAAGAGTGTCTGCAGAGTCTCATCGACAGGTTTGCGGCTGCCTGCAATGAATTTGGCCTAACCATCAGCTTCAAGAAAACGAACATCATGGGGCAGGACGTCAGAAATACTCCATCCATCAATATTGGCGACCACGCTCTGGAAGTGGTTCAAGAGTTCACCTACCTAGGTTCAACTATCACCAGTAATCTGTCTCTCGATGCAGAAATCAACAAGCGCATGGGAAAGGCTTCCACTGCTATGTCCAGACTGGTCAAGAGAGTGTGGGAAAATGGTGCACTGACACGGAACACAAAAGTCCGAGTGTATCAAGCCTGTGTCCTCAGTACCTTGCTCTATGGCAGCGAGGCCTGGACAACGTATGTCAGCCAAGAGCGACGTCTCAATTCATTCCATCTTCGCTGCCTTCGGAGAATACTTGGCATCAGGTGGCAGGACCGTATCTCCAACACAGAAGTCCTCGAGGTGGCCAACATCCCCAGCTTATACACACTACTGAGTCAGCGGCGCTTTAGATGGCTTGGCCATGTCAGCCACATGGAAGATGGCAGGATCCCCAAAGACACATTGTACAGCGAGCTCGCCACTGGTATCAGACCCACCGGCCGTCCATGTCTCCGCTTTAAAGACGTCTGCAAACGCGACATGAAGTCCTGTGACATTGATCACAAGTCGTGGGAGTCAGTTGCCAGCGTTCGCCAGAGCTGGTGGGCAGCCATAAAGGCGGGGCTAAAGTGTGGCGAGTCGAAGAGACTTAGCAGTTGGCAGGAAAAAAGACAGAAGCGCAAGGGGAGAGCCAACAGCCCTGACAAACAAATTTTTCTGCAGCGCCTGTGGAAGAGTCTGTCACTCTAGAACTGGCCTTTATAGCCACTCCAGGCGCTGCTCCACAAACCACTGACCACCTCCAGGCGCTTACCCATTGTCTCTCGAGATAAGGAGGCCAAAAGAAGAAGTTTCATTTTGTTTTAGAAATCAAAAAGTAGTTGCTTAGGCACATTTTTATTGCCTTTTTAATTTATCAAAATAATTCAAAATGTCTTTTAGTTAAGATGTTCTTTACTTATGACTCATTTATAAGAATAACATTACTACCCTGCAGGATTGCAGAGTGAGGTTTCCTTGTTCGGTATGCCTAAATCTTTAAGTTACAAGCTTGCATCCCACTGCAATATTAGTGTAATTATTAATTTTCACATGCCATTGGCTTATATTGACAAGAACACTGAGTTGTCAGTTTTTTTGAAAGTATTGCTCAGTTTGTTTTGGGTTTGCATGTATGAAGTTACACCTATATCAAATTCCAGTTATGAAGAATTTTCCAACCAAAAATTTGATTTCCAATTTCCCTTTATAAAGCTGTATTGCTAAATAAACTTACCAAATGGCATGGTCGGCACTGTCTATTATGGAATTCAACCATGCAGACCTGAAGTGTCCCCAATTCTATCTCCAGTCTGGCATGTTCTGCTACTTTAAAAGTGTACGTTATTGTTGTGCTGTGTTAGCTGATTGTAGACACGCAGCAGAAGAGTTGCTGCAATTGGCCACCAAAACTCAAGTAGAGAGAGGAAGAAAATCAGCCAGGGCACTTGTCCTGAATCACCAGACTGCTACTAAATGTAAAGGTGTTGCCTCAGAGAAGTTCTTCTGGAATCTCATCCCAGAGTGAGTGAATATCTTCAGGAGAGGGAGGGGTGGGGACAGTGGTGTGTGTGGGACTGAGTACAAAGTGATATGAAAAGAAACCACTTCTTTCACAAGAATACTGCCTCTGTGTTTATTTGTGTGCGGATTGCTGCTTCCAACAGCACTTGCTCATACTTACTGATTCTCTCCTGTCCAGTTAACCAAATGAAAGATAGCACTAACTCCATAACCAGCTGCCCTCTACTGGCTACACGCATAATTACATCATATTAAATGCTGCGAGAAGAAAAAAAGTTATCAAATAGTTCAAATTTGGGGTGTCAGCCTTTAGCATAGGGAGGAGCCAAACAAAATTAAAGGCCGCTGTGAATGACTGACAGATGCCTCATTGGAAGCAATGGAGCCCGAGATAATGGAGAGTATACCATGAATTGCCCCGGGCCTAATTACTAGTCATGATAAAACCTGGAAATTGCAATCTAGAAATTATTGCACGCGGATCGAGCGGGAGAGTGGAGCTGAATGGAGAGCTGGTATGGGCTCGATGGGCCGAATGGCCTCCTCTGTGCCATAAATGACTCCATGACTCTACACAGAATGGTCAAACATTCAGGCAGTCACTGTCAACCTGAACAGGTCCTTGGGTTTTAACATCTTATCCCAAAGACACAAATTACAAATGTTCCATAGAAACCTGTTGGTTTTGCTCAAAAACTAAGAATTTTAACTGTTTCCTGAAATAGATATCTTAGTGAATCATTTGGGACAACTAATTTAAAAAAAACACACATAAACTGCTAAATGGAAAAGAACAGCCCTCTTCCAGGGAATCCAAAGCTTGGCTTGATGCATAATGTCCACATAGTTTCAAGAATATTACAAATGAAAGCAATCTGTTTCGATAGGATTGTTTATAGTGCACGGTTCATAAAGAAACATATCTCCTGCCAAAGTAAATAGTGTCATTAGAATTCTCTAAATGGTGGGCCATCAAATCATTTGGTGCGGAGACGCCTCAGATAAAGTCTGGTCTGTTGATACACAATGTAAATACCAATTAGCTCTTATCAGGAAACATGGGCACACAAAACAAGGCTGCCAAACTGGCCTTGAAGTGGCAGCAGCATTTACTCGACAATTACAGCAGTGATGTGGAAGTAATCAGCTCACCCTTATGGTCACTTTGGGCATTGCAAGGTTGGCTTTTTTCACAAAGTAACATGCCTTGCACTATAGAGGCATGCGATACCTGCTCTAGGATTTCTCTGAGTAGATCCGACTCAGATCTGCAAGTGGCGGGTCCAGGTGTTCACTTCCTGGACGACCACCAGCACCTGAGTGGCACCTTCGGAACTCTCAGCAACTGGATAAGCACAAACTATTGACCTCTTACCCTGGAGATACACAAGATCATGATTCATCTTTTCTTCAGGCTGTGGCAGTGTGAATTTACCTTGCTCAGTCAATTGTCGATTCTCTATCTGACAGTTCACAGAGTTTTAAGAGATGAGTAAATCGTTATTTATTGAATACAGATGACACTCTTCCCATCATTTTTCTTCATGCTGTTGGATCTGTCACAGCAGTATTTTAACATTATTGTCTTCATATTTTGTACATTGTCATTATTTGTTTTACAATGTTAAAATTTAAATAAATTTTAAAAAGAATAATTGAGCTCTTGGACAATCTGCCATCATTATGTGTACTATAAATCTGCCTGCACTTGTTACCACTTGGTTTCAGTTTTTGTGACAAGGTCTCAGTAGACCATTTGACCACAAGAGGCCAAGTCCTCTTAAATTTCATCCTTTAAACCCATGTGCCAGATCCAGGACCAATCTGTGAGAAGCATTTGTAGCAAAAGGAGGCAACGGTTAGAGGGAACATAGGAAATAGGAGCAGGAGGCCCCTTGAGCCTGCTCCACCATTCAACTAGATCATGGCTGATCTTCTACCTCAATACCATTTTCCCGCGCTATCCTCATATCCCTTGACATCTTTAATATCTAGAAATCTATCGATTGCTGTCTTGAACATACTCAATGACTGAGCCTCCACAGCCCTCTGGGGTAGAGAATTCACAGATTCACCACCCTCTGACTGAAGATATTCCTCCATATTTCAGTCCTAAATGGCCTACTTCTTATTCTGAGACTGGTTCTAGACCCCACTCAGCCAGGGAAACATCCTTCCTGCATCAACCTTTTTTTATTTACTCATTCATGGGGATGTGGGCGTTGCTGCTAGGCCAGCAATTATTGCTCATCCTTAACTGCCCTTGAGAAGGTGGTGGTGAGCTTGTCGAGCCCTGTAAGAATTTTGTATGTTTCAATGACATCACCTCTCATTCTTTTAAACTCTAGAGAATATAGGCCCATTCTCCCCAATCTCTCTTCATAAAACAATCCTGCCAACCCAGGGATCAGTCTGGTGAACCTTCGTTGTACTCCCGCTACGGCAAGTATATCCTTCCTTAGGTAAGGAGACCAAAACTATACACAATACTCCAGGTACAGTCTCACCAAGGCTCTAAGGAATTGTAGCAAGACATCTTTACTCCTGTCCTCAAATCCTCTTGCAATAAAGGCCAACATACCTTAAATAGCGGGGTTACATTTGCTACCTTCCAATCTGCAGGAACTTTTCCAGAATCTATAACATTTTGGAAGATGACCCCCATGCATCCACTACCTCTAAAGCCACCTCTTTCAAAACTCTGGGCTGTAGCTCATCAGGTCCAGCACATTTATCAACTTTCTGTCCCATTAATTTCTCCAGTACTATTTTTTTACGAATACCAATTTCTTTCAGGGAGGAAGAGTCCTGACTTCACCACCCTGTCACTTTGGCTCTTGCCAACCTGCATCTAAACACTTAGGGTTTAGGCAAATGGGGGTCTTCTAATGGGGAGTGATTACAAAGAGGAACACTGGCCTTGAATTGAACTCCGTCCCCCCCTCCACCTCCACAGACAGGTAGGAAGGGGGTTAAACTATCAGGCTCGAGTAACCCAGCCCCAAACTACCCCCATTCCTGGTCACTGAAATATTATTCAGGCTTCGATCGAGGCTCCCACTAAAAGCAGACAGGGACTAATTTAACATGCAAAAATTTCAGACCAATGATGTAATCAGGGGTGCGACTTAGTTTTAACCTTCCCACAGAGGAAGTGCTACGCTGTGTGCTGCCTGTTTTCTGTTTTTAAGCTCCTCATGGACCAGGGGGAACAGGAATACTACCCCCACCACCCCCCCCCCCAGGCCTCACAAGGAAGTTTTCGGTCTCCCCAGCCTCAATTTATAGCCACAAACTCTCAGACCACACCACCACCTCCCCGCCCCGCCCAATCGAGTCCCTGTCCTTTCAGACTCAGCGCATACCTCCCAATCATGGCCCTGAGCCTTCCACTCAACCCCCCATCACAGACTGCCACAGACCATTCCCATGGGTCCCTGGCTGCGGCCTCCTGCTGCTAATTTCTGCTCCCATCCACTGGTCAGGCAGCCAATCACAGTCTGGCTGCTCAGTGGGAGTCTATAGTGATTTGTTTAAATGAGGATTTGCAATGCTGATTGGCAGGCCCTTGGCCTTGCTAGGTTCTTCGGCCGATTGCGCCCTCCCAACTCCGTATTAATATTGGGGCCTTGGTTTTGTCAATCTCAGATACATTTTTGGGAAAAAGGTGGAAGAACGTGTGTCTGTTCCTATACAGTTGAGGTTTGCCTTCTGACAAGTCAACCCATGAGGATTATTGATGGGTTCTTTGCCTGTCATAGAATCATAGAGCGATACAGCACTGAAACGGGCCCTTTGGCCCACTGAGTCTGTGCTGACCATCAATCACCCATCACTGAGCCAGCGATGCCCACATCCCATGAACCAATAAGAAAAATCCTGAACGCTGGTTCAATGGTCACAGAGTAGTGTTAACCATCACCTCCTTACATCTATACTGTCTACACCTTGCAGCATTTTAAAGACCGGGACCAGGTCCTGCCTAACCACGGCCCCCATCAAAATCTTTTCTCCAATAAAAACAACTTCTGCTCTGTGAGTGCTTCTGCACAACCTTATCTGATCCCACTCCAAAGCTCTTTTAAAAATAGCCTGATGAGTAGTCCGATAAGGCAGCTCTTTTCAAAAGTGAATGGTTGGTACAATGAGCTACTTGTGAAGTAAACCTTTCATCGGTAGGGCTTTGCAGCAACCACTTTCCCCCTGCAGCTGAGTCACATCATTATCAAGCATCTGATTCTGTATGTTTTAACCTGTACTTTGCTGTCACCCTGGCACTTAGTGCAACAGAGATGTAGCAATCTGTACTGCCACTGGGTGAAGATCCCTGCCATCAGTGTGCACTCTGAGCAGCAGTTCCATTGTCTCCTTGAGGTCGCATTCTTATTTACCCCAAAAGCTAGCCATTCCTATTCTCACTTACACACCAACAGCATCTTCACTAGGATGAAATTAGGAAGCATGTTTTCACATAAAGGGTAGTGGAAATCTGAACTCTCTCACCCCAAGATCTGTGGATGCAGGTTCGATTATCAATTTTCCAAGACTGAGATCGACGGATTTTTGTTCGATAAGAGCGGCACAGTGGCACAGTGGTTAGCACCGCAGCCTCACAGCTCCAGCGACCTGGGTTCAATTCCGGGTACTGCCTGTGTGGAGTTTGCAAGTTCTCCCTGTGTCTGCGTGGGTTTCCTCCGGGTGCTCCGGTTTCCTCCCACATGCCAAAGACTTGCGGGTTGATGGGTAAATTGGCCATTATAACTTGTCCCTAGTATAGGTAGGTGATGGGGAAATATAGGGACAGGTGGGGATGTGGTAGGAATATGGAATTAGTATAGGATTAGTATATAAATGGGTGGTTGATGGTCGGCACAGACTCGGTGGGCCGAAGGGCCTGTTTCAGTGCTGTATCTCTAAAACTAAAAAAAACATATCAAGGGATATGGATCAAAGGGATTGAGAGACAGATCATTGATGATCTAACTGAATGGTGATAGAGGTCTGAGGGGCTGAATGGCCTACTCCCAATGTTTGCCACCTCCTCACTCATTTTAGAAACTGGGTGGAAAACATTTCCTCACACATGGTTGTGACATGGTGTGGCCTTTATCAGCTTTGTAGGTAACACTGAATTTTCCTTTTGCCGGCTGCTAATAAAACACGCTACTCATTAAATAATTTTCAAACAGGCCAATGCAAAATTGAAGAATGTAAAATTCTTGTTCTGAGAACACAATAGATCTCCAGAGAGGTCCCAGGAGAGAGCTGCTGGTAAATCTTTTAATGATAAATAGTGGGAGGCAATCTGAAAGTTAATCCACACAGTCTCAACCTGCCACAGCATGGAAGAAATCTATAAGGAATTACTTTGCAAAGCATTTCAATGCAGTGCAAATCCACCAGATGCACACAACAGTGCCAGGATCCACTTACAACTTCTCAGGTTTGCTGTGAAAGAGTATTGTGCTGTTTATTCAGAGGTGTGCTGTCATTAATCAAAACTTGTTTTCTCTCAGCCAATATTTTAACAAAAAATAACTTATGCTTTCCAGTTAAAAGAAAAAAGATCCTTCGAAAATGTGGAACTGTGAACCCTCAGGGACAAAAATAAAAGCACTTTAGTTTTAAAAACTATCTTTTCGAAGGTCAAAGGTCACAATTTTGTGGCGCTTTTTGGTTACTTCAGTCGCTGAAGTAACCAGCTGCCGTGCAAAGCTGTCATCAGACAGTCGCAGCAACGGCCTGAGCAGCCAATTTCCCACAGTTCAGCCTTTCTGCCCAACTTTTACTCCAATTAGTTCAAATTCAGATATGGTTTCCTATCTAATTCTGATATACAATCAGTGACATAATGACGCTTTCAATGATCTCATCCGTTCCATTAGTGAACGGAAACCTGTAAAACTTCTTTCAGCAGGATCGCAGCAAAGTGAAAAGAAGGCCATTCTGCCTATTGAAGCACATCTTATGAATACCCAAACTACATTTGGTCCATTGGCAATGTTTCTATTACTTTCTGGTTTAAAAGTTAAACTAAGAAACTAAATAAAAATATTTATTTGAAGTGGTGTACACTGGCATAATGGCATGGAGATTCCACTTGGTCGCTGGATTAATCGGTGCAATTTGCCCGGAATCAGCCAAACTAGTGCAAAAGAAAGCAGAATTCTTTAAATACGAATTACATCCAAACTGCACAAAATGATATTCTGCGATTTTTTGGACTGGTTTAAAAAACATTGTGCTAGAATCTGGCCCTGCCCACCAAACTGGCAAAGACCCAGATCGAATTGCTCACCATTGGGCGTTTCTGCTAACGGTGCCTGTTCACAGCCCTTTGAGGGGGCTTTAAAAGTTAAGCTTTTTTTTAAAGGCACAAGGACACTTTTAAATTCTTTTTGCTTAAATTACTAAAAAACTGTTTACTGTGCACCAGTATAACTAGCAAATGGTTCTGTATAGTTTTTAAAAGTCATTTTTAGCTATTTAAAATTGGATTACATAAATGGGGCTGAATTTTACGCCTCCCCAGCGGGTCGGATGATGGCGTGGGGGCGGCGTAAAATTGAGCGGGAGGCTCCGGGAGGCCTACCCGCCCCACTCCTGCCTCAGGTGAACTTTACGGAGGTCAGGCGGAGGGAGGAAACGGCCTGCCCGCCCGAGGCCAATCAAGGCCCTTAAGTGGCCACTTAATGGCAGTCGGGCACACCCCCGGGACCCACGACATCCCCTCCCCGAAATGACCACCCTAGCCTCACCAGGGCACAATCGGTCCCCCTGCTGAGGCATGCCCCTATTTACCCACTCTCTCGGGTCCATGGCGTCGGCTGGGCTGCAGTACCAGCAGTGGCCACCGCTCCCAGTAGCGCTGCTGGGACTAAGAGCTGCCGGCCAGCAGACTGACCGGCAGCTCACTGAGGTGGGACTTCCTCCCTCAAGTGGGTGGAAGTCCCGCCTCGGGACAATTAAAGCCTGGGGACCCGTAAAATATGGGACGGATCTCCAGGTTAGGCGGAAGTGGGTTCGCCACCGACTTTTGCGTCGGTGGTGAATTCCTGACCACCTAGGGTAAAATCCAGCCCATGTGGTGGACCAGACACTAATTAAAATGCTTATTTTTTTGGTGATAAACCCATTTTCAGTTCTATTAATCAAACTGCATCAAGGTACCACTCTGAAATACATCAAGGAATATTTTCTAAAGCAAAAAGAATTCTGCTTTTAAACACTGTCTGATTGAACTGGTTCATGGCAGATTTTACACTCGGTGATATGCAAATAAGTTTGAGCGGAAACTCAAGAAAAAAAATTTCTCAAAACTGGCCCAATTTTGGGCCGACTATGCCCAAAGCAGAGATTCTACTCCAACATATATGGTATTATGGATTAATGAGCTGCTATCAATACCACCATCCAACTTACTAATTTGATACCACATAAGGGCAGAACTTTAGAAGCCTGGTGTCGGGAGGCAGTGGAAGTAGCTGAGCCCGGAACTTCCCACCACCGGCCAAGCAGGCAGCTTGGTGGGTAGCCAAATGAGGTTATTAAGGGACCCATTAAGGTCTTTCTCCTGTGCCTGGAATTTTCCAGTCGGTAGGTGGGTCCCTGCAGTCGCCTAAGCACAGCCAGAAAAAGGAGGTGGCCTCCCGACAGCAGACCGGGGGCCAGTGGTCCATTTCACTATTAAAGCACTGCCCACTTCCCCTCAGCAGCTGACTTACAAAGAGCCGCAGGCCGCCCTGTGGAGGGGTTTCCCTTCCAGAATGACGGTCTGGCAGCTGTGGCCATTTGTATTCACAAAGATTTTAAAAGGGAGACAGTGGCGTAGTGGTTAGGTCATTGGACTAGTAAACCAAAGGCCCAGGCTAATTCCCTTGGGATATGGGTTCAAATCCCACCAAGGCAGCTGGTGGAATTTAAATTCAACTAATTAATTAAAAATCTGGAATTGAAAGCTAGTCTCAGTAATGGTGCCATGAAACTATCATCGATTGTTGCAAAAACCCATCTGGTCCATTAATGTCCTTTAGGGAAGGATATCTGCCATTCTAACCTGGTCTGGCCTACATGTGATGCCAGACCCACAGCAATGTGGTTGACTCTTAACTGCCCTCTGAAATGGCCTAGCAAGCCACTCAGTTGTCACGGACAATTAGGGATGGGCAGCAAATGCTGACCTTACCAGCGACACCCACATCCCATGAAAGAATAAAAAAAATGTTAAAAGTGCTGAGAGGAAGCCTCTGTCTTGAGTGCCTTCTCTCTCCCTTACCTGCATTTGCAGGCTGCAGCTTTCCCACTGCTGGAGAGCCTCCCATTGGCCGTCCAACGTGGGAGCCCGTCTGCCATCCTTAACTGGATGGTGTATGTGCCCTCTGACCATTCATGGGCCAATCCAACAAAAATCACGTTGGGCATGCCACATCCTTGCTGTACATGAATGGGACCCAGAAATAATCCCTAGGTCAGGGTCCCAACCCCAAAACAAAAATCCTGTCCATTGTGTCAACACACTAATTATTAAAATTAATTTTATATCCTTCCTTCCTACCTACCAAAGTTTGGCAGAGGAACTAAAATCAGCCTGGAAATTTTATGGAATAGTGAGGGCAAACAGGGCTTTGGTTTCATGTCTCATTTGGAAGATGGCACCTCAAACCGTGCAGCATTCCCTCAGTACGGCACTACAGTGTTTGCTTCGACCTTGTGATCTCTGTGGCCACGGTGTGTACTCGCCATCCAATTAGGAATGGCGGGTGGGCTCCCAAGGCTGGAGGACCAATAGGAGGTGCTGCAACACTGAAAGATCAGATGTAGAAAGGAGAGGGTGCTTCAAGATGGAAGTGTCCTCTGAAGAGCTTTTGTAAACTTTTAAACTTAAAAAAGGCCACAGCTGCCAGGCTGTCATTGTGGAGAATAACCCCTTCACTAGACGGCCAGTGGCTATCGCAGCTGCGACCCTATGGCTATGGCAGGTTCGGTGGGGGGTGAGGAGTCTCCTATCAGGAGGAAGCGCTGACCCCCAACCCACCCTGGTCTGCCTCGGGAGGCCCTGTCTATCTCTCGGCTGTGTCTCGGCCTCAATAAGGAGCTCACATGCTGACTGGAAAATTCCTGTTAGCATCGGCAAAATGGCCTCAATAGGCCCTTTAATTGGCCTAATGCACCACAAGCAACTTGTGGGCAGGTAGTTGTCACCCCCCACCCCAATCTCATGATCCTGACTGAAAGAAAATGGTCCAAAGGCAGGACCATGGCGGGAAACCGGCACGCCGGCTGGTAGTGGAAAACTATGGGCCCGTCCACCTCCTCAGGCAAACAGAAATTCTGCCCCAGAAGTTGCTGTTAGTTTCCAAGGAGTAACGATGGCAGACACTGTCAGTTTTGCCATCATTACTACCACAAAATCAAAGCCCTTGTGTTTAGGTATCTGGAGGCGGACAGTGGGACTTGGTTGTATGACCTTCTGGCTCAGAGGTGAGACTTTATTACAAGAGTGATAAAAATAACAGAAATCCATAAAATTCCAACTTAAGCATTAATATTGTATTCCTTCACTGAAGCATTCACTGTCAGACCTGTAAAATACCAATCAAGTGCATATCATAGTTAATATGTGTATCCAGACAAGAAATCAATAGAAAGACAAAATCAATACATTCAAAGACTTCTCTTTGGAAAAATCATACTAATTTATCCCTGAATCATTCCCTGAGAGAACACCACAATTACCCTCTCTAATTTTTTTTCTCTGAGGGTTGTTAGTCTGTGGACTTCACTTCCTCAGAGAGCAGTGGAGGCTGGCTCATTGAATATATTCAAGGCTGAGTTGGATAGAATCTTGATAGACAAGGGACTCAAGTGTTTTGTTTTAAGAGATACAGCACTGAATCAGGCCCTTCGGCCCACCGAGTCTGTGCCGACCATCAACCACCCATTTATACTAATCTTACACTAATTCCTACCACATCCCCACCTGTCCCTATATTTCCCTACCACCTACCTATACAATTTATAATGGCCAATTTACCGACCAACCTGCAAGTCTTTGGCATGCGGGAGGAAACCGGAACACCCGGAGGAAACCCACGCAGACACAGGGAGAACTTGCAAACTCCACACAGGCAGTACCCAGAATTGAACCCGGGTCGCTGGAGCTGTGAGGCTGTGGTGCTAACCACTGCACCGCCCCTGTTATGGAGGGCAGACAGGAAGGTGGAGTTGAGGCCACATTCAGATCAGCCATGATCTTATCAATTAGTGGAGTGGGCTTGAGGGGCTGAATGGCCGACTCCTGCTCCTAATTCATATGTTCGTATGTAAATTGCCACACTACCTTCTCTGTTACATGTGTTTTGAAGGCAGTTTAGAGAAAGTCTATTTTACATTTATGCATACATGGAGCATTGTAGCCATGCACAAGGAGCCTTAATCCCCAAAGCAGATTACAGGTAGGGCCCTACCAAATTCACGGCCATGAAAAATGTGTCACAGACCATGAAATCTCGCGTCCTCTGTGAAATTGGCCATTTTGAGAACTTAGCACGTTTTATCCATTCACACAATGCTCACCTCACTGATGGCTGGACATATTGCGAACATTGCATGTTTTAGTGATTGACGCAAGACTCACCTCGCTGATTGGTAGATGAGGAAGGCGTTCCAGTGTAGTTTTGAGAGAAGCAGTCTCAAGTTTTAGCAAACAAGTGAGAATGACAGAATGAGCAAATCAAAAACGACCACAACCATTTACTGCAGCACATCAAATGAAAGAATTTGGCTTCCAAATTCTGCATGCCCATGGTGGAATACTGTTTTGTACAAGCTGAAATGTATTGTTTAATCACACACAGTGGGCAACGGTTCAACGTCATTTAAGTGTCTGAAAGCCATAGCAGCAGAAAGACAGCATCCGACACAGCACTGCTGGAAAATAAACACGCAAAAAAAAACGATTTCATCGCTTTTTAAGAAGTCGACAGAGAGCTCAGAAAATCATCAGCTGGTCACAGTGGAACTTGTGGGTGCTTTTGCAAGTGTTTTGACCGACCGCTCCAGTCAAAGCCCCCAATCAAAAAATACGATTCTGATTGCGGTGGGAGAAACGCACTGTTAATTCAATCCTGTCCCTCCACAGATCGCCTAAGATATCATCGTAAACTTCCCAAATTAAAGAAAGACCTGGCCAAATTGTACCATCTATTAACCCCCGAATGAGGCTAACCAAACCCGGTGTCTTTAAAATCAACAAATCAACTGTTTAATTAGAAAAACTAAATTCTTAAACACTACAAAGATATAAACAACATTTAAAATAGAAAAAATTAGAGTCCTTGCAAACTCTCACTTCCCGATGAACAATCCTTTGATTAAAGTCCACGCGCAATCTTCCAGGGTCCGATCAGGAAAGGAAAACAGTCCAACACCCGAAGTTTCAAACTGCTTTCTTCCAGCGATGACCACAGTAGATCAACAACTCACAACCACTTTCAATAGAATCAATCTGGCTTTAGAGTTTATGAGGGATAAAAGATTGTCACAGTCTAACTTCCCTTCCTTCAATTTAAATGATCAGAGATCTGTACTTTAATGATTTAGACGTGAATATAGGTGGTATGATCAGTAAGTTCGCAGATGACATGAAAATTGGTGGTGTCGTAAATAGTGAGCAGGAAAGCCTTAGACTACAGGACGATATAGATGGGCTGGTAAGATGGGCGGAGCAGTGGCAAATTGAATTTAATCCTAAGAAGTGTGAGGTGATGCATTTTGGGAGGACTAACAAGGCAAGGGAATATTCAATGAATGGTAGGACCCTAGGAAATACAGAAGGTCAGAGGGACCTTGGTGTGCTTGTCCATAGATCACTGAAGGCAGCAGCACAGGTAGATAAGGTGGTTAGGAAGGCATATGGGATACTTGCCTTTATTAGCCGAGGCATAGAATATAAGAGTAGGGAGGTTATGATGAAGCTGTATAAAACACTAGTTCGTCCACAGCTGGAGTACTGTGTACAGTTCTGGTCACCGCACTATAGGAAGGATGTGACTGCACTGGAGAGGGTGCAGAGGAGATTCACCAGGATGTTGCCTGGGCTGGAGCATTTCAGCTATGAAGAGAGACTGGGTAAGCTAAGTTTTTTTCCTTAGAGCAGAGAAGGCTGAGGGGGGACCTGATTGAGGTGTACAAAATTATGAGGGGCATTGATAGGATAGACAGGAAGAAATGTTTTCCCTCAGCGGAGGGGTCAATAACCAGGGGGCATAGATTTAAGATTAAGGGGCAGGAGGTTTAGAAGGGATTTGAGGAAAAATGTTTTCATCCAGAGGGTGGTTGGAATCTGGAACACACTGCCTGAAGGGGTGGTAAAGGCAGGAACCCTCACAACATTTAAGAAGTATTTAGATGAGCACTTGAAATGCATTAGCATACAAGGCTATGGGCCAAATGCTGGAAAATGGGATTAGAATAGACAGGTATTTGATGGCCAGCACAGACGCGATGGGCTGAACGCAAAGCTGCGGGTATTCATTCAACATAGTGTGCAAAATGGTGGTTGCTTGCCAAGTGCAAATAAACTACAACAGGACTATCTACCAAAGGTTTTTGCTACACATTGTGAGGAGATGGAGTCTCAGATTAACGCATGTGATTCTTTCGCAATTATTTGTAATTAGTCCATCGATGAGCAAGGCAACTATATGCTGCATGTCTTGTTTGATTTTATGTCTGGTAAAGCCAAAGTTGTACAGTCAGGAAAGCTAACAACAGTGCTCGCAGACTACATCCATTTAGAACCAATTAATTATACCACAGTTTCTCAAGCGATAATCAAAGCCGTTTCAAAATATGGTGCAGATTTCAACAAAGTGTCTGCTTTCATTAGTGACAATGCAACTTACATGACAAAATCTTTCAAATCTGTGATCCAAGTGGTAATGCCTAATGCTATCCATATTACATGCATCAGGTGGCAGGACTATATCTCCAACACAGAAGTCCTTGAAGCGGCCAACACCCCCAGCTTATACACACTACTGAGTCAGCGGCGCTTGAGATGGCTTGGCCATGTGAGCCGCATGGAAGATGGCAGGATCCCCAAAGACACATTGTACAGCGAGCTCGCCACTGGTATCAGACCCACCGGCCGTCCATGTCTCCGTTATAAAGACGTCTGCAAACGTGACATGAAATCGTGTGACATTGATCACAAGTCGTGGGAGTCAGTTGCCAGCATTCGCCAGAGCTGGCGGGCAGCCATAAAGACAGCGCTAAATTGTGGCGAGTCGAAGAGACTTAGTAGTTGGCAGGAAAAAAGACAGAGGCGCAAGGGGAGAGCCAACTGTGCAACAGCCCCAACAAACAAATTTCTCTGCAGCACCTGTGGAAGAGCCTGTCACTCCAGAATTGGCCTTTATAGCCACTCCAGGCGCTGCTTCACAAACCACTGACCACCTCCAGGCGCGTATCCATTGTCTCTCGAGATAAGGAGGCCCAAAAGAATTACATGTAATGCAGATATAATTTCTCTTGTCAGTGAGGTGTGGGAAAGTGAGTTCGGTAAAGTCAACAAACTGGTCAGCTACATTCAAAAGATCTTCAAACACTGCCCTAGCCACAAGCTTCAATACAGGCAACACATTGCAAATGTGGCTGAAATGGCTGTAATTGGGGAACAAAACATCACCCTTCCTCCACAGCCAGTAATTCTTGGCTTTGGGCAGTACAGTATCATGCAGTTCACCTGAAATACTACTCAGACTTCGTCTCAGAAAGGCTCACACTGACACTGAAATCACAGGCTTTAACAGACATTGTAACCCTTCTAAACGATGCTCATCTTAATCAGGAGCTTTATTTTGTTGCCAAGAATGCTGCGCGACTGATGGATTTCATCACTTGGTTTGAATCTCGACATATCATAATCCACAAAGCTTGCAATAAAGTAATGAATGCACTGTTAGGAGCTGAAGCACAGTCAAAGGAACAACACTCTGATGATGTTGAACTAAACTCCTGTGCTCAACAGGCATTTTCTTGCATGGCAAAGAAGCTCAAGCAATATTACTGCAACGGGGAAGAGTCAAATGGTGAAGAAAAAGCGGCTGAGGTTTCAACAACCTTCTGCGGTGTTCCTGACCCTGCACAAATGCACCTGTTGATGGTGGATTTAAGCTTGTTTGATGTGATTCCTGGCTTTGACAAGAACTGTAGGCTGGAGAATCCTGCTTATCAAAGCATTGCAAAAGAAGCAGATTGTACTTTGCCTGTGCTACAGTTTTGGAACTCTGTGGAATGCAGAATCCCCCACCTTGCAAGGCTCGTACCACCATGTCTGCCAATTCCAACAAAAACTCTGTGGATGTGAAGAGAGCTGTGTCTGAACATGGATAGATGTTCACAGCACAGAGACAGAGAATGATGAAAGAGACACTTGCAGGTTGTTCGATGCTCACATTCAACCACTGACTTCAGTGAGTAAAGAATGTGGCCTGCTTATAGTCAGCTTTTTACTATTGATTTTGAGTATACAAATAAATGCCATTTAAAATCAGAAACCACCCTTGTCTGCTTTTTGTTTTAAATAGATAATTTTCATGGTTTATTGCGACACCCTGAAATTTACAATTTAAATATGTGAAATCATGAAATTCATGATTCTTAAAATGCTGTGTCCATGAAATTTATAAAATTTGACCGTGAATTTGGTAGGACCCTAATTATAGAAGATATGGTCTACATTTACTCCACATCCATTCATCTGCCTTAGACACTTCTAAACTATTGTGGAATTAGATTTCTTTTTGTCATTTTTCCACATCATGGACCTTATGGAATATTGACTGATGTGCGTGATTCCAGAATTGCTTGAAATATTCTTCGCTGAACATGTTAAAACATTAGACAAGTTTAGCCTGTAGACGATGCTATGAAAAATATGTTTCCCTTTTTCTTTTACTTAACTGTTAATCAAAATGGCAGGTGGCTCATAATTTTACAGCATCTGATTTCATGACACATGAATTAAAAAAAGCTTCCAATCAGCATCTTTCATGACTTCAGAATGTCCCAAAGCCAATGAAGTGCTTTTGAAATATAGTTACTGCTGTATTATAGGAAACACTTGCACAAAACAATCTCCCACAAACAGAAAGGAGATAACAGAAAACCTATTTTTCAGCAATGCTGATTGAGGGAGAAACATTTGCCAGGAGACCAGGGATAACTCCCCTGCTCTGCTTCAAGGATCCACCTGTGTAGACAGACAGGGCCTCAGTTTGACATCTCATCCAAAAGAGAACAACCTCCATCAGTGCAGCACTCCCTCAGTACTGTACGGAAGTGTTAGCCTGGCTTATGTGCTCAAACCTCTGGAGTGGGACTTGAATCCATGAGCCCAGGGTGGGAGTGCTACCACTGGGCCACAGCTAACACAATGTAATAATGCCCATCTCTCATTTTACAAAAGTTAATAAATTGTTACAAAGACTAAAATGTAGTTTATCTAGCTGTGTGGTAAACAAAACTGAAATATTTATATAGTTGCACAAAATCATTGGAAAGCCTGGTTAACTATGTAGCGTCTTTAGCTCCTGCTGTACTATTCATCTGACTTGTGGGATGGCCACATACATTGCTAGGAGACATGATGCTTGGCAATACTTGCTAAGATAGTGTTGCCAGACCATTGAAATGGACATTAAGAATCAGCCACTTATTGTGGGTTTTGAATCACATGTGAATCAACTGGGTTTTATAACAATCAGAAGCTTATCACTGTTATTTTCTGGTACTACCATGGTTCTGGGGAATGAAATGGGTCAAGTGGATCAAGTGCCAGTCAGGGAGCTTTTAGGGAACAGTGATTATAGTATCATAAGGTTTAGGTTAGCTATGGAAAAGGACAAGGAACAATCTAAAATAAAAATACTAGATTGGAAGAGGGCCAATTTAAATGGGGTGAGAACAGATCTGGCCTGGGTAAATTGGAATCAAAACTGCGATGGAACAATAAGCTGCCTTTAAAGAGGAGATGGTTCAGGTACAGTCGAGCTACATTCCCACAAGGGGAAAAGTTAGGGAAATCAAAGCCAGAGCTCCCTGGATGACTAGAGAGACGGAGACTAAGATGAAGTGGAGAAAGGGGCGTACAAGAGATGTCATGTTGATAAAAGAATTGAGGACCATAGCTAAATATAAAAAGTTCAGAGCGATGTGTAAAAGGAACTAAGAGAGGCAAAGAGAGAGCATGAGAAGAGACTGGCAGCTAACAAAAAAATGATTCCAGATGTCTTCTATAAGCATAGAGTTAAAGGGTGGAAAGAGGATGGGTGGGGCCGATTACAGAGATAAAAGGGGATCTATGCATGAAGGCAGAGGTTTTGGCTGAGGTACTAAATGAGTCTTTGCCAAAGAAGAAAATATGCCAAAGTCATAGTGAAAGAGGAGGTAGCTGAGACACTGGATGGGCTAAAAATCGATAAAGAAGCAGTATTAGAAAGGCTGGCCACATGGGATGCATCAAGGATGCTGAAGGAAGTAAGAGTGGAAATTGTAGAGGCACTAGCTATAACCTTCCAATCCTCCTTAGGTACAGGGGTGATGCCAGAGGACAGGAGAATTGCAAATATTACACCCACATTCAAAAAAGGGTGTAAGCACAAGCCCAGCAACTACAAGCCAGTCAGTTTAACCTTGATGCTGGAAAGACTTTTAGAAACGATAATCATAGAGTCATGGAGTCTTTTACAGCACAGAAGGAGGCCATTCGTCCCACTGAGTCCACGCTTGAACAAAATTAACAGTCACTTGGACAAGTGTGGATTAATTAAGGAAGGACAGCAGGAATTTACTTAGGGAAAATCATGATTAACCAACCTGCTTGAGTATTGCTGAAAATAGAGACATGTTGTCGAAGTTTTTTGTCTTGCACTCATCAGGACAATTCGCAAGAATAATCAATGTAAGGGAAAACAACTTATACTGCATGAGAAAAGAACGCTGATTGGTTGACAAGTGAACTCTGATTGGTAGAGGCGTTGCAATGGAGAATGCACCAATTTACGGTGACTGACAGTTAACTGCCAAGCTTTGTTTGAAATTTAAACCAGGCAGCTTGACTCTGATTGGTCAAGGCATTGCCCTGAGGAATGAACCAGTGAATGGCCGTCACTTATTTTGTTCAGCTGAAACAGGCACAATGTTTCTACCTTTCTGTCTGCAAAGAACAGGGCCCTGTGTATTAATATGTGTAGCTTCCAGTACGCGCAAATGTGCCACGCTATGAGCCCTGCTGACAATCTTAAATTGGTTGTCAGTGTAATTCTTAGCACACTGAGGATTATTTAGCAAATGTTGTCCAATCACGGAATCACATCTAATGTTGGACACTGTGTTTTGAGTTTTGCAAGCACGGCTGGTTGAGTATGGCCTGTACCTTGCTCATTGCGAACAGCAGAAGGGACATGTTGTTTGATACGATCTGCCAGTCTTTGGGACATGTGGCCTATATCCCTAGCATCAGTGACAGTGAAGGAATGGCAATATAGTTCCAAATCAGGATGGTGTGTGACTTGGAGGGGAACTTGCAGGTGGGGGTGTTCCCATGCATCCGCTACCCTTGTCCTTCTAAGTGGTAGAGGTCGTGAGTTTGGGAGGTACTGTTGAAGGAGCCTCAGCGAGTTGCTGCAGTGCATCTTGTAGATGATACACGCTGCTGCAACAGTGCGCTGGTGGTGCATGGAGTGAATGTTGAAGGTGGTGGATAGGGTGACAATCAAGTAGGCTGCTTTTTCCTGGATGGTGTCAAACTTCTTGAGTGTCATTGGAACTGCACCCATCCAGGCAAGTGGAGAGTATTCCTGACTTGTGCCTTGTAGATGGTGGACAGGCTTTGGGGAGTTAGGAGGTGAGTTACGCGCTGTAGAATTCTCAGCCTCTTCCCTGCTTTTGTAGTCACAGTATTTGTGTAGCTGGTTATTAATGTAGAGAAGCATGAAGTGGTACAGTTTGGTAGAAAGAACAAGGAGAAGCAATATAGAATAAATGACATAATTCTAAAGGGGATGCAGGAACAGAGAGACCTGGGTATATGTGGACAAATATTTGAAGGTGGCAGGGCAGGTTGCAAAAGTGGTTAAAATGGCATACGGGATCCTGGGCTTTATAAATAGATGCATAGAGTACAAAAGCAAGGAAGTTATGATGAACGTTTATAAAACTCTGATTCGGACTCAACCTGAGTATTGCACTTTAGGAAGGATGTGAAGGCTTTAGACAGGATGGAGACAAGATTTACGAGAAGGTTTCCAGGGATGAGAGAGTTCAGTTGCGTATATAATTTGGAGAAGCTGGGACTGTTCTCCTTAGAGAAGGTTGAGAGGAGATTTGATAGAGGAGTTCAAAATCATGAGGGGTGGGACAGAGTAGATAGGGAGAAACTGTTCCTGTTGACAGAAGGGTCAAGATCCAGCGGACACTGGTTTAAGATGATTGGCAAAAGAACCAACGGTGACATAAGGATAAACTTTGTAAGCACCGTGTAGTTAAGATCTGGAATACACTGTCTGAGAGTGTGGTGGAGGCAGATTCAATGGTGCTTTCAAAAGAGAATGGGATAAACACCTGGACAGAAAACAAAATTGCAGGGCTATGGGGAAAGGGTGGGGGAGTGGGACTAGCTAAGTTGCTCTTGCAGAGAGCCGGCACGGGCACAATGGGCCGAATGGCCTCCTTCTGTGTTGTAACCATTGCATGACTGTATGACTCCATACTAGACTACTAATATATTGAATTCAGTTTCACAACATTCCCAATGTGGGATGTGAACTCGCAATTTTCGGGTTGCTGATTTAATATCATTGTTCCCATCTTCTGCAGCTGTCAATGAGCCTCTGAATCCAAGTTAACATGGCATTTGGAGGTTAATGTCACGTGCATTCATATTCATATTTAGTATCATTGCAAACTCAGACATTTCAGCAAAAGCTGAGTAAACAGCATCCTTACAGGATACTGCAAACCTCAGCAGGCAAACTGCATTCACAGATAACGCTGCAAAAATGGAAAGCTATTGAATGAAGCTACTAGTTACTGGTTTCAAAGTGGTTTAGTAGAATGCACGCAGGTAGTATAGTGAAGCAACTGATTTAATCAAAGCTTCTTTCCCTTTTGATTTGTGGACTACTCCAGTGAAATGACATGGAATTACTTTTAAATTAAATCTGCTTTCAGAGAGGTTTTGAAAGGCTGTATTGAAGATTATGGTGATTTCTAGCTGAGCTTACCAGAGCACTTATGTGAAATTGCTAATTCAAGGTGAAAATGGTTGGAATGATGGCATGAAGTACAAACTGCTCAGGTTATACTCGCTGACGTTATATGGTCTGGTTTATTCTGATACTTTGCAGGTCATTTTAACTCTACCCATCTGGCAGAAACTGCGTTGGGGGAAGTTCAAATTGCCCAGGTCATTTACCCATCCTGGATCTAAAATCTCTGCACTCCTCCAGTTCTGGCTCTTGTACAACTCAATTTCCATCGCCCCCATCTTTGATGGTTGTGCCTTCAGCTGCCTAGGCCTTAAGTTCTGGAACTGCACTCCCCACCTCCACCAACCCCCACACACCCATAACCTTTTCTGTTCTCTACCTCTCTCCTCCTTTAAGATGCTCCTTAAAATTTACCTCTTTAACCAAGGTTCTGTCCTAATATCTCCTGATGTGGCTCAGTGTCTAATTTTGACTGATAATACTTTTGTGAAGTGCCGGGAGACATTTTACAACATAAAAAGGTGCTATATAAATGCAAGTTGTTGTTGGAAATGCCGACAGCCATGGGACACAAGCTGAAAGCTGACAGCTGAAAAACAAATGTCATTCGGTGGCAATGGAGCAAAATCCAGAACAGGATGGGAAGCAGCAGGAACAGATCAGAGCTATTGCTGAAAAAAGAGACATGCTGTTGAAGCTTTTCGCCTTGCATTCATCAGGATAGATGCAAGAATGTCAAATTTCGAAATGAGCAACAATTTATACTGCATGAGAGAAGGATGCTGATGGATTGGCAAATTGACTCTGACTGGTCCAGGTATTGCCATGGAAAATGCACCAGGGAATTATTGTCCCCCATGCTTTGTTGAATTTTAAAAAAGGCACAATGCCTGGACATGTTCCTTTTACCTGCAAAGGACAGGTCCCTGTGTATGAATAAATGTAGCTTCTAACAAGCGTAAGTGAGCCACATTGTGAGCCCGACTGATAATCTTAAATTGGTTACTAGTGTAAGTCTTAGGATTGTTTGGTAAGTGCTGTCCAATTGCGGAAACAGATCGAACATTATACATCGTGTTCTGAGTTTTGCAAGTACAGGCTGGTTGAGTACAGTCAGTACTCTGCCTATTGTGAACAGCTGAAGGGACGTGCTGTTTGATACGATCCCAATGTCCAGCTAGTGTGTGACCATAGGCAGTGAATCATGCAGGTCAATGCTTGATATCCTGGCAGCAGTGATGATGTTACAGTCTACTTTGCCAACTGTATTTCAGTCACCATGGCAAACCAAAGGGAGGTTACTGGACAACAAGAGCTATCAGCTGACAGTATGGCTGATGACTCTGGTGTGCAACCCATGCACGTGCACAGCATATATACAATGAACGCCATGCTTCCACATTAAATATGATAGAGCAGACCATTGGTGTGCTGAAACAACAATTCCGCTGCCTGGACCTGCTCCAGGGAAGCCCTGCAGTACTCGGCAGAGTGAATGTCTAGATTTTGGTGGTCTGCTGAGTGCTGCACAACCTCACCATCATGAGAGGGCAGCTCTTGCTACCAGATATATTGCGAGCAGCTGAGGAACAAGAGGAGAAGGAGGAGCAGGAGCACGAGGAGGAGGAAGTGAAAGGGAGGAGGCAACCTAGACAACCTCTTTCTCCCCGAGCTGTCAGTGAAGAACTGATCCAAGTGCGATACCAGTAACCACAGCCTAATTCCCCATTCACCAACAGTCCCACACCTTAACCTTCCCTCAGCCACTGACCATCACAGCATTAGCTTGTCTGCAGTGCAAAAATAAAAGCTGCCATAAAAACTAAATCAATAAATGAGATCATGCCATATTGCAAGCAAAAGTCAGCTAATCACCCTTGTGCATTTCCTTAGTGCATGTCTTCCATGTGCCTTTGCCTGTACTGGTGCTGCTAGGCAGTGCTAACCCAGTGGCTGAAGTATGAGTCCTGGAAGGCTGCTGACTTTCACCGGAGGAGAACCTTGAGCAGCCTTGCTGGCCACAGATGCAAAATCTCGGCATCAGCGGCAGCAGTCCGAGCTGGCTGGCTGACAGGCAATAGCAAGGCCACTGGCGGTTTGCAGAGGAGAGAGAATGCTGTCATCCTGAGAGGGGGCACCAGGTACATGCTCCATGGAGCCACTACCACTACCCCAGGGTGGTGCCCCAGTGATCCTAGTAATCTGTTGGAGGACAAATTGCTGGACTGCTGTGACACCCTGCAAACCCCTTTGCACCCTGTAATTCGCAGTCATGATGGCAGCTGTGTGAGCTTTCATTGCAGTACTCAGACATTGGGTGGCTGCTACTTGGGCTGCAATGGAAGCTGGAACATCAGCCATCAGATGCTGCCTCATGTTTGGATGCATAAATGAGCGAATGCAGTTGGCCAGCACCTCCACTGGAAGGCATAGGCTCCAAGCTCTGCACAAAGTCCTGTGTTAAGTTGGTGCTGGGCTCCGCTATACTCCTTGACCTTAACAGCAGGCTTTCTGGCAGGCCTCTCAATGCACCAAGCATTTTGTTGTGAATACCCATCAGTGTTCTTCTGTAGGTTGCCCTGAAGTGCTCATCTGAATCCTTTACAGTAGAATTATGAGCGATCTTGCCCTCTGGCGACTTTACACCTGCACTTTCCTTGCCCTCTGCCCTGGCTGCAGGCCACTCAATTCCGGTATCTCACCTCATGCAGATCCTGCCTCTAATCTATTCTCTAAGATATGTGCAGTGCCAGTATCTGAGCTGGTGACTGCGGGTGTGAAATCGAGTAATGGTGTGTCTTCATCATCACTTTCTTCTTGCTGCTCCTCCACTGCCTGGCCAGGTTGCACTTCTTGGGTATCTGAAGGACAAAGACATAAGGGTAAGGTTGTGGTGTAGGGATGGTGGGGGGTGGGGGGAGGAGTAATAGGCTTACACATTTGATCCTGATAAAATCAGAAGAGTGGGATGAGTGGAAAGTGGGATGTGAGAAGGTGAATTAGGTATGAGGATACCATCATTTTCAATGGTTTCGGCCCTGTCTCTGGCTTGGCCACAGCAATGACCATCCCAAGAATGTCCAGCACCATCTCCTCTGTGGGGGATAGGAGACGCAGCTGCAGCTACGCCCTTCTGGCTAGCTCCTGCTGTCTCCAGTTGTGTGCCACTTTGTCCTGCAAGAGAGAGGGAAGTGTGTCAATGGGTGCAGTGCAATGTGCTTGGGTGATGTGGCTGCCGTGGTTGAATAACTGGCAGTGCCTGCAAGCTATGAGATATGGGTGTGAGGCTTGCAGCAGTGCTAAGTGTATGGGGGTGTGCAGCAGCATATGAATGTTGGGTTCGAATCCTAACTGTTAGAGATCGTTGGTAGGTGAGAGATGGGGGTGTGGTGATTTGAGCATTCTCTCAGCCTAGTGGTGCAGTTGGTGGGATATGCCATTTGAAGATGCATTCACTGACCTTGACCACTCATATGAGGTCCTTGGGGTAGATTCCTGGCATTGACCTCCATGGCTATCTACTCTCAATGCCTTCTGAACATGTGTCTGGAGGGCCTCATGGCTTTTTGCACATAATGAACATCTCTCATTCTTTCCACTTCCTCCAGCAACACCTCAGTACAGCATCTGAAAACCTTGGAGCCCGCTCTCTGTCATGTTATGCCATTCTTCACAATAAACTTCCCCTTTAAGAAGTTCAGGTTAACTTTAAGTGGTACTAGACACTCATAATATTGGCTCACTGCTGATGCATCAAGCCAATCAACAGGATGGTTAGCGCTAGCTGGATGCTGAAATCATTGAAATGAGAAGGCAGAAGTTAGCCTGCTGCTTGCATTACAATCAACGTGCGTGGGTTAATGATGTATCGCGATCCCCGTGCCCATTTATGGAAGCTATTGAATTTAACCCCCAGAGATTCTACGTAAAGAAGCAATGTGACTTAAGTGACACAGAGATGATATAAGTACAAATTACAGCGAGGAACCTCTTCATAGAGACATCACATCCTGCAGAAATTCGCTCTGCATTTTAGATAACTACCATATGATTCCTCAATATCAATTGGGAACAATAATTCCTGTGTCTTATTTGCCAGCATTCAATTGGTAGCCATATTGAAGTGGGTGCCTGTAAGAGGCAGGTAATGCTTTTACATTCCTAGACATTTTTTTTAAATTACTAGGAACAAAATAAATCCTATATTTACTATTCTACAGTGGACATCATCCAGTCTATGAGATATAGTGAAACTAGTCATGCCACTGTGTTGTAAGGATTTTACAAAACCATACCTGCAGTCTCTTTGTTCTCTATTGAAGACACAAAAGATTCCAAATCCTTGTCCAGTGATATGATTCTCTTGCTTGTTGTGCAGGTATCTTCCCTTCTGGCCGATGTGTAAGCTGCTTCCTTTACTCCTTGTTCTGTGCTACATTGTTCCTCATCAAGTTCATCACCAGAATCAGCACTTTTAATACTGAGACGTCTAATACGGGAAACTGAATCTACTTCTTTCATTCTGGCCAAGCGGTCCAAAGCTGTTCGGTTTGGAGATGATGCAAGTTTACCTTGCAAGGCTTCAATCATCTCTGAAGTGTTTCGACCTTTCCTTTCTGCACCTAGGACAGAGATGTTTTTTCTTTCTGTGCTCAGAAAGCAATTTTTGTCAGTCCAATTATAAAACTCCTTGAAAGGTCCATGAAAGAATTCATTTATGATGGCCCTTTTCCCCAATTCTTTGTTACTTTCAACATCATGTTTTGCTAATTTGTTCTCGTGCACTGTATTTCCATTTGGAATCCAAGTGCCTGTCCCATAGAGTGAGTTGTGTTTCCATTCTGATAGTTTGTTGAAGTCCAAAGGTTTCTCTTTTACATGTCCCCATGGTTCTTCTGAAGTGTATTTCCTCTCTCTTACAAAGTGATCACAGGTATAGCCCAGCTCCACTTCAGCAGGAGATTTTGTCTCATTTTCTCCTGTCCACTCATGGAGCATCTCCTTCCTTGGAGAAATCAAGGCTTCTACTGCTACATCTATTCCTAAAATCCTGGCAGCTCTTTCTTCGAATGATTCGTTTTTGGAAAGTCCTTCTGCAGTTTTCTGCTCAAAGAGGTCATTCAGGTTGTCAATGTTTGGTTTTGTGCTTTTATGACAGCTTAGAGAGCTCAGGTCAGTTTCTGAATAACCCTGATCGTTGTCAAGTTGAGAGAACATTTTTCTAATACTGTCATCACATTCAGTTTCTTGAATTGACACAGTTTTTCTACCTGGTGCCATAACTCTGATTGATGTGTCTCGATCATTTGTGCTTTCTGCCTTTGTTTGACTTAACTGATACATCGGTGTTCTAACTCCATTGATGTTTATGCACTGTTTTTTGTTATTGGTGTCTTCCACGTTCTTTTCATTGTTTAATTTAGTGAGTTGCGTATTTTTAGTTGTGAATACATTTAGAATTGTGCTGCTTTTGGTATATGTTGTTCTTTTGTTATTTGGTTTATGGAATAGATTGCTTGACTGGTTGCTGAGTTTGTTATTGTCAGCAGATATTTTTGCAAGTATCTCTACATCAGGGGTAATATTTGTATAATCTGAGCAACTTTTATTACTGACACTGTTCTTTTTTTCTTTGGGCTTGGTCAGTTTGGCTAATGGTTTCTCAGTCACACACAGCTCAGGTTTCTGGTAGGTTATCATCTGACTGTTTGAAAAATCTTTGTCTGAGTTTATCGACTGGATTGCAGTAAGCTCACCATCTTCATTTTCCGTCTGCAATACCTGAATGTTACGATCCTCTTGTTCCTGAATCTCTTTGTTGAAACTTTCTAATTCACTGATTGCATCCCAAGGACGACGGTTTACCGGCTTCAAGAGGAACTGACCAAAACCGACAGTCTCTTTGCCATTGTTTGATGAAGTCTGTGGACACACTCTGCTCCCATCCACCTGATCTTCCGCATTTACTTCTCTGACTTTTTCACGCTGGCTTTTTGAAGTCCCATTGTGCTGAATTTGGTGAGAGTTAATGTGATTGACCTGATACTGTGTAGGAGCTGTCCTCGAGAAAGCACTGTTGGTAGATGGATACAAGCTTGTTTGACCATTTATTGAATAGTTACTGAGTTTGCATTTCTGGTCACTAATGGCTGTACCTTCTGCACTTCTTTTGTCCCCTTTCACTGATACATTGGATTCAGGTTCTGAGTAGTTCTGACTTTGTATCTGGTTGCCTGTTGCAACCTTTTTTATGGCACCAGTGAATGACCGAGCAGTACGGGAACCTTTAATGAAACTCGTTTGCGTTTCTTGATCTCTATACTGGTCACCTGGCCAAGAACCAGAGGCTCTTAATTCTCTGTGTTGGTTAAAATTATAGCCAACTGCACGTCTATTGTTACCTTCATTCCAGGGCTCTGGTCTCTTCAACCCATTTTCTGACATCATATTTCCTGTTAATGCTTGTAACTCCAAGTCAGAGGAAGACATGCTTAAAAAACTTTGCTCTGTTAAGTTTCCAGTGCTATCATTCATAACCCTTTCAATGTTTCCATTTCTCACGTCATTAATAAATACATCTTCATTTGACTCTGCTTCACATGTTTTGACTGGCACAGAAACTAGACAAAATATTGTTTCTGTCATTCTTCTTTTTGGGTGTTTCTTTTCTTGCACCTCAAGACACTGGGAATCTGGTTCCCACTTTTTTACTCGGGTTATAGTTTCAACGGTGCCTTGATTTACATGCAGTTCTGCATTAGAATTGGCATTTGAATGTGGAAAGCCAACTGGATGGTTTGTGGTTGAAAGAACCCTTGAATTATACTTTAATGATGAGTCACATTGGTTGTCGACATATGGTTTACAACAATGGTCAGACATACTACTATTCTCGCTCTCTGGTTTGGATGCCACCAACCATCGGTTGGTAGTTGTAGTATCAGCTATAGGCCTCAGGCCTGCCTGAGTGGAGTAATATGACCCTGCTGGAACAGAAAAGGCACTGCAACTGTCCGATGTTCCAAATGTCTTGTTTCCATCTATAACACGGTCCTTTGCTTTCCATTGTTCATACTTATTATCTGTTTCACTGTATTGCTTGTCAGATTGGACTATTGTAATATGTCGAAGTCGAGGATCATTAAAAGGTATGTACTTGACAAAAGCCTTTTTGTCATCTGTGTATCCATTTTGTGATGAACTATAGCTTTCTCTCGTGTGAGGGACATCTTTACCTATATCATCATTTACATTCATAGCTTGCAGCAGATGTTGCTTTGAGCCGTTATCATCAGACATGTGTTTTTGATGAGCATGATTGCTCTCCTGATTTTCTAAACACCAATGAGCCTGATCGATAAGAGTCTCTGTTGATTGGTAAGGTTGACATGCATTGTTGGAAGTAGGCACTTTATCAAAACATTTCTGACCAACTTTCTGTTGAGGTGGTGCTTTGTAAGATGGGGGAGGCACATAGACAGGAGGATCCAAGCTGCTACTAGCAAGAGCTTGTGGGTAGCAAATATGGTCAGCCTTTGCTTCACCGTCCTTGGCACAATAAGTCACTTGCCCATCAGTCTCTCCATGTACATGAAGACTAGGTATCATTTCTGAACTTCTCCTAATTTGCTGATACAGTTCATAGGAGGGAGGTTTCAGTGGTCTACTCAACTTAGCTTTTGGCAACTGAGTACACTGAGCACTTTGCCTGAAGTTTTCTGTCCATTTTGTACTTGTTTTAGGACTACAATAAGAGCCACTATTCTGCAACACAAGATGATCTTTCAAACATTGATTTTCCAATCTATTTCTGTCAAACCCAGACATATCTACATAATGTTGACCTGTCTGAAATTCCTTACCATTACTTTCTGGTATAACTCTGGGCAATGATTGAGACTTCCCCTTTTTTATATATTGCATTCCTTCTCTTTTTAATATTTCATCACCAACCATGTGGGGCACTATGGCATGTCTCAATTTGTTCCCATCACCATCAGATAGTTGTCTTCCTAAAGAGGCTTTCCATTCCTCAGTACCCAAGCTTTGGCATTTACGATCCACTGGAGTTCTCCACTCGTCTTCACACATCCCTTTCACCATCACACTCTGACCTTCTGCCATCCAACTCTTTTGCTCATTCATTCTAATTACTTCTGATTTATGCTGCATGTTCTCTGGCTGTACACCTCGTGAACTTTTTTCTCTTTGTTCAGCTTTTGGAATGTTTTGAGTTTTTGTCACATTATTTCCTTTGTAGCCTGTGTCTCCTCGGTTTGTGTAATCCAGTAAAACACTGAAGTCTTGTCCTCTTCGTCTCCAGTAGGTGACATCCTTACCAGATTTGGGCCTAGATGAACAAGGTAATGGAGGACCACTGTTTAACCTGTAACAAATATAAAAGCATAAAGTGTGATTAAGACACTTAAGCAAATTAATTTCACTTTTAGAACTTTAATGTCAACTTCATTAATGAACCGCTGTCATTTTGCTGATAGATGATTTATGCAATAAATTTAGGAACAGACCTTAAATGGAAATAAGCAGCTTCTATACACTGAATAAACACTAATACTACATAAAACAGTGTTTACTCATGGACAAGAGCTAAATTATGCAAAAAACTGTACATCTTTGACCTTAAATTACAGGTTACTTTATAGCGTGCGTTATTTCCATTTTATGTTTCAACACAAGAGAAAGTATTTCATAATAGCTCACTGTTCAATCATCTCAGTCCCAGAACATTACAGCAGCAGTTCCTCAGGATAGTGTCCTAGGCCCAACCATCTTCAGCTGCTTCATCAATGACCTTCCCTCCATCATAAGCTCAGAAGTGGGGATGTTCGCTGATGATTGCACAACATTCAGCACCATTCGCAACTTCTCAGATACTGAAGCAGCCAGTGTCCATATGCAGCAAGATCTGGACAACATCCAGGCTTGGGCTGATAAGTGGCAAGTAACATTCGCGCCACACAAGTGCCAGGCAATGACCATCTCAAACAAGAGAGAATCTAACCATCGCCCCTTGTCGTTCAGTGGCATTACCATTGCTGAATCCTCCACTATCAACATCCTGAGGGTCACCATTGACCAGAAACTGAACTGGACCAGCCACATAAATGCTGTAGCTACAAGAGCAGGTAAGAGGTTAGGAATTCTGCAGCGAGTAGCTCACCTCCTGACTCCCCAATGCCTATCCACTATCTACAAGGCACAAGTCGGGAGTGACATGGAATACTCTCCACTTGCCTGGATTGGTGCAGCTCCAACAACACTCAAGAAACTCAATGGATTAGCACCCTATCCACCACCTTCAACATACACTCCCTCCACCACCGATGCACAGTGGCAGCAGTGTGTACTATCTACAAGATGCACTGCAGCAACTCACCAAGGCTCCTTTGACAGCACGTTCCAAACCCGTGACCTCTACCACCTGGAAGGACAAGGGCTGCAGATGCATGGGAATCTTGCCACCTGCAAGTTCCCCTCCAAGCCACACACCATCCTGACTTGGAACTATATCGCCGTTCCTTCACTGTCGCTGAGTCAAAATCCTGCAACTCTCTCCCTAACAGCACTGCCTGTGCATCTACATCAGATGGACTGCAGTGGTTCAAGTAGGCAGCTCACTGCTACCTTCTCAAGGGCAACTAGGGATGGGCAATAACCCACAGTTAAGCACAAGAGGAACAATTGGGAAAGGGGTGGGCCAGCAGTTTCTTACAGATGTTTAGTGGAGTCAGGAAGAACACTCTTGCTCCTTCCAAATCAACAAAAAAATTTCAGACATTTTGGCACCTTTTCTGAACAACCTCTTATGCAGGTCTCTTTAAGGAGTGCAGGTTAGACAACTGAAGACCAGATATACTAGTCGGAACTTGCACAATGCGATCTCTGACTCATCCTAATGCATTCAGGAGTCCAGGTCTGAAAAGGAGGCAGGAGCTTCATTTCAATGTCAAAATAAGGCCGATGCTTATTTCAGGCGGCTGCCATGGCCTCAAATACCAATGCAGACTAAATGTGGGCCTCTACATCTGTAAAACAGGTGCAACACTGTTGAATTTAGGCCCCAATAATCCAACTGCTCTCTAACCAATGATTCACTATTATAATAAATTTTAACAAACTGTTTTTGTTTGCAGCATGTTATTTGAACCTCATCTGAAGGAGGCAGCCAAGCACAGCGACGGGCCTCACAACCAAAGTCTGCCTTTTAGCACTGCAGCAGTCCTCACTGACAAAGTGAATGGAAACACTCTCAAGTTCTTTGAGTCTCCCAGAATCTTATACCAGAAAGAATTGTGTACTCTGAGAATAAAACATTGGCAAATGAATAGGGTGAATGACAACTCCAGACAAATCTCATGAATTTGTACATTAATCACCTGCAGCAATTCCCTTACCAAGGAGCATAATTTTGCATAACAGATCTCTGAAGCAATGAAAATGGTGTTTTCGGAGAGGACTTGAGTGATTGCTTGACTAATAATTAAGTCAGAAAAGGAACTGCCCAGCTCTGTTGCCATGGCATTTTTAAGACTTTTATCAAGCAGATTCTGCATAAATTGGAAGGAAGAAATACTTTACACCCTCATTCATTACTTAAACATTTTAATTTGGAATAAAGCAACATTTAAACTCAAAAGATTCCTTATGAATTTGCAGTGAAACCCATAATGAGTAAGAGCGACCCCCAAGGAGTTATTCAGTAGAATAGGAAGGATATTCCTCTGTGACGAATGGCAGCATTCAATGATAGCCTGTACTCTTTATATTCTTTACGCTTATAATTTTATACACACGCGTTTTATGTTACACTGAACTGTTCAAAACCATCCTGCATCACTGATCATCAATCTTCTGTCATTCTGTCACACACTCCGCAACTCTGCTATCTATTGTCTCTCCCATACTTAATTGAAATGATGTAGCAACGTAAAAACAGCCGAACGCGATCAAACTTTGGCACTACTGAGCACACACTGTACTTTAACTTTCCCCCAGTATCAGAGAGTGGAGACCTCTTACTCTGCAGTCTCACTACTTACAAACTCATTCCCCAAGAGTGGAGGGAGGACTATGTGCTGCGTCAGCAAGACTATCCTGCAAAGTTTCTTCAAAAATCACTTCTTACCTCAAGCAAATCATGTGCTTGGACTGTAACTAGAGGCTGGAATAAAAAAAGGAGTCGGCCTGCCTGGTTCTATTTATAAGAGAACTCAACCCTATTAAAACAAACGGCACTAAGTCTGCTTTGCAGACGCAACCCGCGAAGTCACGCGTTGTTGTTCAGTGCAGAAACCCAGCTCGTAACCTTGCACCTGGGAAGCTCCATTGCTCCCCCTCAGTTCCAGCGGTACCTTCTGGGTGGGATTTTATCGCTGTGGGCAGACTGCTATGTGCTTAAGCGGCGTTATATAACTTTCCACAGAAATTTGGCTCAGAAATCAGACAGACTTTCAAAAAAAAACCTGGAGCAAGTTTTATTCATAAGTAACATTAATGGCTACAATAACGACATTACAATTGCTGTACTTACACATAAAATAACTCCCTCTTTGGCCAAGCTTCTTTTAGACGTTATCTAAATGCTCCGCTCCTTTTTCTCTCCAAGTGACTTTTCAAATTCCAAGGTCTTTTCAGGCACTCGTGATTTCTTTGTGTTTTACTGATCCATTGAATCCGTGCTGTAAGTTCCCAGGTCCTCTGTTCTAACATTACTTTGAGGTTCACAGGAGCTCTCAGGCTCTCAACAAAGGATCGCTGCTGTAGGGGAAACCCACTGCAACACAGTGCCAGGGTGGTCTGAACAGACACAAGTGGAAAATAAATTGGTTCTGTCGAACTAATAGTTTAGATGTGCAAGGTAAACAGTGTGTAGATGGAACACAGTGCATCAGGCAGTGGTCACTCTTGGAATACAATAGACTGGTCCATCCCTTGCAAGGGAAGCTTTGCTCCTCAGTTGCTGTAATGTGATATATGGAGACATTAGCTTCCTCAGCACCTGGCCAGTAACAGAATATCTAGTAAAAGGCGCAGTATTTGGCAAACAAAGCATGTAGGCCAACACCTTACAGACATACAAGAATAGGGGAAGTGGAAGGTGAAAGGCAGCTTTCTCGGTACCATTTAGTTAATCAGTTCCAGAAAGGAAAAACTAGAAAGGAAAGATCAAAGTGCCAAAAAGAAAACCTGCACTGTTGAACAAATCTATCAAATTGTTACAAAACACTAAAAAAAAAGAAATTCTTGGGGGAGGTGGAAGAAGGGGGGAAAGATATACTCGATAAAAATTATGTAAGAAAATATCTTTGATTTTGTAAGTGGTTTTGCAACCCATGGAGGCTCACATTCAAGTCTCTATTTTCCTTCTTTATTGATGGCCTGGGTACAAATCAGAGTACAATTCAGTCTAAAAGAGCCTGAGCAGACTGGGTCTATTTTCTCTAGAAAAGGCTGAGGGATGACTGCATAGAGGTCTTTAAATGATGTAGTGGTTTGATAAGGCAGACGTAGAGAAGATATTTCTGCTTGTGGGAGCACCCAAAACAAGGGACCATAAACATAAGATAGTCACTCATAAATCCAATAAGGAATTCAGGAGAAACTTCCTTACTCAGACGGTGGTGAGAATGTGCAATTGCTACCACATGGGGTAGTTGAGGTAAATAACATAGATGCATTTAAGGGGAAGCTAGATAAGTAAATGCGGGAGAAGGGAATAGAACGATATGTTGACAGGTCACGATGAAGTAAATAGTGTGGGAGGAGACTCGTGTGGAACAGAAACACAAATAGCCTAGTTCTGTGCTGTATAAAATAGACATCAATCCATCTAATGGAACTTGCTAATTCAGACCAACTTAGAAACTGTTCCAGAAGGATGTAGATGCTTTGGAGAGGGTGCAGAGGAGGTTCACCAGGATGTTGCCTGGTATGGAGGGCGCTAGCTATGAAGAGAGGTTGAGTAGATTAGGATTATTTTCATTAGAAAGACGGAGGTTGAGGGGGGACCTGATTGAGGTGTACAAAATCATGAGAGGTATAGACAGGGTGGATAGCAAGAAGCTTTTTCCCAGAGTGGGGGATTCAATTACTAGGGGTCACGAGTTCAAAGTGAGAGGGGAAAAGTTTAGGGGGGATATGCGTGGAAAGTTCTTTACGCAGAGGGTGGTGGGTGCCTGGAACGCGTTGCCAGCGGAGGTGGTAGACGCGGGCATGACAGCGTCTTTTAAGATGTATCTAGACAGATACATGAATGGGCAGGAAGCAAAGAGATACAGACCCTTAGAAAATAGGCGACATGTTTAGATAGAGGATCTGGATCGGCGCAGGCTTGGAGGGCCGAAGTGCCTGTTCCTGTGCTGTAATTTTCTTTGTTCTTTGTTCTTTGTTAATCATCAGACCTCAGTAAGGCCTCTATTAATCAAGAGTGCAGCTGGTAGTTCTAGAATTGAGCAGCTTCAAATCAGATTCCAAACTGGTCCAATACACTACGGCCAGGAATTTCCTTGGAACTGCTCCTGCTCCGCTGCCTTAACTCTGCTGGAATTGCAATAGAAATCCTGTCTCCGCAAGTCGGGATTTCCACCACATCTCCGGTAAATTTATGGGCGACAGTGCAGGCACAGCTCCAAGGATAGATTTGGCCTAGCTCCCACTTAAGTGACTGGAACTTCCCTGGCATAAACATAGACCCAATAATATACACCACACGAACAGCTTAGATAGTGGAAATGGAAAACGCCACTCTGCATCGTGGCCAATGAAACTGGGATGTTGAGGATATTTTCTAAAAAGGTGATTAAAACACTCTTTGTAGCGCATCAAACAGAAAATGCTTCCATCAGATTTTCCTTCTCCTTAAACAACATTTTTCATTTTCCTGTTTTATTTCAACTAGTTTG
This sequence comes from Heterodontus francisci, assembly GCF_036365525.1. Taxonomy (NCBI): domain Eukaryota; kingdom Metazoa; phylum Chordata; class Chondrichthyes; order Heterodontiformes; family Heterodontidae; genus Heterodontus; species Heterodontus francisci. The sequence continues at coordinate 179,834,239 of NC_090372.1, read as the reverse complement.
GAGAAATTACAGAGCAAGAACTGTGCAACAGAGTTGAACTAACATCAGCAAAAATTCAAGTATTAATCAGAGGCACATAAACCTCATGCATTTCCCCGCACAGCATCAGTAACTCATCCAGTAACTCCCTGAAGCCAATTTCATTTTATAATATCACCAGCATTCATACATCCCACCTGCGAAAAATGCAAAAAGCCGACCGCTAGCTTCAAAATGGCTGACACAAGCACCACCCCCCCCCCCCCCCACCCAAAAAACTGACAGCATATAGGCCTAATGAGATGACTGAAAGTTGAACATGAGCTTGTCGTAACTTAAGCTGCAGGCCGACCCAACATTCCACCAGCTTTATTGCAGCAGAAAAAGACTAAAGTACACAAAAGTGGAATTTGCAGCAGTAATGGATTTAGAACTTATTGAAGGGCGATGTGAGTACTGAAGGCATGGGATTTCTTTTCCAGGGGGACTTGGGGAGCATCATCAGAAAAATTTAATTTTGATATTTTATTTGCTGCACTTTATAATATTTTGGAACTTTATTTATTCTTTCATGGGATGTGGGCATCGCTGGCTAGGAAAGCATTTATTGCACATCCCTAATTGCCCTTGAGAAGTGGTGGTGAGCTGCCTTCTTGAACCACTGCAGCCTATCTGGTATTTGTTCACCCACAGTGTTAGGGAGGGAGTTCCAGATTTTTGACCCAACTTACTGCAACTTTGTCAGACAAGCCAAAAATATTTTCTTCCCCCTGGAATAGTTATAGATTTTCCAAGAATAAAAGTAAAAACAGTTCAACAAACTTTAATACAATTTCACAGGATCCAATAACTCTGACTCCAGACTGACCATTACAAAAGCAAAATACTGTTAATTTGCAAAATTTTGACATCACATGCCTACAATGATCCCCCAAGCTTACCACCTGAAGCCATGCTAACCTAGAAGCACACATAGGAGGTGAAATCACTCCATGACAGGAGTAAAATTGGTCTACTCTAGTGATGCAAACAGATTTGTAGTGAATCAGCAACTGATTTTTCACTGCGCCTGATTTTCGTTCCACGGCAGTTCACAGAACAATAGGTCAATCGTTTATTAGAGCCTCGTTCCTTAGAGTCTCTGCCGCTTCTAAATTAGAACATTACAGCGCAGTACAGGCCCTTCGGCCCTCGATGTTGCGCCGACCTGTGAAACCATCTGACCTACACTATTCCATTTTCATCCATATGTCTATCCAATGACCACTTAAATGCCCTTAAAGTTGGCGAATCTACTACTGCTGCAGGCAGGGCGTTCCACACCCCTACTACTCTCTGTGTAAAGAAACTACCTCTGACATCTGTCCTATATCTATCACCCCTCAACTTAAAGCTATGTCCCCTCGTGTTTGCCATCACCATCCGAGGAAAAAGACTCTCACTATCCACCCTATCTAACCCTCTGATTATCTTATATGTCTCTATTAAGTCACCTCTCCTCCTCCTCCTCTCCCTACTTCATTTGAAATTAAAAATCTTGGCAATATTTTCCAAGTCCATGCAAAATGAAAACTAAGAAGGTAAAAACTCGACTGCCAATTCGCTATGAGCCTGTTTGCGCACTGCAGTAGATTACTTTCACCCCCTGGATACTCATTAAGGTTAATTGCAGCATCTTTCTATCTTTTTTTAGATTAGAGATACAGCACTGATACAGGCCCTTCGGCCCACCGAGTCTGTGCCGAACATCAACCACTGCTAAGACTCAGATCAGCAAACCCATCTGATACCAGGGATTGTATCTAACACATCCTGATCAATATGGCTCAGCATCTGATGATGCAATGCAGTTATCAATAATCTGTTGGGAAAGCTCGAAAGACACAGGGGCCAGTTTTCCTGTGTTTTGGCCCCAGAAATGCTTATCTCACAGGTGTAAAGCACAGGAGATAGGGATAGAGATCAACGCTACTGGATCTCTGTTCCCTTTACATTGCCCTGGGATTTCCAAAACTCCCATCCCCGAGGAGGTCATGGAATACCAGCATCAATAATAGGCATAGGCAGAGGACTGCCGTGGTAATGGTGCAGGATGAGCATGCCCTTCTTCCCAGCCTAATATTCAGTGACACCAGAAAGGTGTCTATTTTGAAGGGCATGCAGAAGAGTGGTCTTTAGGCCCTTTGTCCAGTGGATCAGTGAACGTCAGCCAGCAAAATCAACAAGAGCCAAGGTAAGTCTTTTTCCAGTGGATCAATACTGAAGGCTCTCTGGCTGTATCCTGCAGCCATTCGCACTGGTGCAGGCCTCTCCTAGGCAGACCTGAGCTGGGGAGAATGTGGCCTGTTTTAAAAAACTGAACCGAGAAACACAGGTGGGTTCAGATTACTGCACTTTGCCTGTCTGGCACCCAGCTGAGGGGGGGAGAGGTGGGGATTGGGGGAAAGGAAAACCTTACTCTTTGAGAAATATAAGGAAAGGGAGCGGATTCAGTAACCAGAGGATGCAGGTTTAAAGTCATTGGTAAAAGAACCAGAGGTGAGATGAGGAGAACATTTTTGCGCAGCGTGTTATTACAATCTGGCACTATCTGAGATGATGGTGGATGCAGATGCAATTATGACTTTCAAAAGGGAATTAGATAAACGTTTGAAGGAAAAAGAAATGCAAGGTTATGAAGAAAGAGTCAGGGAATGAGACAAACCAGACAGCTCTTTCAAAGAGCTGGCACAGGCACGATGGGCTGAATGGCCTCCTTCTGTGCTGTGCGATTTTACGAATTTAGCAAAAAGAATGAAACAGGATAAGAAAATGTTGATTTTCCTAGATTTAAATAGTAAATACATTTCAGTATAATACAACAGAATGGTGACCAAGTTGAATTGATGATAGTTGTAGGTTTGATTTTGCAAAGTCTGAAGTATTGCCAATAGTCAGTTACAGTAATGAACGCCTGAGGCTGAGAAAACAATGCACTTCAACTGTGCCCTTCTCTGCTTACTTCTCATTTCCCAAGTAATGGATTTTTTTTTGTAGCACAGCTTTAGCAGCTATTAATATCAAAACACTGCAACCAGCTCAGTTTCTCATCACTTAGAGCATCACTGGAATGTACAGGGAATGGCTCTAGTCTCCTGATCTGGATACTCCACCCCAAAAAACTCATAAATATTCCCCCCCACCACAAGAACAATGGGTGGAATATTTACAGGCAAGGGGAGGTAGGTTTGGGTCCATGCGGGGAATTAATCCTTGAAAAGTGACATTGGGTCAGGATTGCACCATTATCCCGCCCTCTTTTGGTTTTCATTTGGGAGGGTTTGTCTGCGAGTGGGGAATCCCTGTGCAGCTGTGAGGTAAAGAATTTAAATATTCAAATAGGTCACTAAGTTGTGTTTTAACTAAGGATTCTGGCTTTAACAGCCAGCGGACTTATACCCAAGCTGTATGGAATTCACCAGGGTCACCGAGGCGAGTGCACAGCAGGGGGTGCTTCTTCAGTGAATCTGACAGGCTGGGAAGCCTTTGATCAGTGAAACTGAAGAGCTGCAGCCATGGTCAGGTGAGTGGCTGCTGCTCACAGCATTCCTTCTCAGACAGTGCTTTCAATGCTTGACAGATGATTGTCATCCTCTTGGAAATCACTTCACCTGTTTTGCACTTCACTCACTTTAAGCTGCTCCTCCCTGCTGCCAGCCTTCACCGTGGCATGGGAGCAGCTTATGCTTGATCTTGGAGGAAACACTGAGTGTGGCAAGAGCACAGAATGTACTCTGGATGGGGGACCTCAATGTCCATCACCAAGAGTGGCTCAGTAGCACCATCACTGACCGTGCTGGCCGAGTCCTAAAGGACATAGCTGCTAGACTGGGTCTGCGGCAGGTGGTGGCTGAAACAAGAGGGAAAAACATACTTGACATCGTCCTCACCAATCTGCCTGCCGCAGATGCATCTGTCCATGACAGTATTGGTAGGAGTGACCACTGCACAGTCCTTGTGGAGACGAAGTCCCGCCTTCATATTGAGGATGCCCTCCATCGTGTTTTTTTGAATTACCACTGTGCTAAATGGGATAGATTTCGAACAGATCTAGCATTGCAAAACTGAGCATCCATGAGGTGCTGTGGGCTATCAGCCGCAGCAGAATTGTACTCAACCACAATCTGTAACCTCATGGCACGGCATATCCCCCACTCTACTATTACCATTAAGCCGGGAGACCAACCCTGGTTCAATGAAGAGTGCAGGATGGCATACCAGGAGCAGAATCAAGCAGACCTCAAAATGAGGTGTCAACCTGGTGAAGCTACAACCCAGGACCGCTTCCGTGCCAAACTGCATAAGCAGCATGCGATAGACAGAGCTAAGCGATCCCATAACCAACGGATCAGATCTAAGCTCTGCAGCCCTGCCATATCCAGTCGTGAATGGTGGTGGACAATTAAACAACTAACTGGAGGAGGTGGCTCCACAAATATCCCCATCCTCGATGAAGGGGGAGCCCAGCACATCAGTGCAAAAGGTAAGGCTGAAGCATTTGCAACAATCTTCAGCCAGGAGTGCCGAGTTGATGATCCATCTCGGCCTTCTCCTAAGGTCACCAGCATCACAGATGCCAGTCTTCAGCCAATTTGATTCGCTTGACTTGACAATATTCCAGCAATAGTACTGAAGACCTGTGCTCCAGAACTTGCTGCGCCCCTAGCCAAGCTGTTCCAGTATAGGTACAACACTGACATCTACCCGGCAATGTGAAAAATTGCCCAGGTATGTCCTGTACACAAAAAGCAAGACAAGTCCAACCCGGCCAATTACCGCTCCATCAGTCTACTCTCAATGATTGGTAAAGTGATGGAAGGTAGCATCGACAGTGCTATCAAGTGGCATTTACTTGCTAATAACCTGCTCAGTAGAATTCAGCAAAGGAGGACCAAGGGATCAAGATGGACCAACCATCCTCAGCTGCTTCATCAATGACCTTCCTTCAATCATAAGGTTAGAAGTGGGGATGTTTGCTAATGATTCCACAATGTTCGGCACCATTCGCGACTCCTCAGATACTGAAGCAGTCCGTGTAGAAATGCAGCAAGACCTGGACAATATCCAGGCTTGGGCTGATAAATGGTAAATAACATTCATGCCAGACAAGTGCCAGGCAATGACCATCTCCAACAAGAGAGAATCTAACCATCTCCCCTAGACATTCAATGGCATTCCCATCGCTGAATCCCCCATAATCAACATTCTGGGTGGTTACCATTAACCAGAAACTGAACTGCAGTAGCCGTATAAATACCGTGGCTGCAAGAGCAGGTCAGAGGCTAGGAATTCTGCAACGAATAACTCACCTCCTGACTCCCCAAAGCATGTCCACCATCTACAAGGCACAAGTCAGGAGTGTGATGGTATACTCTCCACTTACCTGGATTGATACAGCTCCAACGACACTCAAGACAAAGCAGCCCTCTTGACTGGCACCCCATCCACAAACATTCACTCCGTCCACCACTGATGCACAGTGGCAGCATTGTATTCCATCTAAATGATGCACTGCAGCACCGCACCAAGTCTCCTTAGACAGCACCTTCCAAACCCGTGATCTCTACCACCTAGAAGGACAAGGACAGCAGATGCATGGGAATACTGCCACCTGCAAGTTCTCCTCCAAGCCACACACCACCCTGACTTGGAACTATATTGCCGTTCTTCACTGTCGCTGGGTCAAAATCCTGGAACTCCCTTCCTAACAGCACTGTGGGTGTACCTACCCCACAAGGACTTCATTCATTCACAGGATGTGGGTGTCGTTGGCTAGGCCATCATTTATTGCCCATCCCTAATTCCCCTTGAGAAAGTGGTGGTGAACTGCCTTCGTGAACCGCTGCAGCCCATGGTGAGTAGGTACACCCACAGTGCTGTTCTGAAGGTTCAAGAAGGCGGTGGTTCAATAGGCAATAGCCAGTGACACCCACATCCCATGAATAAATTTTTTAAAATTCAGGACCCCATCTATCACTTTACGAAGCATTCGGAATAAAATAAATGAGTTAACAGTGCAAATAGAGACGAATGGGTATGATATAGAGGCGATAACTGAGATATAGTTGCAGGGAAACCAGGTTTGGGAGTTGAATATCCAAGGGTATTCAATATTGCGGAAGGATAGGTAGGAAGGAAAAGGAGGTGGTGTAGCTTTGTTAGTAAAGGAAGAGATCAGTGCTGTAGTGAGAAATGATATAGGCACTGGAGAGCAAGACGTAGGATCAGTCTGGGTAGAAATAAGAAATAGCAAGGGAAAGAAGTCCCTGGTGGGAGTAATCTATAGGTCCCCAAACAATAGTTCCACAGTGGGGCACAGTATAAACCAGGAAATACTGGAGGCTTGTACGGCAATCATCATGGGTGATTTTAATATGCATATAGACTGGATTAATCAAATTGGCAAGGGTAGACTTGAGGGAGAGTTCATTGAATGCATTAAGGATTTTTTTGGAGCAATATGTTGTGGAACCAATCAGGGAGTAGGCTATTCTAGATTTGGTATTGTGTAATGAGGTGGGATTAATTAATGATCTCATAGTCGAGGAGTCTCTCGGGAAGAGTGATCATAGAATGCTAGAATTTCAAATTCAGTTTGAGGGCAAGAAACTGGAGTTCCACACTAGCCTTCTGGAGTTAAACAAAGGTAATTACATAAGCTTGAGGACAGATTTGGCGCTAGTGAACTGGGCAGGAAGACTAAAAGGTAGGACAGTTGATGAGCAGTGGCAGATGTTTAAGGAGATATTCAATTCTTCCCAACTAAAATATATTCCAGAGTGGAAGAAAGATTGTAAGAGTGGTAAAAAAACATCCATGGCTAAGCAAGGAAGTTAAGGATAACATAAAAACAAAAACTAAGGCATACCATATTGCAAAGGCCGGTGACAGGCTGGAAGATTGGGAAACTTTTAAAGATCAACAAAGGGTTACTAAAAAAATAATAAAAAGAGCAAAGGTAAATTATGAAAGAAAACTAGTGCAAAATATAAAAATGGAGAGCAAAAGCTTCTATAAGTATATAAAAGGGAAGAGAGTAGCTAAAGTGAATGTTGGTCCCTTGGCGGATGAGACTGGGGAGTTGATAGTGGGGAAGACAGAAATGGCGGAGACACTAAATCAGTATTTTGCCTCAGTTTTCACGGTGGCGGACACTAGTACCATCCCAACAGTAACAGGTAATTCAGAGGTTATAGAAAGGGAGGAGCTTAGAACAATCATCATCACTAGGGAAAAAGTACTGTGCAAACCATTGGGTTTGAAGGCAGACAAGTCCCCAGGGCCTGATGGCCTAATCCTAGGGTCTTAAAAGAAGAGGCAGCAGAGATAGTGGATCCATTGGTTATAATATTCCAAAATTCCCTGGATGCGGGAAAGGTTCCAATGGATTGGAAAAATGCTAATATTATTATTCAAAAAGGGAGGGAGGCAGAAAGTAGAAAACTATAGACCAATGAATTTAACATCTGTCGTTGTGAAATTATTAGAATCCATTATTAAGGAAGTAATAACTGGACATTTAGAAAGTCAAAGCGCAATCCATCAGAGTCAGCATGGTTTTATGAAGGGTAAATCGTGTTTGACTAATTTGCTTTGTAACAAGCAAAGTGGATAATGGGGATCCTGTAGATGTATTATATCTGGACTTCCGGAAGGCATTTGATAAGGTGCTGTACCAAAGGTTAATACACAAGGTAAGATCACATGGGGTTAGGGGCAATTTATTAGCTTGGATAGAGGATTGGCTAACCAACAGAAAACAGAGAGTCGGGATAAATGGGTCTTTTTCTGGCTGGCAAGATGTAACTAGTGGGGTGCCACAGGGTTCGGTCCTCGGGCCCCAACTATTTACAATCTATACTAATGACTTGGATGCAGGGATAGAAGGTACTATAGCCAAATTTGCAGATGACACTAAAATAGGTGGGATAGTAAGTTGCAATAAAGAAATAAGAAATTTACAAATGGCTATGGATAGGTTAGGTGAATGGGCCAAAATTTGGCAGATGGAGTTTAACATGGATAATTGTGAGGTTATCCATTTTGGCTGGAAGAATAGAAAGGCAAATTATTATCTAAATGGAGAGAAAATTCAGAGTGCAATCTGGGTGTTCTTGTGCATGAATCACAGAAAACTAGTATGCAGGTGCAGCAGGTAATAAGGAAGGCAAATGGAATTTTGGCATTTATTGCTAAAGGAATAGAGTATAAAAGTAGGGAAGTGTTGCTGCAACTGTACAAGGCATCAGTGAGACCGCACCTGGAGCACTGCGTACAGTTTTTGGTCCCCTTACTTGAGGAGGGATGTAGTTGTATTGGAGGCAGTTCAGAGGAGGTTCACTAGATTGATTCCAGAGATGAGGGGTTTGTCTTGTGAAGAGAGATTGAGCAGTTTAGGCCTTTACTCTCTAGAATTTAGAAGAATGAGAGGAGATCTAATTGAGGTATATAAGATGATTAAGGGGATTGACAAAGTAGCCGTAGAGAGGATGTTTCCTCTTGTGGGGCAATCTAGAACAAGAGGTCATAGTTTTAGGATAAGGGATAGCAGATTTAAAACAGAGATGAGGAGAAATTACTTCTCTCAGAGGGTTGGTGAGTTGTGGAATTCACTACCCCAGAGTGCGGTGGATGCCAGGACATTGAGTAAATTTAAGGAGGAGATACACAGATTTTTAATTAGTAATGGGTTGAAGGGTTATGGAAAATGGGCAGGAAAGTGGAGTTGGGGCTGAGATGAAATCAGCCATGATCATATTGAATGGCAGAGCAGGCTCGAGGGGCTGAATTGACTACTTCTGCTCCTAGTTCTTATGTTCTTTAAACATTCACTGCCTCCACCACCGGCATACGGAGGCAGCAGTGTGCACTATATACAAGATGCACTGCAGCAAAAGACCAAGCCTCCTTTGACAGCACCAAACCTGCAATTTCGACCACCTAGAAGGACAAGGGCAGCAGGTCCGTGGGAATACACCATCTGTAAATTCCCCTCCAAGCCGCATCCTGACTTGAACTATATCGCTGTTCCTTCACTGTTGTTGGGTCAAAAACCTGGAACTCCCTTCCTAACAGCACTGTGGGTTTACCTAGCCCACTGGACCGCAGCGGTTCGAGAAGGCAGCTCACCATCACCATCACCTTCTCAAGGGCAATTAGGGATGGGCAATAAATGCTGGCCTTTACAGCAATGTTCACATTCCATGAAAGGATAAAACAATCTTCCTGTAATCTACATCTTTCTTCTTCCCTATCAACCACAGTTTTTGTATTATCTGCATGCTTCTTAATTGTGGCCCCTACATTTAAGTCTAAACCATTGGTACATATCACAAACAGCAAAGGACCCAGTACTGAGCTCGGTGGAACTGCACTGAAAACAGCCTTCCATCCACAAAAACACCTGTCGAGCATTATCCTTTGCTTCCTCCCACTGAGCCAATTTTGGATCCAACCTGCCACTTTCCTTTGGATCCCATGAGCTTTTCATTTTCTGACCAGTCTGTCATGTGTAACCTTGTCAAATGCCTTACTAAAATCCATGCAGACTGCATCAAACACGCTACCCTCTTTGACCCTCCTTGTTACATCTTAAAAAAATTCAATTAAGTTAGTCAGATACTGTTGTTCAGCAGGGAGGGACGAAGCGCAGAAGAGCAATAGTTATGGGGACTCTATAGTCAGGGATGCAGAGAGGCGCTTCTGTGGACGTGAAAGAGACTCCAGGATGGTATGTTGCCTCCCTGGTGCCAGGGTCAATGATGTCTCTGAACGGACAGGGGGAATTCTGAAGGGAGAGGGTGAACAGCCAGAAGTTGTGGTACACATCGGTACCAACAACATAGGCAGGAAGAGTGATGAGGTCCTGCAGGGGGAGTTTAGGAAGTTAGGTAGAAAGTTAAAAGACAGGACGTCGAGGGTTGTAATCTCGGGATTACTCCCTGTGCCACGTGCTAGTGAGGCTAGAAATAGGAAGATAGTGCAGCTAAACACGTGGCTGAACAGCTGGTGTAGAAGGGAGGGTTTGAGATATCTGGACCATTGGGATCTCTTCAGGGACAGATGGGACCTGTACAAGAAGGACGGGTTGCATCTAAACTGGAGGGGCACAAATATCCTGGCTGCAAGGTTTGCTAGTGTCACTCGGGAGGGTTTAAACTAGTGTGGCAGGGGGGTGGAAACCAGAGCAGTAGGACGGCAAGTGAAATAAATGAGGGGGAACCAGTAAATAAGGCCAGTAAGACTAAGAGGAAGAGCAGGCAGGGAGATGTTGCGGAGCAAGGCGGGACTGGTGGTCTGAAGTGCATTTGTTTCAATGCGAGAAGTATAACAGGTAACACAGATGAACTTAGAGCTTGGATTAATACTTGGAGCAATGATGATGTTGCTATTACAGAGACTTGGTTGAGGGAAGGACAGGATTGGCAGCTAAATGTTCCAGGATTTAGAAGTTTCAGGCGGGATAGAGGGGGATGTAAAAGTGGTGGTCGAGTTTTCAGTCGGGGAACATTTCGGGAACTGTGACCATAATTCCATAAGTTTTAAGGTACTTGTGGATAAAGATAAGAGTAGTCCTCGGGTGAAGGTGCTAAATTGGGGGAAGGCTAATTATAACAATATTAGGCTGGAACTGAAGAATTTAGATTGGGGGCGGTGTTTGAGGGGAAATCAACATCTGACATGTGGGAGTCTTTCAAACGTCAGTTGATTAGAATCCAGGACCGGCATGTTCCTGTGAGGAAGAAGGATAAGTTTGGCAAGTTTCGGGAACCTTGGATAACGCGAGATATTGTGAGCCTAGTCAAAAAGAAAAAGGAAGCATTCGTACGAGCTGGAAGGCGAGGAACAGACGAATCCCTTGAGGAACATAAAGGCAGTAGGAAGGAACTTAAGCAAGGAGTCAGGGGGCTAAAAGGGGCCATGAAAAGTCATTGGCAAACAGGATTAAGGAAAATCCCAAGGCTTTTTATACGTATATAAAGAGCAAGAGGGTAACCAGGGAAAGGGTTGGCCCACTCAAGGACAGAGATGGGAATCTATGTGTGGAGCCAGAGGAAATGGGCGAGGTACTAAATGAATACTTTGCATCAGTATTCACCAAAGAGAAGGACTTGGTGGATGATGAGCCGAGGGAAGGGAGTGCAGATAGTCTCAGTGATCTCATTATCAAAAAGGAGGAGGTGTTGGGTGTCTTGCAAAGCATTAAGGTAGATAAGTCCCCAGGGCCTGATGAGATCTACCCCAGAATACTGAGGGAGGCAAGGGAAGAAATTGCTGAGGCCTTGACAGAAATCTTTGCATTCTCATTGGCTACAGGTGAGGTCCCAGAGGACTGGAGAATAGCCAATGTTGTTCCTTTGTTTAAGAAGTGTAGCAAGGATAATCCAGGAAATTATAGGCCGGTGAGCTTTACGTCAGTGGTAGGGAAATTATTAGAGAAGATTCTTCGGGACAGGATTTACTCCCATTTGGAAACAAATGAACTTATTAGCGAGAGGCAGCATGGTTCTGTGAAGGGGAGGTCGTGTCTCACTAATTTGATTGAGTTTTTTGAGGAAGTGACGAAGATGATTGATGAAGGAAAGGCAGTGGATTTTATCTATATGGACTTCAGTAAAGCCTTTGACAAGGTCCCTCATGGCAGACTGGTACAAAAGGTGAAGTCACACGGGATCAGAGGTGAGCTGGCAAGATGGATACAGAACTGGCTCGGTCATAGAAGACAGAGGGTAGCAGTGGAAGGGTGCTTTTCTGAATGGAGGGATGTGACTAGTGGTGTTCCGCAGGGATCTGTGCTGGGACCTTTGCTCTTTGTAGTATATATAAATGATTTGGAGGAAAATGTAGCTGGACTGATTAGTAAGTTTGTGGACGACACAAGGGTTGGTGGAGTTGCGGATAGTGATGATGATTGTCAGAGGATATAGCAGGATATAGATCGGTTGGAGACGTGGGCGGAGAAATGGCAGATGGAGTTTAATCCGGACAAATATGAGGTAATGCATTTGTCTAATGCAGGTGGGAAGTATACAGTAAATGGCAGAACTCTTAGGAGTATTGACAGGCAGCGAGATCTGGGCGTACAGGTCCACAGGTCACTGAAAGTGGCAACGCAGGTGGATAAGGCATACGGCATGCTTGCCTTCATCGGTCGGGGCATAGAGTATAAAAATTGGCAAGTCATGCTGCAGCTGTACAGAACTTTAGTTTGGCCACACTTAGAATATTGTGTGCAATTCTGGTCGCCACACTACCAGAAGGACGTGGAGGCTTTGGAGAGGGTACAGAAGAGGTTTACCAGGATGTTGCCTGGTCTGGAGGGCATTAGCTATGAGGAGAGGCTGGATAAACTTGGATTGTTTTCACTGGAACGACGGAAGTGGAGGGGCGACATGATAGAGGTTTACAAAGTTATGAGTGGCATGGACAGAGTGAATAGTCAGAAGCTTTTTCCCAGGGTGGAAGAGTCAGTTACTAGGGGACAAAGGTTTAAGGTGCGAGGGGCAAAGTTTAGAGGGGATGTGCGAGGCAAGTTCTTTACACAGAGGGTGGTGAGTGCCTGGAACTTGCTGCGGGGGGAGGTGGTGGAAGCAGGTACGATAGCGACGTTTAAGAGGCATCTTGACAAATACATGAATAGGATGGGAATAGAGGGATATGGTCCCCGGAAGTGCAGAAGGTGTTAGTTTAGGTAGGCATCAAGATCGGCACAGGCTTGGAGGGCCGAATGGCCTGTTCCTGTGCTGTACTGTTCTTTGTTCTTTGTTCTTTATACGAGCTTCCCTTAACAATCCATGCTGACTGTCCATGATTAATCTATGCCTTTCTAAAAGACGGTTCATAATGTCCCACAGAATTTTTTCCAATTGAATCAGGAAGCACTTCTTCACACAAAGAGTAGTGAAAATCTGGCTAACTCTCCTCCAAAAAACTGTTGAGATTAGATCAAGTAAAAGTTTCAAAACTGAGATTGATAGATTTTTGTTATATAAGGGTTTTAAGGGAAATGGAACAAAGGCAGGTCAATGGAGTTAAGATACAGATCTTCCATGATCAAGTTTCCTGAGGGGCTGAATGACCTATTCCTGTTCCTATTTGTTAAGCTATCTATTTGGTTGTTGGCATCCATCACCAGCCTTAGATATTTAGACACCAATATATTTAGGCTATCAGAACCAGAAAGGGACTCAAAGATTCATTTGTGATATTTAGTTCACTTCTATCAATCTTGCTACATCTGCCGAGGTGAAGCATTAGCTGTAATAATTCTCAATGAGAAAGCAACCAGCAGAGCAAACCAGGTACACAAAGTGTACTAGCGGAAATATTGGGCAACATTTTAAACTGATAGTCTCTGGCCAAATGGCAGGACCATTAGTGGGTCAGGAACCTGTTGGAATCTCCAGCGGACTTTGCCATGGCTCTTTAACTGGTTCCCCGACCAATCAGGGAGGGTGGGCAGAATGACATAATGGATCTGGCAAAGGAAGAATTTCTATTTAAAGGCACCACAGCATGGGTTACAGTGGCTCATCTGCACAGAGGCTGCAGCAATCACAGGAATGGAGAGGATGCCTGGGAGCCCCACAGGTCTGTCACTCTTACCTGCAGGATCTGAGGGGCTGCAGTGAGGGAATCTTTCCCAAGGATAGCAGGAACAGGACTAACTCTCCGACCAAGTAGGTGTGGATGCAAGTGACCAAGGAAATGAGCAGCAGGAGTGTGGTCCCTACAAACTGGAGACCGTGCATCCAGGGCCTCAGGAGGTGAGTGGCAAAACACTTTCAGCTTCCAAGCCCCAGACTGACTTTCCCAGTACGGCACTGCACAGAACAATAAAACCTTGCAGCTCCACTCATTCCCCTCTCTCCAGGCACCTCACATCCCCATCTAAGCAGCTAACACTCACATTCACACTCAACCTCATCCTATTGTCCTCTAGCACCCATGCCTCACAGTCACTCTCCACAATGTTGCCCTTCCCTCCTTTCCACACAAGCTTTAACTAAAACTCATAACTCTTTGTTTCTCCCCTTGCAGAAGAGAGCACACAATCTAGGGGAGAGGCAGAAACCCAGGGGTGGCCCTCCAGTGACAGGTACCTTGACGGCCACTGGCAATGCCTGCCCACCTGGACCACTGGGAAGGAGGTCTTGTTCCAGGAGGTTATAGATGTCAGCAATGACCTGCTATGAAAACCTGAGCCAACTGAGGCACTAGTACTCACACATATCGAGAGAGCTGATCCTCTGCCTGTAGACCCTGTGTTGGGATCTTGCCTCCTTGGAGCTGGATCTCTGTGTTCATCCCTTCTGACCTGTGGAGGGGCATGTGGCTGAGGAGAAGGCAGTTAGTGCTGATGTTGGAGTTACTCCTGCTGCTGCTGGTGCTGTTGGTGTTGGTGTTTGTGTTGCTGCTCCTCTTGTTCTTCATCAGAAGTGCAAGGTGTCAAGCTTCTTGAGTGTTGTTCGAGCTGCACATCCATGCAAGTGGAGAGTATTCCATCAAACTCCTGACCTGTGCCTTGTAGAAGGTGGATAGGCTTTGGGAGTCAGGAGGTGAGTTAATTGCCACAGGATTCTTAGCCTCTGACCTGCTCTTGTTGCCAGAGTATTTATATAACTGGGAGAGTTCAGTTTCTGGTCAATGATAACCCCCAGGATGTTGATAGTGGGGGATTCAGTGATGGTAATGTCATTGAATGTCAGTGGGGAGATGGTTGATTCTCTCTTGTTTAAGATGGTCAATGCCTGGCATTTGTGTACTGCGAATGTTACTTGCCAATTATCAGCCCAAGTCTGGATGTTGTCCAGATCTTTCTGCATATGGCATGGATTGCTTCAGTATCTGAGGAGTTGTGAATGGTGCTGAACATTGTGCAATCATCAGCGAACATCCCCACTTCTGACCTTATGATGAAGGGAAGGTTATTGATGAAGCAGCTGAAGATGGTTGGGCCTGGGACATTACTTTGAGGAACTCCTGTAGTAATGTTCCAGGGCTGAAATTATTGGCCTTCAACAACCACAACCATCTTCCTATGTGCTAGATATGAATCCAAACAGTGGAGCGTTTTCCCCCTAATATCAATGGACTGGTCAGATGGGCAGAAAAGTGGCAAATGTAATTCAGTCCAGAGAAATGTAAGGTAATGTATTTAGGGAGGACAAACAAAGCAAGGAAATACACAATAAATGGTACGATAGGGCGAAGTGCAGAGGAACAGAGGGACCTTAGAGTGGATGTCTACATATCCTGAAGGTAGCAGGAGAAGTAGATAAGGTGGTCAAGAAGGTATATGGGAAAGCTTTCTTTATTAGCTGAGGCATAGAATATAAGAGCAAGGAGTTTATGTTAGAACTGTTTAAAACAGCTAGATTACTGCATATGGTCACAGCATTCCAGCAAAGATGTGATCATACTGGAGAGGGTACAAAGTAGACTTTGAGGATATTGCCAGGACTAGAAAATTTTCGTTTTGAGCAAAGATTGGATTGGATTAGTTGGAATTGTTTTCTTTGGAGCACAGAAGGTTGAGGGGAGATATAATTGAGGTGTATAAAATTATGAGGGGCCTAGATGGAATGGATAGGAAGGACCTATTTCCATTAGCAGAGAGGTCAATAACCAGGGGGCATAGATTTAAAGTAATTGATGGAAGGATTAGAGGGGAGTTGAGGAGAAATCTTTTCACCAGAAGGTGGTTTTGGTCTGGAATTCTGTCTGAAAATTCTTGGATATGCATTTCAAGTGCCATATCCTACAGGGAGATAGAGCTGCAAAGTGGGACTAGACTGGACAACTCTTCTTCGGCTGGCACAGACATAATGGGTCGAATGCCCTCCTTTTGTGCCATAAATTTTCTGTTCCTGACATCACCCCTGAATGGTCTTGCTTTCTTTTTCTGGACTCCCCTATCCAGAGAAAATAGTTTCTCTCTATCTACCCTATCAAATATATCTAGCCTGTCAGAGAACACTCAGGAATCTACATTCCTGCCAGTATGGGCAAGACTCAGAAGTGTATAGCCTATGAGTGAGAAATACCTATGACCACATTTAGGTGGCTGGGGATTGGACACTCCCTCTTGCCACTAGACTGGTAGGGTTCAAACACAAAGCTATTGCCAATCGTGAGACATAACTGGGGATCAAACATCAATATAACCAGTAAAATAAAAGCAAAATACTGCGAATGCTGGAAATCTGAAATAAAAACAAGAAATGCTGGAAATACTCAGCAGATCTGGCAGCATTTGTGGACAGAGAAGCAGAGTTAACCTTTTGGGTCAGTGAGCCTTCTTCGGAACCCTTCCGAAGAAGGCTCACTGACCCGAAAGGTTAACTCTGCTTCTCTCTCCACAGATGCTGCCAGACCTACTGAGTATTTCCAGCATTTCTTGTTTTTGTATCAATATAACCAGAACCTATCTGCCATTAATAACATTCTTTTCTCTGCTGTGTGCATGTCGGGTCTGGTGTGTAGAATTATAGCAATTTCAGCACAGAGCTAGGCAATGCAGCCCCATTGTATCTGTGCCAGTGCTAACTGTTCAACTGGAGCTGTCTATTCTAATTCAATTTCCTTTCCCCCTTTTCTTGTCTCCTTTTATATTTTTACTTTTTAGATACTTATCCAAATCCTGTTGAAATTATATTCCAGTCTCTGTCCCAAAAGCCATTTGTAATAAAGCATTCCATGTGTGGAAAGATATTCTTCTAGCTTTCCCCTTCTTTCATTTATGATCTTCAGTTCATGCCCCTTGTTACTAATTCATCAACCATTAATTACCTTCTCAAAATCTTTCATAATTTTGATCTGTTCTTCTATGTTTCAGTGGAATAAACCTCAAGAGTGCAAGCCTCTGTCTGTAACAATTACCTTTCATTCCCAGGATCATTCCCTGTACCCTTTCCATGGCTCTAATATTCTTTTTATAATGTAATGCCCAGAAGCGGATACAATAAAACTATAGAACCATAGATATTTACAGCACAGAAGAAGCTCATTCAGCCCATTGTGTCTGTGCTGGCTCTTTGTTAGAACAATCCAAAATTATTCCCATCAGCCAGCTCTCTCCCCATATCTTTGTATCTTCCTCTGCTTCAAGTATTTATTTCCCCTTAAAAGAAACAATGGTCTGTATCACAGTGATTCCCTGTCGCAAAGCATGCTGTGCTCCAACAACCCTCTGTGTAAAGAAATTTCTTCTAACCTGTCTCCTTACTATCTTAATTATAATGTTATCACTCCCTTCATTACCAATACCTGAACCAGGGGAAATAGTCTTTCACTATTCACGCCATCAATTTAGGAATCTTTCAGCCTCCTCTCCCCCGATGGAGACAGTCTCAGTATCTCAAGTCTCTCCTTCTATCTATAGTTTCCTACTTCTGGCATCATCCTGATGAATTTATGCTGTATGGATTTCTATAATGGGCACATGGTACCATGATTGTGGCCAAACCAGTGATCTAATCAGTCCGATTGGTACAGTGGTGTTACTGATGAATGGAGCAGGTACATTGCCTGCCTCACTCTGGATTCCTCAATGGATTGCTGCGACCGTCAACAAAAAGTCAAATGTTTTTAAATAAAATTTAGAAAATAGCCTTCCTGCAGAGCCAGGTGGAACGGGAGTGCCACCCAATTTCTTGTTTTTGTATCAATATAACCAGAACCTATCTGCCATTAATAACATTCTTTTCTCTGCTGTGTGCATGTCGGGTCTGGTGTCTGCCTCAGGTCTCCCAGTTGGTGCACACGCTGCCTGTGCAGCGAAGAACGTGAGCCAATAAATATATATTTTTAAGCTCTTCAGGATCATATGGCATGTATAGTGTTATGGCCAGATGAGGAGGGGGTCTTAGGCTCCCCTCTTGCCCTTCGTCTTATTTGACTGCAACAGGGTTTATTCCTTTTAAACAGCGATTGTGCTTACCACCTCTGTGGGTGTTTTACCTTTTTTCTTTTACTATGATCATGAAAGGACAGGTTTTCTTGAGTTCAAACAAAAAGAGATAAGTTTATTGTACTTAACACTCTAACCCTGATTTAAAAATACTAAAAAAATCACCCTACACATTCACATGAGAATCAGACACACACAAATAGATTACAGAGGGAAAAATAGATTTGGTGGTTGGATTAAAGTCCAGAATAAATGGAACTTAAGTACACAGTCTGTGAAGTGAATAATTCAGTAGTCTGACTGGAGTTGTACTCTTGAAGTCTTGGTTGGTCAAAGTGCACTTTGGCTGGCCTACTTTGCTCAGGGTTTTCTTGAAGGCAAAATTGTAGTTGGCTCTCTTCCCCTGCTCACTGGCTGTAGTAGTCTGTAGGCTTGGAGGGTCCCCAGTCACAGACAGTTTTCAAACTTAATGTTTTCTGGGGAGGGAGAAAGAGAAAGGGAAGCACACAGCTTTCTCTGCTGCTGCAGTCTCAGTTACTCCTTGCCTTCCGTGAGCGTATCAAAACTCATGTTTTTGCAGAGATGGACAGACGGTCACATGATTTTCTCAATCCTCTTTGTTTTTAATGAGATACAAGGTTCAGGATTGACTCCACAGGTTCCAGGATGCCAATATTTACACACGGAGGGGTTTGCTCTTTCAAAGTCAATGTATCAGGATGGCCTTGACTGCCGTGCTAATGAAGCAATCCTAGGTAATTCAATTACTTACAGAAAACCATTGTTCTGGGTCCAGGTCTTCTCAGACTTCTGTCTGCAGCTGGGCCTTTGAATGTGCAAAGGTGCTTCAGATGCAAATTGCGGTGGCCATCCTGGCTGCTTGTTCTTTAGAAGTTACTGTAGGTTTTTTTCCATTAGAAGTCCAATGTAAGTTTCCAACCAATGAAATTAATATTTCTCATTTGGTATATGGGGTTTTCTTGACAATGGTATCCAGAAGTTTGAGTAACACTACCATATATTAATGTTGTGTAGATTTAGATAAAGCAGTACTAAACGGTGTTTACTAAGTAAGAGGAATCTGACAAAATATCTGTAGAAATGGAGAGAGTAGAGGCAATGGATAGGGTAAAAATTGAGAGGGAGGAGGTACTGGAAAGGCTGGCTATGATTAGGGTGAATAAGTCACCTGGTCCAGATGGCATGCACCCCAGGTTGCTAAAGGATGTTGGGGTGGAAATAGCGGAAGGACTTGCCATAATCTTCCCTAGATATGGGTGAGGTGCCAGAGGATTGGAGAGTGGCAAATGTGACACACTTATTCAAGAAAGGGTGTAAGAAAGTCCTAGAAACTACGGGCCTGTTAGTTTAATATCAATAGTGGGTAAGCTTTTAGAAATCATGCTTGACTAATCTAGTTGAATGGCAGACAGTGGTATTCCCTAAGGGTCAGTACTGGGACCACTGCTTTTTTTGCTATATATAAATGACTTGGATCTTGGAATACAAAGTAGAATTTCAAAATTTACCGATGATATCAAACTTGGAGGAGTAGTAAACAGTGGGAATGATATGAACCTCCTGAAACAGGACATAGATAAGCTAGCAGAATGGGCAGACAAGTGGCGGATGGAATTTAATACAGACAAGTATGAGGTGATGCATTGTGGCAGAAGGGATAGGGCGAGGCAAAATAGGCTTAATGGTGCAGTTCTAAAGTGTGTGCAGGAACAGAGGGACCTGGGGGTGCATGTACGTTGATCTTTGAAGGCGGTAGACCATTTTGAGAGAGTGGTTAACAAAGCATATGGGATCTTAGGCTTCATAAATAGAGGCAGAGTGCAGACTGCAAACTGAGTGTGGAGATTAGAGTGTGGTGAGTGGCGATTTTTTTTATCTTTATAAAAGTCCACCCTGCAGTTAGCATTTAACTGGGATTTACTCTCTAGATAAAGTAGGGTTAAAAAGTAAAGTAAGTTTCTTCCAGCCTTAGGCTGGATTTAACAGGCTGTCCTACAGAGTAGCTGATTAGTTAAGTAGCTGACCAAATCTGGTTGCTGCAGTTTCAGCTTCAAAAAGTATAAATACAATGGTCTGGGTGCAGACTGCAAACAGATTGTGGAGATTCAAGTTTGGTGAGTGGCGAGTTAGGTGAAGTGGGGGAGAAGGTGCTCCATTTTTCTACATTTTTTCATACTTTTTTAACTCTCTAGTATTTGGTTCCAGCTTTGGTGCAGTGGAAGAAGCTGTTTGATGAGTACCTGGTAAGCTATTCTGCATATAATAAATAGTCTGTGAAGTTAAGATATGGTAGGGCAGCTCTGCCAAGTGGAATGTACATCCTGCAGTATGTGGGAAGTCATGGACGCATCATGTGTCCTAGACAAACACATCTGCAGGAAGTGTCACTGGCTGCAGAAGCTTGAACTACGGGTTTCGGAACTCGAGCGGTAGCTGGAGTCACTGTTGTGCATCTATGAGGTGGAGGACCACTTGGATAGCACGCTTAGGGAGGTGGTCACACTGCAGGTTAGAAGTATGCAGGCAGATAGGGAATGGGTGACCGCCAGGCAGTCTAAGAGAACCAGGCAGATAGTGCAGGAGTCCCCTGAGACAATCTCACTCGTTAATTGGTTTTCCATTTTGCATACTGGTGAGGGTGATGGTTCCTCAGAGGAATGCAGTCAGAGCCAATTTTGTGGCATGACAGGTGGGGAGGAAGAGGAGTGGAAGAGCAATAGTGATAGGGGATTTGTTAGTCAGGGGAACAGACAGGCGTTTCTGTGGCAGTAAACATAACTCTGGGATGGTGTGTTGCCTCCCTGTTGCCAGGGTCAAGGATGTCACGGAGTGGCTGCAGGATATTCTTCTGGGGGAGGGTGAACAGTCAGAGGTCGTGGTCCACATCGGTACCAATGACATAGGTCAGAAGGGGGATGAGGTCTTGAAAGCAGATTTTAGGGAGCTAGGAAGAAGATTCAAATGTAGGACCTCAAAAGTAGTAATCTCAGGATTACTCCCAGTCCCACGTGCAAGTGAGCATAAGAATAAGAGAATTGAGCAATTGAACACGTGGCTGGAGAACTAGTGTAGGAGGGAGGGCGTCAGATTTCTGAGACATTGGGACCGGTTCTGGGGCAGGTGGGACCTGTACAAGATGGACGGGTTGCATCTTAGCAGGACTGGGACAAATATCCTTGCAGGGAGATTTGTTAGTGCTGTTGGGGAGGGTTTAAACTAAATTGTCAGGGGTATGAGAACCTAAGAGGGAGCTCAGATTGGAGGGAAGCAAAACTGGTAACTTGTCTGGGGTGTGGGAACCCCAGGAGCAAGTATTAGAGAGGAATACCAAGATGCACAGAATACTGGGGGAGATAGATAGCACAAGAGTAGGGAATAGTAAGTTATTAGATGGGGTCAGAGTAAGGGAGAAAGTAATAAAGTCTGAATCAGGGTTAATGTGCATGTATGTGAATCAACAGAGTGAGTTTAATAAGACTGGTGAGATACAGGTGCAGATTGCCATGTGGAAATATGATGTTGTCGCTATAACAGAGACCTGGCTCAAAGAAGGGCAGGACTGGGTGTTAAATATTCCTGGATACAAGGGGTGTTCAGGAAAGTTATGAAAGGGAAAAAAGGGGGGAGGGGTGGCCGTATTGATTAAGGAGAGCATTGCCGTGCTGGAGAAAAAGGATGTCCTGAATGATCGAGGACAGAATCAATTTGTCTAGAGCTAAGGAACACAAAAGGTGTGGTTACATTGCTCGATGTTGTCTATAGGCCACCAGTTAGTGGGAAGGACATGGAGGAACAATTTTGCAAGGAAATTACAGAGAGGTGCAATAATGATAGGGTACTTATAATGGGGGACTTTAATTATCCAAACATCGACTGGGATAATAGTAGTGTAAAGGGCCGTGAGGGGCAAGAGTTCCTAGAGTGTGTTCAGGAAAATCTTCTACAACCGTATGTTGCTGGTCCAACGAGAAAGGAGGCACTGCTAGACCTGTTTCTTGGGAATGAGGTGGGCCAAGTGGATCAAGTATCAGTAGGAGAGCATTTAGAGAATAGCATCATAAGGTTTAGGCTGACTATGGAAAAGGACAAAGAGCAATCCAGGGTAAGAAAAATTAACTGGGGGAAAGCCAACTTTAATGGGGTAAGAATGGAGCTGGGGCGAATAAATTGGAGTCAAAAGCTGGCACGAAAACTGGTAGATGAATAATGGGCTACCTTCAAAGAAGAGATAGTTCGGGTACAGTCAAGGTGTGTTCCTTCGAAATGGAAAAGTAGGGCAAACAAATCCAGAGATCCCTGGATGACAAAAGAGGTAGAGATTAAAATGAAGAAGAAAAAGTGTGCTTATGACAGATGCCTGGTAGAAAATACTATTGAGAACCAGACTGAATATAAAAGGTCCAGAGGGGAAGTGAAAAAGCAAATAAGAGAAGCAAAGAAAGAGCATGAAAAGAGACTGGCAGCTAGCATTATAGGAAATCCTAAAGTTTTCTCTAAGCATATAGATAGTAAAAGGATGGTAAAAGGAGGAGTGAGGCTGATTAGGGACCAAAAAAGGAGATTTACACATGGACGCAAAGGGTATAGTTGAGGTATTAAATAAATACTTTGCATATGTCTTTACCAAGGAAGAAGATGCAATCCAGGCAATGTTGAAAGAGGAGGTAAGTCAGACACTAGATGGGTTTAAACTGATAAAGAAGAAGTATTAGATAGGCTATCTGTACTTCAAGTGGATAAAGAACCAGGGCCAGATGAAATGCATCCAAAGATAGTGAGGGAAGTGAGAGTGGAAATTGCAGAGGCACTGACCATAATTTTTCAGTCTTCCTTAGACTGGGGGGTTTGCCAGAAGATTGGAGAATTGCAAACATTACGCCCTTGTTCAAAAAAGGGTGTAACGATAAGCCCAGCAACTAAAGATAAGCCCAGTCAGCTTAACTTCAGTGGTGGGAAAACTTCTAGAAAAAATAATTTGGGACAAAATCAATAGTTACATGGAGAAATGTGTGTCAATTAAAGAAAGCCAGCATGATTTTTTTAAGGGAAAATCATGTTTAACTAACTTGCTGGAGTTTTTTGAGGACGTAACAGAGGGGGTTGATGAGGGAAATGCTGTTGATGTGTGGTGTACAGGGACTTTAAAAAGGCATTTGATACAGTGCCACACAACAGACTTGAGAGCAAACTTGTAACTCATGGAATAAAAGGGGCGGTAGCAACATGGATACGAAATTGGCTGAGTGACAGGAAACATAGTGGTTAATGGATGTTTTTCGGGCTGGAGGAAGGTTTGTAGTGGAGTTCCCCAGGGATCAGTGTTGGGACCCTTGCTTTTCCTGATTTATATTAATGACCTGGACCTTGGTGTACAGGGCACAATTTCAAAGTTTGCAGATGATAGGAAACTTGGAAGCATTGTGAACACTGAGGGGGATAGTGTAGAACTTCAAAAGGATATAGACAAGTTGGTGGAATGGCCAGACAGGTGGCAGATGAAGTTCAATGCAGAGAAATGTGAAGTGACTCATTTTGGTAGAAGGAACATGGAGAGACAATATTGTCATGCTATACCCCCACCTGCCAAGAATGAGGCATATTAATTTTGTCATATGAGCATTGATTTGAAAACTGTTGCTGAAGTGAAGAAAGGACTTGTTTAAAAAAAATCACCAGGCCCTTGGCTGGAAAGACATTTGCATATTAACAGACAGTGCTTGTGGAGACAAAAGGGGTTACTTCCCTTATCCAATTTAACCCACAATGGACTTTGAGCACCAGACATTGAAGGTGAGGGAGCACAAATTTCAGGATGACTGCTGGGATGGCATGGTCAGACCAGCTGGTCACGTGACTAGCCTGCTTGGCAACCTGATTTTTCTGAATTGTACAAAAAGTTTGAATGGAAAGTATCTGTATGCTCCTGGACTGAAGAAGACCTCTCAGTTCTGTCTCTCCCTCTCTTTCTCATGGAGCTCCAAACACACTGAAGACACATGATCCCCAAGAGAGAAAGGTCTCCTTCAGCGAACAAGGTTTAAGAAAATTACTGGGCCCTAACGAAAAGCAAGATCTACCTACAATCAAGGACTCTACAGGGAGCTCGAAGACCCATAACAAAAAACCTTCTTCAGAGATTGCCACAAACTTTTCCACTTTATTTTCTTCTGCGCTTTTCTGTCTCTATCTGCATGTGTGTATCACATATGCATGCTAGCATGAGCGTGTCTTGTATCCGTAGGCATTAACTGAATCAGAGCTTAAGTTTAAGTTTAATAAATTTCAACCTTTCTTCTTTAAACCTAAGGAAACCTGTTTGTGCTGGTTTCTTTGCCTTATAATTGAAAAGCGGTGAACAAGGATTCACCAAGGGGGAGCTAAAAACAGTGTTTTAAAAATTAATCCCTGTTATGATAAGACCAGGTGAAGGCTGAGAGGGAACGCTATAACCCCTTTCTCACCAAGTCATAACATTATAGAATAAAGGGTACAATTCTAAAGGGGTTGCAGGAGCAGAGGGACCTAGGTGCATAAGTCATTAAAGGTGGCAGGACAAGTTGAGAGAGTGGTTAATAAATCATCCTGGGCTTTATTAATAGGGGCATAAAGTACAAGAGCAAGAAAGTTATGTTGAACTTGTATAAGGCACTAGTTCGGCCTCAGCTGGAGTATTGCATCCAATTCTGGGCGCTGCACTTGAGGAAAGACATGAGGGCATTGGAGAAAGTACAGAAAAGATTCACGAGAATGGTTTCAGGAATGAGGACTTTCAGTTATGAAGATAGATTGGAGAAGTTAGAACTGTTTTCCTTGGAGGAGAAGGCTGGGAGGTGATTTAATAGAGGTATTCATGAGGGGTCTGGACAGAGTAGATAGAAAGAAACTGTTCCCACTCGTCAAAGAATTGAGAATGAGAGGGCACAGATTTAAAGTATTTGGTAACAGAAGCAAAAGTGACATGAGGAAAAACTTTTTCACGCAGCCAGTGGTTAAGGTCTGGAATGAGCTGCCTGAGAACATGGTGGTGGCATGTTCAATTGAAGCATTCAAAAAGGAATTAGACAGATATATGAAAAGGAAGAATGTGCAAGGTTATGGGGAGAAGGCAGGGGAATGGAACTGAGGGAGTTGCTCTTTCAGAGAGCCAATGCAGACATGATGGGCTGAATGGCCTCCTTCTGCACTGTAATGATTCTGTGAATCTGTACATAGAGTACAAAAGGAGGGAAATTATGCTGAAATAAAAACAAAAATTGCTGGAAATACTCAGCAGGTCTGGCAGCATCTGTGGAGAGAGAAGCAGGGTTAACATTTCAGGTCATGGAGCAAAGGCAAAGGGTGTGTTAATGGTGTGGTGAAAGATGAAGCGTTAGTGCAGAGAGGGTGTTAAATGACAGAATAATGAACAGCCCTGGACATTAGCACAAGCATGAAAAAAACAGTGGGCAGGCACATGGTAAAAATATGAATGATGAAACAAACTAAAATAAAATAATATAAAAAAAATGAAACTAAAAATAAAAAAGGGGGGCCCGTCATGCTCTGAAATGATTGAACTCAATGTTCAGTCTGGCAGGCTGTAGTGTGCCTAATCGGTAAATGAGATGCTGTTCCTCGAACTTGCATTGATGTTCACTGGAACACTGCAGCAAGCCCAGGACAGAGATGTGGTCATGAGAGCAGTGGGGAGTGTTGAAATGGCAAGCGACAGGAAGCTCGGGGTCATGCTTTCGGACTGAGCGAAGGTTTTCCGCAAAGCAGTCACCCAATCTACATTTGGTCTCCCCAATGTAGAGGAGACCACATTGTGAGCAGCGAATACAGTATACTAAATTGAAAGATGTACAAGTAAATCGCTGCTTCACTTGAAAGGAGTATTTGGGGCCTTGGATAGTGAGGAGAGAGGAGGTAAAAGGACAGATATTATATCTTCTATCACTGCATGGGAAGGTGCCGTGGGATGGGGATGAAGTGTCGGGGGTAATGGAGGAGTGGACCAGGGTTTTGGGGTGGGAACAATCCCTTCAGAATGCTAACAGGGGAGGGGAGGGGAAGATGCATTTGATAGTGGCATCACGCTGGACATGGTGGAAATGGCGGAGGATGATCCTTTGGATATGGAGGCTGATGGGGTGGAAAGTGAGGACAAGGGGAACCCTGTCACGGTTCTGGGAGGGAGGGGAAGGGGTGAGGGGGGAGGTGCGGGAAATGGGCCGAACACGGTTGAGTGCCCTGTCAATCACAGTGGGGGGGGGGGGGGGGGGGAATCCTTGGTTGAGGAAAAAGGAAGACATATCAGAAGCACTGATGTGGAAGATTGCATCATCAGAGCAGATGGAGGTGTAGAGAGATTAGACGCCCATAGTGAAGAGGAGGTGGTTAGGGCCAGGAAACTGGAAATTGTCAAAATGATGTAGGGCACCAGAACAGTCACGGATGTAGATGGGAAGATACTGGACCAGTGGAGAAAAGATAGAGTCAAGATAGGAAGAAATAAGTTCAGTGGAGCAGGAACAGGCTGAAACAGTGGGTCTGCCAGGACAGTCCTGTTTGTGGATTATGACAGACTTAGATAAGGTAGACAAGGAAAGTCTGTTCTCATTAATTGATGGTACAAGGACTAGGGGACACAGCATGAAGATTTTGGGCAAATGTTGCTGGGTCAACATCCTGGAACTCCCTTCCTAACAGCACTGTAGGTGTACTCACCCCACATGGACTGCAGCAAATAAAGAAGGCAGCTCACCACCACCTTCTCAAGGGCAATTAGGGATGGGAAATTAATGCTGGCCTAGCCAGCATTGCCCACATCCCAGGAATACAAAAAAAAGATGCAAGGGGAATTATGAGGAAGAACTTCTTTATGCAGCAAGTGGTAATGACCTGGAACTCGCTGCCTACAAAGGTGGTGGAAGCGGACAATCAATAATTTCAAAAGGAAATTGGTTGGGCATTTGAAGGAAATAAACTGGCATGTCTATGGGTATTGAGTGGGGGCGTGGGCCTGACTGGATAACTCTGTGGAGAGCTGGTATGGACTTGATGGGATGAATGGCCTTTTTTGCCATAAATGACTCAATGATTCTATGACTTGTACAATCACATTACATACGGAAGAAATGAGTATCAGACCATCAGTAGGTTATGTAATGAGTTAACGTATTCCTTTTACATCTTTGCCTCCTCTAAACTGGAAGGGCACTAATATCCTGGCTGCAAGGTTTGCTAGCGTCACTCGGGAGGGTTTAAACTAGTGTGGCAGGGGGTGGGAACCAGAGCAGTAGGACAGCAAGTGAAATAAATGAGGAGGACATAGTAAATAAGGCTAGTAGGACTAAGAGGAAGAGCAGGCAGGGAGATGTTGCTGAGCACAGCGGGACTGGTGGTCTGAAGTGCATTCATTTCAATGCGAGAAGTATAACAGGTAAGGCAGATGAACTTAGAGCTTGGATTAGTACTTGGAAATATGATGTTGTTGCTATTACAGAGACTTGGTTGAGGGAAGGGCAGGATTGGCAGCTAAATGTTCCAGGCTTTAGAAGCTTCAGGCGGGATAGAGGGGGATGTAAAAGGGGTGGGGGAGTTGCATTACTGGTTAAGGAGAATATCACAGCTGTACAGCGGGAGGACACCTCAGAGGGGTCATGCAGCGAGGCAATATGGGTGGAGCTCAGGAATAGGAAGGATGCAGTCACGATGTTGGGGGTTTACTACAAGCCTCCCAACAGCCAGCGGGAGGTAGAGGAGCAGATATGTGGACAGATTTTGGAAAGACGTAAAGGTAACAGGGTTGTGGTGGTGGGTGATTTTAACTTCCCCTATATTGGCTGGGACTCACTTAGTGCTAAGGGCTTGGATGGGGCAGAATTTGTGAGGAACATCCAGGAGGGATTCTTGAAATAGTATGTAGATAGTCCAATGAGGGATGGGGCCATTCTGGACCTGGTATTGGAGAATGAGCCCGGCCAGGTGGTCGAAGTTTCAGTGGGGGAGCATTTCGGGAGCAGTGACCATAATTCCATAAATTTTAAGGTACTTGTGGATAAGGATAAGAGTAGTCCTCGGGTGAAGGTGCTAAATTGGGGGAAGGCTAATTATAACAATATTAGGCAGGAACTGAAGAATTTAGATTGGGGGCGGTGTTTGAGGGTAAATCAACATCTGACATGTGGGAGTCTTTCAAACGTCAGCTGATTAGAATCCAGGACCAGCATGTTCCTGTGAGGAAGAAAGACAAGTTTGGCAACTTTCGGGAAGCTTGGATAACGCAGGATATTGTGAACCTAGTCAAAAAGAAAAAGGAAGCATTTGTAAGGGCTGGAAGGCTAGAAATAGACGAAGCACTTGAGGAATATAAAGACAGTAGGAAGGAACTTAAACAAGGAGTTAGGAGGGCTAAAAGGGGTCATGAAAAGTCATTGGCAAACAGGATTAAGGAAAATCCCAAGGCTTTTTATACGTATATAAAGAGCAAGAGGGTAACCAGGGAAAGGGTTGGCCCACTCAAGGACAGAGATGGGAATCTATGTGTGGAGCCAGAGGAAATGGGCGAGGTGCTAAATGAGTACTTTGCATCAGTATTCACCAAAGAGAAGGACTTGGTGGATGATGAGCCTAGGGAAGGGAGTGCAGATAGTCTCAGTCATCTCATTATCAAAAAGGAGGAGGTGTTGGGTGTCTTGCAAAGCATTAAGGTAGATATGTCCCCAGGGCCTGATGGGATCTACCCCAGAATACTGAGGAAGGCAAGGGAGGAAATTGCTGGGGCCTTGACAGAAATCTTTGCATCCTCATTGGCTACAGGTGAGGTCCCAGAGGACTGGAGAATAGCCAGTGTTGTTCCTTTGTTTAAGAAGGGTGGCAAGGATAATCCAGGAAATTATAGGCCGGTGAGCCTTACATCAGTGGTAGGGAAACTATTAGAGAGGATTATTCGGGACAGGATTCACTCCCATTTGGAAACAAACGAACTTATTAGCGAGAGACAGCATGGTTCTGTGAAGGGGAGGTCGTGTCTTACTAATTTGATTGAGTTTTTTGAGGAATTGACGAAGATGATTGATGAAGGAAGGGCAGTGGATGTTATCTATATGGACTTCAGT
This sequence comes from Heterodontus francisci, assembly GCF_036365525.1. NCBI lineage: Eukaryota > Metazoa > Chordata > Chondrichthyes > Heterodontiformes > Heterodontidae > Heterodontus > Heterodontus francisci. Next base: position 179,805,187 of record NC_090372.1, on the reverse strand, counting down.
AAAGCCTTTGACAAGGTCCCTCGTGGCAGACTGGTACAAAAGGTGAAGTCACACGGGATCAGAGGTGAGCTGGCAGGATGGATACAGAACTGGCTCGGTCACAGAAGACAGAGGGTATCAGTGGATGGGTGTTCTTCTGAATGGAGGGATGTGACTAGTGGTGTTCCGCAGGGATCAGTGCTGGGACCTTTGCTGTTTGTAGTATATATAAATGATTTGGAGGAAATGTAGCTGGTCTGATTAATAAGTTTGTGGACGACACAAAGGTTGGTGGAGTTGCGGATAATGATGAGGATTGTCAGAGGATACAGCAGGATATAGATCGGTTGGAGACTTGGACGGAGAAATGGCAGATGGAGTTTAATCCGGACAAATGTGAGGTAATGCATTTTGGAAGGTCTAATGCAGGTGGGAGGTATACAGTAAATGGCAGAAACCTTAGGAGTATTGACAGGCAGAGAGATCTGGGCGTACAGGTCCACAGGTCACTGAAAGTGGCAACGCAGGTGGATAAGGTAGTCAAGAAGGCATACGGCATGCTTGCCTTCATCGGTCGGGGCATAGAGTATAAAAATTGGCAAGTCATGTTGCAGCTGTACAGAACCTTAGTTAGGCCACACTTAGAATATTGCGTGCAATTCTGGTCGCCACACTACCAGAAGGACGTGGAGGCTTTGGAGAGGGTACAGAGGAGGTTTACCAGGATGTTGCCTGGTCTGCAGGGCATTAGCTATGAGGAGAGGTTGGAAAAACTCGGATTGTTTTCACTGGAGCGACGGAGGTGGAGGGGCAACATGATAGAGGTTTACAAAGTTATGAGTGGCATGGACAGAGTGGATAGTCAGAAGCTTTTTCCCAGGATGAAAGAGTCAGTTACTGGGGACATAGGTTTAAGGTGCGAGGGGCAAAGTTTAGAGGAAATGTGCGAGGCAAGTTTTTTACACAGAGGGTGGTGAGTGCCTGGAACTTGCTGCCAGGGGAGGTGGTGGAAGCAGATACGATAGCGACGTTTAAGAGACATCTTGACAAATACATGAATAGGAAGGGAATAGAGGGATATGGGCCCCGGAAGTGCAGAAGGTTTTAGTTTAGGCAGGCATCAAGATCGGCGCAGGCTTGGTGGGGCGAATGGCCTGTTCCTGTGCTGTACTGTTCTTTGTTCTTTGTAATTCAGGTAATGTTAATACAGTTGCTATTGAAGGTGGGCCTAAAACACAACAATTCGGCACAAAATTAGTGCTAAATTGAAAGCCTTGCTCCGAGAAATGAGAGATACATCAGTGGTGATAATTGGTTAGGTTTTGCTGTTCTGAACAATATTACAAATTCCACATTTAAGTTTCAGTCAGAATAAGTTAATGTTCACCATCTGAAAAGGGAATTTACTAACTAGTCTTGTTAAGTTGATAATGATGGTGACAAGATAGGTTAAGTTCAGTCTTTGATCTGTGATGGTAATGATGGCTTACCAAGCCCGTCTCTCAGCAATCCTTAAATATTGAAGGCTGGAGCTAGCTGTGGAGGTCTCTCCATCTACTTGGCAACAGTACATCGCATTTGCAGCCCATTTTTATCAAATAGCTGCTGACCCCTAGCTAACTTCAGTTTTAGTTAGTATTATACCAACCAGTTCTCACAACAGCTACATGCACATTCAAGGTGCTATCACTGAATCAAGTACTAAGAAATCTTATGTAAAATATTACATTATGATACTGGGGTCAGGAACCTTCTGCATTCAATCTAAGGGTTTTGCTTACATTCTTAAAACCAGCAGAACTGAGCTCTTGTGCTTTGGATTGACATTAGGAGCCCTCTATTGAATTAATAGCCTAAGACTATATCCTAACTCATCTTTTTTGGCCTCCTTGTCTCAGGAGACAATGGGTAAGTGCCTAGAGGTGGTCAGTGGTTTGTGAAGCTGCGCCTGGAGTGGCTATTAAGGCCAATTCTAAAGTGACAGACTCTTCCACAGGTGCTGCAGATAAAAATGGTTGTCGGGGCTGTTACACAGTTGGCTCTCCCCTTGTGCTTCTGGCTTTTTTCCTGCCAATAGCTAAGTCTCTTCGACTCGCCACTCTTTAGCCCTGCCTTTATGGCTGTCCGCCAGCTCTGGCGATCACTGGCAACTGACTCCCACGACTTGTGATCAATGTCACAGGACTTCACGTCGCGTTTGCAGACGTCTTTAAAGCGGAGACATGGACGGCCAGTGGGTCTGATACCAGTGACGAGCTCGCTGTACAATGTGTCCTTGGGGATCCTGCCATCTTCCATGCAGCTCACATGGCCAAGCCATCTCAAGCACCACTGGCTCAGTCGGGTCTATATGCTGGGGATGTTGGCCGCCTCGAGGACTTCTGCGTTGGAGATATGCTCCTGCTACCTGATGCCAAGGATTCTCCGGAGGCAGCGAAGATGGAATGAATTGAGACGTCGCTCTTGGCTGACATACGTTGTCCAGGCCTCACTGCTATGGAGCAAGGTACTGAGGACACAGGCTTGATACACTCGGACTTTTGTGTTCCGTGTCAGACTATATCCTAACATACATCTTTTATTCTATCGCCAGATACTTTGCTTTGCATTTTGCAGTAATTGTGCTATTGGTGTGACAGCTGCAGTGCATAAATATAAATATCAATATTTGATAGAAGATGGAAATTAAAATATGTAAAAAAAGGTACAATAAAACCAGGAATATCTTGGGTTAACAGACTTGGTAATATCAAAAAGAAACTGTAATTTCTTTGAAATTTCTTTCTCTCCTTGACAATCACCCGAATTTAATAAATATATGTAAAATATCTCAGAATGTGCTGGAGCACTGCAAAGTGTGAGAAATATCATAGTGTCCTTGCCTGATTCCTAATCCCACAATGTGATACTGTAACTTCTGAGATTGAAAGAAAAGAGAGTAATAAAGCATAGCATGTCTGCTGGCTACAAACAGCTGTCTCTATTCTGCTGAGTAATTTTTCACAGTATCATTTGTCTGTGGGATCCAATGTGTAGTTGTACAGAGTGGAAAGCTGCATTTTATGCAATTGACTCCAGACATTGAGTGTTATCTATCCTGGCAGTGCTGTGTCGGGGAGGGCGAGCCACAAGTGGTTTGAGCAAATCACTTACATATGGAGAGTAAGGGCAGAAAAAACTAAAATATGGATGATGAATTGGATCAAAGGTTGCATTAGTGGAGGCCTTCTAGCAATTTGGTAGTCTGCCCTCTCAGTCACTGAATAGCATCTGACATGGAGTGGGGACATGATTAAACCTTATTAGAAATGTTTTAAAAAGCTGAAAAAGAAATAGAATATGTTGTTCTCTGTCCCTTTATGTCCATTGCTGCAAAAAAATTACTTTGCTAATTCGAACCCAGATATCAATAAGCATGTAGAAAGCGTATGGCAGCTTAGAAGTTAATATTACTAAGTACAGTTAACTTTACATCAATTATTGACCTCCCATTGTGCTGCACACAAGAAGTGAAGATGTGGGACTGAATTTTCCTCTGGCTAGGCTCAATGCCTGAGAGGGGCAATTGGGCTTTCACCTACTTGCCAATCCTACCATGATGCTCACCCACTTTTATGCACCAAGAGTCATTAGTTATGCAAGGGGGCTCTCAGGGAAATCCCTGCACCAGGGAGGAACCCATTGCTGCAAGACTGCAAAACTAGGAAAAATGGGATTAATGGAAGATCAAGGTTGAAATGGGAACATAGAAACATGAGTAGGCCATTCAACCCTTTGAGCTTGTTCCACCATTCAGTTGTTTTAAATATATGTTCCTTTCGACCTCAGCTCTAGTTTCTCCAGATCCCTTGATGCCCTAATCTAACAAAAAATGATCAACTACAATTTGAAAATTTAAATTGACCCATAATTTAAACCTTTTGACAGTGAGAGAGAATGCAAGATTTCCTTTCCCCAAGGTTGCCAACCTTCTTGATTGCCCTGAACTCTCCCAGAATGGGACATGAATCTCCCAGGCACTGCTGCTAGCAGCGCAAGAGAACAGTGTGCTTTAAATTTCTTGCTGTACCAGCGATCTCTCCCTGCTCTGTGACATTACTGTTTGTTAGGTTAAATTATTTAGCTTTTGGCCCACTTCTAGGCCTGCTGCCCCTTTGCACCTCGTGATCATGGCAAGGAAGTCAATGGCCACTGGCACAGCTACTCATGGTTAAAATATAGTCAGGGTCTGAATGACATCATTAGACCATGACTTTTTAATATCAATGCGGGCCTTGCCAGACTGGTGTGGTGACCTCACTGACTGGCTAGAATGAGCCTGTTAAAATGGCACACAGACAGCAAGAATCAGGTGGGCAGGTGACTGCAATTGATTTTTACTCCACCCATATCCTGTCCAACTGAAAGCAAATAAAATCAGGACACTGAGGAAACACCATCCTGGAGTCACCTCACGCAGCAACATCTGTACTACAGAGCAGTCATGGGAGTTCTCTGATTGTGCTGGGTTACACCATATACTGCTTGTAGACTCTTGCTTATACCTTGCATTTCCTTTCCCTTCATTTCTGCCCATCTCTTTATTTGCCTGCCCTTTGCTGACACTGTTACTGTGTTAAGATGTCATCTGAAGCCTCCAAATCTTTTGGACTTTCTGCCCCCCGTCAATTGTGACAATCCCCTTTTATTGTCCCCATCTTATTAAATTTTACTTACATTTAGTTTCCTCCTCCCACCACTAGTCTGCTCTTTAGCTCCAACCTGACACGCAAGGTTATGCTAATGAAATAGCCCAGGAAAACTGGGTGTAAACAGCTCTTTTCTACTTCAGTCTGTTAAAAAATAGCTAATAATTAAGTTAAAAGAGGAAAATATAGGCTCAAGTGTTGACGGGCTACTCAGACGTGGGGATATCACAGTCAGTGTTCACACATGTACTTTCCAGCAGCAATCACTGGAGTGCGATCATGAGAGTGAACCTTGATTGATTCCCCCTTCCTGCCTCAATCATTGTTATCTTGGTTGAAATCAGCTCACAGTACAGACAATGGGGCTGAATTTTCTCTATGGGGGTGGGAAACAGAAGTCGGGAGTGCTTCTGGGTCCCGACCCTGCTCCCGGGGGAAACAATCACTTTTTGGGATTTTCCCAGAGGTACCCCTTGTTCCCTGTCCAATTAAGGGCAGTCAGCCAGCTCTCGAAGCTGGAGATCCTATTAGAGGCCTTCCAGGTTGTATAGAGCAGCAGGTTGCAGTAAAGGATAAGTAACTGAGAGGGTGCTTTAACATGGAAGTGCCATCCCACTAAGTTTTTTAATAATTTTAATTAAAAACCAGAAAAAAGCAGCTGGGGCGGGGTGGGGGGGGGGGGGGGTGGAGTGGTGGGGTGGGGGGCAATTCCCTCTACAGGGCTGGCTTTGACTGCACCTGCACCCAGGCAGGCAGAGGGGGCCTGTAGGCCTGCCTAGAGCACTGGCCCCACCTAGCCTGCCACTGGATGCCTGCCACCAGGAAGTTGAATTGCCCCGTTGCGTCGGAAAGCTAGAGATCAACTGGAAATCCCAGTCAGCCTCCAGTCTGTACCTTTAACAAGGCTGTTAGTGAGCCTAACTACCCCCCACCTTGTGGGGGCAGGCAGCCCTGCCAGGCCCTGAATCCGCCTCCACTAAAATGGCCGGTGCTGGAACGGGGTCGGGAAAACGGCACACTTGCCAGAGCCCCTATTTTTGGGCCCCTTTTGCCTCTGTTCCCGACCTCGGCAGGGCCCAAACATTCTGCCCCTGGGATCACCAACTTCTTATAGTCTGAATGGCCTAGCAGTACATCACTTGGTCAATTTACCCTTGAAAACATGAGGGCAGCTAACCTGATTTGAAACATTGGCTGGGATTTTCTGGGCCCTTTGAGGATGGGGGTCAGAGGCAGAAAGACTGGAAAAATGGCGTGGGATGGTATCAGGTGGCATGGGCAATGCCTTCCTGCTGCCATGCGATTTCAGCTCTGGGCAGGAAAGGTGGCAGGTGGTCTGCCTGCCCGGAGCTGAATTGAGTCACTGAAGTGGACACTTGAGGGCCTTTTCCCTGCTGTGCTGGCATTTCATCAGTGACAGGGAAGCCCCCTGCCACATTGAGAGACTGCCTTCCTGTGGGCTTTGGTGGTGGCCTCCTTCTTGGACATTCTTTGGTCCACAAAGAGGCAAACATCCCCCCCGCCCTATGACAATGGCCGCTCCCATGTCATCAGTGCCGCCTGTCCTCAATGTCCCCACACCCCACCCCCCCCCCCCCCACCGAGGCCTGTCTGACTGGCTCTGGTGCTCCCAGACCCCACTCACCTGGTTGTGAGTGTGCACGTCCATTGCTGTGTCATCTTTCTCCAGGTGCAGCCCTAGCAGTGGCTGCCACTGGCAGTGGCTCTGCTGAGCTGCTGGCTGTCTGATTGGGCTCGAAGTCCTTGGGGGCGGGCCACTGTTCTTAATTGGACGGCAGGCCCAGGGCAGCCACTTATTTGGCTGCTGCACCTAAAATGTGGCCCCAGGTCCTGCCGCCCGCTGAAGTGAGGTCGCTCCCCCATCACCCCCACCATTTCCGCTTCCGGCCTCATTGGCAGGATCCCTGCCACCTTGGAAAAATCCCGACTACTTTTCCGGTGTCATAGGCTGTTGATATAACTGTTGAGAAATACAGTGAAAACCTAATAAGATTACAGTTAGGACAAGATGGAAGCGTGATGTGTGGGAGATGGTGGCATGGTGGCAATGTCACTGAACTAGTAATCCAGATGCCTAGGCTAATGTCCTGGGGACACGGGTTCAAATCCCACCAATGCAGCTGGTGGAATTTTAATTCAATAAATTAATAAAAAATCTGGATTTGAAAGCTAGTCTCAGTAATGGTACCATGAAACTATCATTGATTGCCATGAAAACCCATCTCTTTCACTAATGTCCTTTAGAGAAGGAAATCTGCCTTCCTTACCTGATCTGGGACTCCAGACCCACAGTCATGTGCTTAATTCTTAACCACCCTTTGAAATGGCCGAGCAAGTCACTCAGTTGTCAAAGGCAATAGGGATGGGGAACAAATGCTGGTCTGGCCAGTGACACCCACATCACACGAAAGAATTAAAACAAAAATGTTTATCCATTGTATTACAGTGAGTGAAGATGATGCAAAATGGCACATTTATAATGCAAAGCAGTTTGTGATAATGACTTAATTGACAGTCAGATCAAGTGATCTTTACATTGAGATTAATTTTTAGGCAGTACCAACAGTGGAACTGTCACAAACACAATTTCAAAAGCATGTTGTTTTTGAAATTGCAATTTGTATTGATTTTTAAGTCATTTGTAAAGCTTCCCTTGTGCAACAAAGCTATTAGACATCCCTGTAACATATTTCACAACTTCCAAATAAATTAGGGTTAAATTTGCAAGAAGACTGCACTGAAAGTCACTGAGCAGATATTAGAGGTTGGATGAAACAAGCATAAATTCCACTTAATTACAATGGGATCCAATCTAATACAGGTGAGCACATATGCAATGAACTTGAAGTGTTAAAAGCATTCATCATTCCTGTATAGGAGAGCGCCAGCGCATTACATCACCAACATTCAGCAATCTGCGACAGCTGGTTAACTCACCCTGCTTCCTTTACAGCAAACGTGGGCAAATTCTGAACATCAGCAGAGCAGCTGACATCAGTCTGTCTTCTTGCACTCCTTTCCCTGCCCTCACTGTCACTGAAGTAGCCCTCCACTCGTGCCTGCCTGCTGGTAGAGTAGGCCCCGGTGTCGGTCTCATATCCATTCACTGTTCCGTGGCCGGACTTGTTCTCCCTGACTTCACAATGGCAGCTGGTGTAGATGTTCTCGTCGGAGGATGGGGGCTTGTCTTTTGAACTTTTCTTTGGAGGTTGATAGCCATGAGAAATCAGGAGGTCCTCCACACTGAACATGTTGCTAATGTTTCAGTCACAGCAGGTTGCACTGGGACAAAGCCATGCTGCAGAAGCCATCACTGTATATATTAAAAAAAGGAGAAGCAGAATGTAACTCCAGAGGTGATTGCTAATTATCTTTTCTATATAAAGATTCATTGGTTAATAAACAGATTGCTGATATTACAAAGCAGTTTTACTCTGTTCTTATTCTTGCCCTTGTATTATTCAGTCTGACAAACCAATTTGTAACGCTGAACTGCACACGCTCAGAAACACACTATAAATATTTTTGTACCATTTCTCCCCAGATAATATTTCTGTGCTTTTTAGCCAGAAGGCAGCTGTAGAGAGCTGCTGACTCAGTCTGTTTGGCATCGAAGCCTTGCGTTTTGACAACAGCTTTTAGGTCTTAATAGGCATTTCTAAAGGGGGAAACTCATTAGTGTTCTCCAAAGGCTGCAAGTTAAAAAAAACTAAATTCTATGGGTGACAGCTCCTACAATCTCTACACTAAGATGCTTGTTAAGAAGTATCGACATAGCTCTTATATTTTATCGGTGTTTAACGTTGAAACTATTAATCAAGATATAGGTACAACAAACTGATCGACACAGCTGCCATTAAAATGTCCATTGAGACTGAATGCTGCTTTCCATTGCCAAAGTGGTTTGTTATTAATTTTAATTTGCAGAGAAGTAGTGTAAAGATTACCGATTTCCTGCCATCTCTATATTTTTTGATCAAATTTGATGTATGTATAAAAATAATCTCTGGGAGAGTGAAGGAAGGTGGAACTCCTGCAGTTTTGCTGAGGATGGTTTTACAAGAATTTGGCCATGTACTGAGTGATCTGTTGCTCCTGGGTAATGTAATTGACCCAGTTTGGAGCAGTGATAAAATTGAAGCAGCTCTGTGGGATTTAAGTTTTAATAACTGGCCTTTTCTGTGCCTATTAAAGGAACGCCCATATTACCTGGATTTTACTTCCAAAAAAAACTGCGCAACAAATATCTAAAATATTTGTAGTACTAAAAACAAACATTAACCCAAGTTGCTGATAATATGGAAGTTAATTTGCTGCCTTCACAAGGGGAAAAAAGCAGAACTATTTTCTGTATTTTACTTATCACTGGCGCAACAAAAAATGATGGAATAATATTTTCAGGGCTCAGTTTTTGTTTGCAACAGTCGTATATTTGGGCTTTTGTAAATGAAGGACCAAACCTAATAGTGCAAGATACAGCAGTAGCATTGCCAGGTATGGCAGTAGCAGTGCCAGGCATGCAGTGACTGGTATGGTAGAAGTGCCAGATATGGTCGTTCTGAATATAGGCAAGGGCGATCATTCCTCTGGGCAATACAGCCAGAGCTAAGGCCCCTACAGCACCATGGGGGCTCACCTGTGCAGGGAGGAAAGAGGAAGGTCAGGAAAGCAATAGTGTTAGGAGATTCAATAGTTAGGGGAACAGACAGGCATTTTTGCGGCCGCAGACATGGGTCCAGAATGGTATGTTGCCTCCCTGAGCAGCTGCGGAACATTCTGAGGAGGGAGGATGAACAGCCAGAGGTCATATTGGTACCAATGATATAGATAGAAAGAGGGATGAGGCCACGCAAGCAAATTTTAGACATCTAGGAAAGAAATTAAAAAGTAGGACCTCAAAGGTAGTAATCTCTGGATTAATCCCAGTGCCAGGCACTTGTGGGTACTAAAATAAGAGAATAGTGCAGCTGAATGCATGGCTGGAGAGATGATGCTGGAAGGAGGGCTTTAGATTCCTGGGGCATTGGGACAAGTTCTGGGAGAGGTGGTACCTTTACAAGCCAAACAGTTTACCCCTCAACAGGGCCAGGACCAATATCATGATGGGGAGGTTTGCTAGTGCTGTTGGGAAGGGTTTAAAATAGCTTGGCAGGGGGATGGGAACCTAAGCGTAGATTCAGAAGGAACAGAAGCAAAACTAGAAATAGAAGGCAGAAAATTAAGTATAGAAGGTTGAGGAAACAAAGATGAGAAAATAGACAACAAAGGAGTTGACGAGTGATTACTAGTATACACTTCACTGCAAGGAGCCTAGAGAATAAGGCAGATGAGCTGAGAGCACAGATAGACACTCGGAAGTATGATATCATAGCTATTACTGAAATGTGGCTTAGAGAAGGACAGGAATGGCAGCTCAACATGTTTTCATTTGGGATAGTGAGGGGGATAAAAAAGGAGGGGGGTGTCGTTAAAGAAACAATCACAACTGTAAGGAGGATTATCACATGAGGCCATTGTGTTGATCTGAGGAACAAAAAAGGGGTAATCGCACTGCCGTGAGTATACTATAGACCTCCCCCCCAACTAGCCAGAGGGGGATAGAAGAGCAAGTTTGTAAGCAAATTGCTGAGCAGTGCAGAAACAATAGGGTAGTGATAGTGGGGATTTCAACTATCCTAATGTTAACTCGGATAGAATCAGTGTAAAAGGTATCGAGGGCGCAGAATTCTTGAAATGCATTTAGGATAACTTTTTAGCCAGTATGTAACAATTCCAACAAGGGAAGGGGCAGTTCTGGATTTAGTTTCTGGAAATGAAGCTGGTCAGGTGGAAGGGGTATCAGTGGGAGAGCATTTTGGTGGTACCAGTAAAAGTTTAAATTGGGAAGGGCCAATTTTACTAAGCTAAGATTTGATTTAGCAAAAAGATAACTTGTGTATGGAGACGGAAGACGTGGGCATTGAGTACTTCTTGTCTATTTTCACAAAAAAGGGAGATGAAGAAAACATTGTAGTTAAGGAGGAGTGTGAAATATTGGATGGGATAAACATAGTGAGGGAGGAAATATTAAGTTGTGTAGCATCCTTGAAAATGGATAAAACACAAGGCCTGGATGAAATGCACCCCAGGCTGCTAAGGAAAGCAAGAGGGAAATAGTAAAGGCTCTGGCCATCATTTTCTGATCCTCTTTGGCCACAGATACCATGCTGGAGGACTGAAGGACTACTAATCTTGTCCCATTGTTTGAAAAGGGAGGAAGGGTTAGACAGAGTAATTACAGGCCAGTCAGTCTAACTGCAATGGTGGGCAAATTATTGGAAATAACTCTGAGAAAGGCACAGGTTAATCAAGGACAGTCAGCTTAAATTTGTTAAGGGAAGGTTGTGTCTGACTAACTTGATTGAATTTTTTTGAGGAGGTATCAAGGAGGGTTAATAAGGACAGTGTGTTTGATGTGGTCGACATGGATTTTAGCAAAGCTTTTGACAAGGTCCCACATGGCAGACTGGTCAGGAAATTAAAAGCTCATGGGATCCGAGACAAAGTGGTAAGTTGGATCCAAAATTGGCTCATAGGCAGGAAGCAAAGGATAATGGTTGGCAAATGTTATTGTGACTGGAAGGCTGTTTCCAGCAGTGTTCCGCAGGGCTCAGCAATAGGTTCCTTGCTTTTTGTGGTATATATCAATGATTTAGACTTCAATTTTGGGGGCATGATTAAGAAGCTTGCAGATGATATAAAAATTGGCCATAGTGAAGAAGAAAGCTGCAGACTGCAGGAAGGTATGAATGGATTGGTCAGGTTGGCAGAAAAGTAGCAAATGGAATTCAATCTGGAGAAGTGTGAGTTAATGCATTTAGGAAGGGCAAACAAGACAAGGGAATACACAACAAATGGTAGGATTCTGAGAAGTGTAGAGGAACAGAGAGACCTTGGAGTGCATGCCCACAGAGCCCTGAAGGTTGCAGGACAGGTAGTTTTTTTTTATTCATTCATGGGATGTGGGCGATGCTGGCCAAGCCAGCATTTATTGCCCATCCCTAATTGCCCTTGAGAAGGTGGTGGTGAGCTGCCTTCTTGAACCGCTGCAGTCCATTTGGGGTAGGTAAACCCACAGTGCTGTTAGGAAGGGAGTTCCAGGATTTTGACCCAGCGACAATGAAGGAACGGCAATATAGTTCCAAGTCAGGATGGTGTGTGACTTGGAGGGGAACTTGCAGGTGGTGGTGTTCCCATATATATGCTGCCCTTGTCCTTCTAGTTGGTAGAGGTCGTGGGTTTGGAAGGTGCTGTCTGAGGAGCTTTGGTGCATTGCTGCAGTGCATCTTGTAGATGGTACACACTGCTGCCACTGTGCATCGGTGGTGGAGGGAGTGAATGTTTGTAGATGGGTGCCAATCAAGCGGGCTGCTTTGTCCTGGATGGTGTCGAGCTTCTTGAGTGTTGTTGGAGCTGCACCCATCCAGGAAAGTGGAGAGTATTCCATCACACTCCTGACTTGTGCCTTGTAGATGGTGGACAGGCTTTGGGGAGTCAGGAGGTGAGTTACTCGCCTCAGGATTCCTAGCCTCTGACCTACTCTTGTAGCCACGGTATTAATATGGCTACTCCAGTTCAGTTTCTGGTCAATGGTAGCTCCTGGGATGTTGATAGTGGGGGATTCAGCGATGGTAATGCTGTTGAATGTCAAAGGGGAAATGGTTAGATTCTCTCTTGTTGGAGATGGTCATTGCCTGGCACTTGTGTGGCGCGAATGTTACTTGCCACTTATCAGCCCAAGCCTGGATACTGTCCAAGTCTTGCTGCATTTCTACACGGACTGCTTCAGTATCTGAGGAGTCACGAATGGTGCTGAACATTGTGCAATCATCAGTGAACATCCCCATTTCTGACCTTATGATTGAAGGAAGGTCATTGATGAAGCAGCTGAAGATGGTTGGGCCTAGGACACTACCCTGAGGAACTCCTGCAGTGATGTTCTGGAGCTCAGATGACTGACCTCCAACAACCACAACCATCTTTCTTTGCGCTAGGTATGACTCCAGCCAGCGGAGGGTTTTCCCCCTGATTCCCATTGACCTCAGTTTTGCTAGGGCTCCTTGATGCCATACTCGGTCAAATGCTTCCTTGATGTCAAGGGCAGTCACTCTCACCTCACCTCTTGAGCTCAGCTCTTTTGTCCATGTTTGAACCAAGGCTGTAATGAGGTCAGGAGCTGAGTGGCCCTGGCGGAACCCAAACTGAGCGTCACTGAGCAGGTTATTGCTAACCAAGTGCCGCTTGATGGCACTGTTGATGACACTTTCCATCACTTTACTGATGATTGAGAGTAGGCTGATGGAGCGGTAATTAGCCGGGTTGGACTTGTCCTGCTTTTTGTGTACGGAACATACCTGGGCAATTTTCTACATTGCAGGGTAGATGCCAGTGTTGTAGCTGTACTGGAACAGCTTGGCTAGGGGCGTGGCAAGTTCTGGAGCACAGGTCTTCAGTACTATTGACAGGGCCCATAGCTTTTGCAGTATCCAGTGCCTTCAGTCGTTTCTTGATATCACACGGAGTGAATCGAATTGGCTGAAGTCTGGCATCTATGATGCTGGGGACTTCAGGAGGAGGCCGAGATGGATCATCAACTCAGCACTTCTGGCTGAAGATTGTTGCAAATGCTTCAGCCTTATCTTTCGCACTGATGTGCTGGGCTCCCCCATCATTGAGGAAGGGGATATTTGTGGAGCCACCTCCTCCAGTTTGTTGTTTAATTGTCCACCACCATTCATGGCTGGATGTGGCAGGACTGCAGAGCTTCGATCTGATCCGTTGGTTATGGGATCGCTTAGCTCTGTCTATCGCATGCTGCTTACGCAGTTTGGCACGCAGATAGTTCTGTGTTGTAGCTTCACCAGGTTGACACCTCATTTTGAGGTATGCCTGGTGCTGCTCCTGGCATGCCCTCCTGCACTCTTCATTGAACCAGGGTTGGTCTCCTGGCTTGACGGTAATGGTAGAGTGGGGGATATGCCGGGCCATGAGGTTACAGATTGTGGTTGAGTACAATTCTGCTGCTGCTGATGGCCCACAGCGCCTCATGGATGCCCAGTTTTGCATTGCTAGATCTGTTCGAAATCTATCCCATTTAGCACGGTGATAGTGCCACACAACACGACGGACAGTATCCTCAATGTGAAGGCAGGACTTCGTCTCCACAACGACTGTGCAATGGGCACTCCTACCAATACAGTCATGGACAGAAGGATCTGCAGCAGGCAGATTGGTGAGGACGAGGTCAAGTATGTTTTTCCCTCGTGTTGGTTCCCCCACCACCTGCCGCAGACCCAGTCTAGCAGCTATGGCCTTTAGGACTCAGCCAGCTCGGTCAGTAGTGGTGCTACCGAGCCACTCTTGGTGATGGACATTGAAGTCCCCCACCCAGAGTACATTTTGTGCCCTTGCCACCCTCAGTGCTTCCTCCAAGTGGTGTTCAACATGGTGGAGTACTGAGTCATCAGCTGAGGGAGCGCGTTAGGTGGTAATCAGTAGGAGGTTACCTTGCCCATGTTTGACCTGATGCCATGAGACTTCATGGGGTCCAGAGTCAATGCTGAAGACTCCCAGGGCAACTCCCTCCCTACTGTATACCACTGTGCCACCACCTCTGGTGGGTCTGTCCTGCTGGTGGGACAGGACGTACCCAGGGATAGTGATTGCAGTGTCTGGGACATTGTCATTAAGGTATGATTCCGTGAGTATGACTATGTCAGGCTGTTGCTTGACTAGTCTGTGGGACAGCTCTCCCAACTTTGGCACAAGACCCCAGATGTTAGTAAGGAGGACTTTGCAGAGTCGACAGGGCTGGGTTTGCTGTTGTCAGTTCCAGCGCCTTGGTCGATGCTGGGTGGTCCGTCTGGTTTCATGCCTTTTTATTGACTTCTTAGCGGTTCGATACAACTGAGTGGCTTGCTCGGCCATTTCAGAGGGCATGTAAGAGTTAACCACATTGCTGTGGGTCTGGAGTCACATGTAGGCCAGACCAGGTAAGGACAGCAGATTTCCTTCCCTAAAGGACATTAGTGAACCAGATGGGTTTTTACAACAATCGACAATGGTTTCATGGCCATCATTAGACTAGCTTTTAATTCCAGATTTATTAATTAAATTCAAATTCCACCTTCTGCTGTGGTGGGATTTGAACCCATGTCCCCAGAGAAATACCCTGGGTCTCTGGGTTACTAGTCCAGTGATAATACCACTAAGGTGGTTAAGAAGGCATATGGAATGCTTTCCTTTATTAGCTGAGGTCTGGAGTATAAAAGCAGGGACGTTATGCTAGAACTGTATAAAATACTAGTTAGACCACAGCTGGAGTACTGCATACAGTTTTGGTTACCACATGACAGGTATGATGTGATCACACTGGAGAGAGTACAGAAGAAATTTATGGGGACATTGACAGAAATTAGAATTTTAACTGTGAGGCTGGGGTTGTTTTCTTTGGAACAGAGGAGGCTGAGGGGAGATATAATAGAGGTCTATAAAATTAAGTGGGGCCTAGATAGAGTGGACAGGAAAGACCTATTCCCATTAGCAGAGAGGTCAATAACCAGGGGGCATAGATTTAAAGTAATTGTTAGAAGTATTAAAGAGGAGTTGAGGAAAAATTCTTTTCATCCAGAAGGTGGTGAGGATCCGGAACTCACTTCCTGAAAGGTTGGTAGAGGCAGAAACCTTCTTGGATATACATTTGAAGTGCCTTGACTGACAGGGCTACCAACCAAGTGATGGAAAATGGGTTTAGGTTGGCTAGGTCTTTTCCAGCTGGTACAGTCACGATGGGCCGAATGACCTCCTTCCATGCTGTAAAATTTCAATGTTTTTATGGCAGTAGCAGTGCAAGGAAGGGTGGTCACAGTGCCACATGGCAACAAAAACTAACTTCCTCCAAATATACTCTCACTTGACGGGTGAAAATAAAACATAACTGACCTATTTCTTCACATTCCCCTGTCTTGTGCTTTCAGCCATGGCTCAGTGATACCACTCTTACCTCTGAGTCAGGAGTTTATGGGTTCTTGAGTCTTGAGCTCATAATCCACACTGACAGTCCTGTGCACTATTTACGGAATGCTATAGTCTTACAGGTGCCATCTTTACTACCATACCATACCCTCTCAGGGGAATGTAAAACATCTTATGGCACTTTTTGAAGAAATGGAGCAAAGTTCTCCCTGGTGTTGTGGCTAAATGTTTACCTCTCAAACAACATCATGGTAGCAGATTATTTGGTCATTTTCACATTTCCGTTTAAAGGACTTTGCTTTATGCAAATTGGCAGTCATGCATCCTCCATAATAATAGTGACTGCACTTCAAAAGTACTAAAGCACTTTGGGACATTCCAAGGTTATGAAAGGTGCTAGATATTTTATTTCTTTCTTCGCTCTTAGATCAGCAAATTTCATTGCTATACTGTATCTAGAATACTAGATCTTTATTCGGGGTCTAACAGTTTTTAGCATTTAGAGCACAAGAATAAGTCATTCAGCACACAGGTCCATGCCATGTTCATGCTCTACATAGGCTCCTTCTACCTTTCTTCATCTAACCTTCTTTTTCCCTTCTCTCTCATGTGTTTATCTGCCTCCCCCTTAAACGATGGCCAAAGAAAAATACAAAATACAGATGCTGAAAATCAGCGATAAAAACAGAAAATGCTGGAAATACTCAGCAGGTCTGGCAGCATCTGTGGAGAAAGAAAAAGTTACTGTTTCAGGTCTGTGATTTTTCAGCAGAACTGGGAAAAATTAGAAATGTAATAGGTTTGAGCAAGTGAAGGGCGGGGGGCGGGGGTGCACGGGGAGAGTAGAAAGAATAACAAAAGAGCAGGTCTGTGAGAGGGTGGAGGGCAGGTGAGATTAAATGACTAAACGTTTCAAGGTACAAAGCCATAGGGAGTGGTAATGGGACAAGTAAAGAAACAAAACATGTGTCTAGAGGAGGTGTGAATGGCAGGAGAGCAGCAACCTGAATGTAAAGTAAAGGGATTAAGAAAGAAAGAAGAGAAAAAACTGAATCAGCAAAAAAACAGGGAACAAATCTCGAGGAACAGCACCTCATCTTTCAACTGGGCACTTTACAGCCTTCTGGACTCAACATTGAGTTCAACAATTTTAGATCATAACCTCTGCCCCCATTTTGTTCTGTGTTTTTTTGCTTGTTTTTTTTCTCATTTCTTTCTTAAGCTTTAGAATAGTTAAACCTGGGAGCGATAAAGGGATGAATCAAGTGTTCAGTGGTACATGGCAGAGGCAGGGGTGGAAGACAGGTGAAGTGAGGGAGGTGGTGGTTCGGGGTCTTTGTGATGGAGAAAATTCACAGTTGAATAGGATGCTGTAAGATTTAAGTTTGTAATTGTGACCAGTTTGGTTCAACCTGAGACTGTGAAAGGAAAAGGAAAAGAAAGTGATGGCCAAGGAATGGGCTTTGTGACTGAGGCTGAAGGCAATGGCTTTGATCGTCCCAGTGCTTAGTTGGAGGACATTGTGGCTCGTCCATGATTGGATTTTTTTTATTATGCATCTGTGAAGCACTTTGGGTTATTTTTCTGAGTTAAAGGCTCTATGTAAATTCACATTATTGTCGTTGGATGTTGGACAAGTATTCTAACAACACAGATTTAATGATAGGGTAAAGAAAGACACTGGAGTGATACAGCTGGGTGCAGAAGTTGCAAGGACAAGAACACCAGTGTCCATGGTAAAACATTTTGAGGTCCGTGACTAGTAATTTCAGGGACAAGAAATGTGCCTTCTTGGCTTCTTCTTTCCTACCAGACCAGCTTTAAAAGAAATTGCACTGACAATTTCACAGCTGAATTAGAATTTCTCAGCTCAGATCTTTATGTAATGCTCATGAACACTCCTTTCCATATTCACAGCTGACAGGTGCTGAGAACAGGAACAGTGGTTTCCAAACTTTGGACAGATTTGGGGTTTTCTGGTGGATTCTGACTTTTTTTTCAAAGCCCACTGGAAAACCATGTATCTGTCTGAAGTTTGGAAACCGCTGTTCCTGCTCTCAACAAGGATCAGAGAGAGAGAAAGAAGGGGGGACAGAGAGCGAGAGGGGGACAGAGAGAGAGGGGGCAGAGAGAGGGTGGGGGGGAGAGAGGGAGGGCTGAGAGGGCAGAGAGAGGGGAACAGAGAGAAAGAGAGGGGGTCAGAGAGAGAGGGACAACACGGAGAAGGGGGAACAACACAGAGAGGGGGGAACAACACAGAAGACAGAACACAGAGAGGGGAATGACACAGGGGAGGATGATGCGGTGGGGGGGAAATGACACAGAGAAGGGGGAACAACATAGAGAAGGGGGCAACAACAGAGGAGAGAACACAGAGAGGGGGACACAGAGAGGAAAGGGGAGAGAGACAAAGAGAGAGAGCAGAGGGCGAGAGAGCAATCAAGATCACTCCTGACAGATGGCCATCTATCTGGAATACTTCACATCGCTACAAGTGTGTGGGCAGACATTGACTACTTGTGCAAGAACCAAAAATGCCAGGTATCTCACTAAATCAATGTCCAACACAGTAATGCGAAAGTAAGTCAATAAATTAGTTTTCTCATTTAAAACCTCTTCTCATTTAAAGCTTCTTCACAAAAATGCTCATTTATTGTTGTTTTGATTCATAGTAAGATAAATTTTTAATGCCTTTATCTTTCCAAAATTGTCTCACCTGCCCCCTATGCAAGACCAAAAGTTGTAATGTGCCTCCCCCATGCAAATGTTGGATACCCCTGCTCTAAGCCTTTAACCTTGTGCTTTAAAATAACCTAGCAACTAGATTATTTTAAAACACAAGTTTAAAGGCTTATGTTATGTAAACTCATATTAAAATTGCAAAAGTCACTTAGGGAATGTCTCGATTTCTATGCTCTGGCACACATTACTTTTACATGGGACACAAGCTCAGTGACATATTGAAAGTTGCTCGACTTTTACTTCTATATAAACGTTACAATTCCGCTGCTATCCATTTGGAATCACATTGTTCCAGAACTTGTATCAAGGGGAAAACAAGGATACAAGGAATCTCACTGTAAGTTCCTCATGAATACAAGAGTATGATGTAATGGGGCTGAGTGATATTGGCAAAAACAGGATGCTGCTGACCATATACAATAGTTAGTAAATACAATGTGATAGATAATAAACCTTAACCTATGACGAATTGTCTACAATTCCTTAACAAGGAATTTGCAGTTATATAAACTGTCGGTGAGTACATAATAAAAATTTATTATGCTTCAATGACCATGTTAGAAACAGTCATTAACTGAATTTTTTTTGCTGCGAATTGGATTAAAGGACAAATTTTACAAGTCTGTCAAAGATCAGTAAATGTAATGTGCATCATTCACTATCCAGTTTGAGGGCCGATAACCTGATGGCCAATGTCATTTGAAAGTTGTCTGTATCATATAATTACATTAGGTTAAAAGTGCACCTTTGCTAACAGGTAAGAGATTTAGCTTGGACATAGTTTGTCTGGAATATAATATTACAGATAGTGATTAAGCATTTGTAACTGAATAATACATGCAGTAACAACTGTTCAACATTATGTAGAAAAGTTTTTTATTAATAATTATCTTGTCAGAGCTGAATCAAATCGACAGTGATAGACTGAGATATAAATATAAATGAATTTAAGAGAATCGCTTTATTGGAGGAACTGAAGAATACTCTTTATTTGTAATTGTGTTTATCTAATTTTGTTACCAGCTTTGGTGAGTAAATGACATTTTATCCATGAGATATGCTGTTGTTTCTGTATTTTAGAATCCAGGACCTAGTTTAACAGCCAGTCAAGATGAATAAACTAGTCTTGGCTACCTACCATTAATCTCGCTGTCACTTCCTGTCTCACTCTGCTTTTCTATTTTACATGACTCTTCTGAAGTACTCTCCGCTCCATCCTATAAAATTCTCCTGATTTGGAGATCACTGCCCTGTTGTTGCCTTCCCTGTCTTCAGACACATATTACAGGCAGGTGGAGAAGTTGCACAAACATTGACCATCATGGGTTAAATTGTCTTGTGACAACAGCAGTGTGATAAATAGTTCATCTTCCTATTGCTGATTTTTCTACTGCCTCAACTTAATAACCACAATAACAATCCTCTCCTTGAGTTTCATGGTTTATTGGATGAATTTTCACTCCTGACGCAGTGTGAATCCACAGAGGTCATGTGATAAGGTCCACCCTGTGACATGGTGTAGCTAGCTCTATTCTGTCAACAGAAGTAATTCACATTGGCATCGCATACTATTTTGCTTGCTAGCCAGCTAATACAGTTCTGATGAAAGGTCACAGACCTGAAATGTTAACTTTGCTTCTCTCTCCACAGATGCTACCAGACCTGCTGAGTAATTCCAGCACTTTTTGTTTTTATTTCAGATTTCCAACATCTGCAGTATCTTACTTTAATTTTAGCTACCTAATACAGTTGTGCTGCTCTCCATTGATGTTTATATGCTTAGCTACTTTAATTATTGGGAGAAATGTGTTTTAAATCGAACTGTGTTTTGATGGCATTAGATTAGCTACACACTTTATATACAGCTTAATTGCCCCCATGTCCGTGGCTAAGTCAGTAATATTGTCAAATGTTCATGGTGCAACATGTCAGTGCTTATCCCTGGCTGGGTGTCATTGGGATAAATGAGGAAGCAGTCTCCATGGGCCTGAATGTTTGTACTGAGGTTGGAAACATGGCGCCTGATCATTTCTGGATCCCAACCCTGCTCCGTGGCAGCGTTGTGTTAGCAACGCTATCTTTAAGTGCAAAGGGCCTAATTGGTTAGGGGACAAGAGTGGCACCCAATTAGTGGTATTGGGACTCAGTGAAGGAGGGCCCTTTGAACAGGGGAGAGGCAGCCATGGCTGGGCTTGCTGCTCACTGAAGAAATGGAGCAGCAGGGATCATCCATGAAAAGCGATGGAACAGGCAGGCGTCCACGGGCGGCCCCAGAATGGTGTGACACCTCCCTCGCAGTATTAACGGAGGCTGTCAGCAACAGGACAGGTATCTTCTTCACACCATCTGGGAGAAGGAACCCTCTGAGGAAGATAAAAAGGCATGGATGGAGGTGGCAAGTGAGGTCAGCAGCAGGAGAGTGGCCCAGAGGACTTGGGTCCAATGCCGCAAGCGGTTCAATGACCTCCTAAGTTTTGGAAAGGTGAATAGCAAGTGACTCCCAGGTGACAGGTGACGAGCTTTGTATGCAGCAGAATGCAGGAGGACTGGACTCACAGAATGTCCATAGGTCTCTGTAACTTTGTCAGATCAAGTGGCCAGTTATATCACTGAGATGGCAGTCACCCTCACAAATGGGGCATCACTGAGGAGCAGACCAGTTCATGTGTATGTCATGCTGGAATAGGTGAAGGAGGGCATTATACTCACGAGTCTTCCTCTCCTCATCCTGCAGGAAAGGAGAGCCCACAATTCCCACAAAATGGGTGGTGGTGTGCCCAAGCTGCACCATCTAACACAAATGGAGGAAGCATTGCTGGATATTGCCAGTTTGCTGATGCACCAGTCCTGTGGGTGATGGGAGGCTGAGATCAGCAGGGCCATTTGATAGCTCTATCTTGAGGTGAAGGGCATGGAGGAGGCTTCTACCTAATGCGTGCTTTGGCTCTTTGACCAATCTCTACTATGGGATTGCTGGTGCTGGGGGCATATGATGAGTAGGCCGAGTTCTCATAACCATCCGCTTGTGTCTCCCACAAGGCCAGCAGTGATGGGGGACCACAGTGCCAAAGGACAAATGTTGCTGTCCTCCTTGGCAGCGGCAGAGCTACAGTACCATCACATCATTTCTCAGCACCTTCCATCAGCCCAAACACACTCATGCCAGTCGCCCTACAAACTAGATTAGAAAGGGGAACACTGGGCAAACCTCACATCACAAATGAGCAGCAGGAGGAGGGTGAGGCAGAGTCGCCTGTGGGCGGTCTCCTTTGGAGGACAGAGGACAGACACAGCAATGCTTTGTTGTGCCTCGGGTGTCACAAACAAGGAGGATCTTTTATTTATTTAATTTTATTTATTTAGAGATACAGCACTGAAACAGGCCCTTCGGCCCACCGAATCTGTGCCGACCAACAACCACCCATTTATACTAATCCTGCATTAATCCCATATTCTCTACCACATCCCCACCATTCTCCGACCACCTACATACACTCGGGGCAATTTACATTGGCCAATTTACCTATCAACCTGCAAGTCTTTTGCTGTGGGAGGAAACCGGAGTACCTGGCGGAAACCCACGCAGACACAGGGAGAACTTGCAAACTCCGCACAGGCAGTACCCAGAACTGAACCTGGGTTGCTGGAGCTGTGAGGCTGTGGTGCTAACCACTGTGCCGCCCTTGAGAATCAGAAGCATATAATTTCTCATTTGTTGTGAGGCCTTAAGGAGCCATGGGTATGCAATGGAGGAGTCCATGCAGTGCATGTGCTTTGTCATGACTCAGGGATTCAATCACATGAGCTCCTTCAGTGAGAGATTAAGCAACCTCTTGGACAGCCCTATGCAGCACCACTCTGAGTGGTTGCAGGAGCAGTGTGCTTATAGGCACAGAAAGAGTGAGACTCTCTGTAGCATTGTGTCGCTGATGGCGCTGAGATGCTTGGAGTGGATGCCAGCTGTGACCCAGTCAGTGCCTCTTCCAGCATCCAAGGGTGCCAGGAAAGGACTGAGGTTTTAAATGATTACTTTTCATCTGTGTTCACTATGGAGAAGAATGATGTAGGTATAGAGATCAGGGAGGGGGATTGTGATATACTTGAACATATTAGCATTGAAAGGGAGAAAGCATTAGCTGTTTTAGCTGGCTGAAAAGTGGATAAATCCCCAGGCCCAGATGAGATGTATCCCAGGCTGTTATGTGAGGCAAAGGAGGAGATTGCAAGGGCTCTGACACAAATTTTCAAATCCTCTCTGGCCACAGGAGAGGCACCAGAGGATTGGAGGACAGAAAATGTGGTACCATTATTTAAGAATGGTAGCAGGGATAAACCAGGTAATGACAGGCCTAATGACAAGTCTAACATCAGTGGTTGGGAAACTATTGGAAAAAATTCTGAGGGACAGGATTAATCTCCACTTGGAGAGGCAGGGATTAATCAGGGATAGTCAGCATGGCTTTGTCAGGGGGAGAGTGTGTCTAACTAACTTGATTGAATTTTTTGAGGCTGTGACGAGATGTGTAGATGAGGGTAAAGCAGTTGATGTAGTCGACATGGACTTCAGTAAGGCTTTTGATAAGGTCCCGCATGGGAGATTGGTTAAGAAGGTAAGAGCCCATGAGATCCAGGGCAATTTGACATTTTGGATCCAAAATTGGCTTAGTGGCAGGAGGCAGAGGGTAATGGTCGAGGGTTGTTTTTGCAAGGCCTGTGACCAGTGGTGTACCGCAGGGATCGGGGCTCGGATCCTTGCTGTTTGTAGTGTACATTAATGATTTAGACATGAATATAGGAGGTATGATCAGTAATTTCGCAGATGACACGAAAATTGGTGGTGTCGTAAATAGTGAGGAGGAAAGCCTTAGGTTACAGGGCGATATAGATGGGCTGGTAAGATGGGCGGAGCTGTGGCAAATGGAATTTAATCCTGAGAAGTGTGAGGTGATGCATTTTGGGAGGACTAACAAGGGAAGGGAATATACAATGGATGGTAGGATCATAGGAAGTATAGAGGGACAGAGGGACCTTGGTGTACATGTCCATAGATCACTGAAGGCAGCATCACAGGTGGATAAGGTGGTTAGGAAGCCATATGGGATACTTGCCTTTATTAGTCGAGGCATTGAATAAGAGCAGGGAGGTTATGCTGGAGCTGTATAAAACGCTAGTTCGTCCACAGCTGGAGTACTGTGTACAGTTCTGGGCACCACACTATAGGAAGGATGTGATTGCACTGGAGAGGGTGCAGAGGAGATTCACCAGGATGTTGCCTGGGTTGGAGCATTTCAGCTATGAAGAAAGACTGAAAAGGCTAAGGTTGTTTTCCTTAGGGCAGAGAAGGCTGAGGGGAGATACGATTGAGGTATACAAGATTATGAGGGGCATTGATAGGTTAGATACAAAGAAACTTTTTCCCTTAGCGGAGGAGTCAATAAACAGGGGGCATAGATTGAAGGTAGGGGCAGGAAGTTTAGAGGGGATTTGAGGAAAAATTGTTTTCAGCCAGAGGGTGGTTGGAATTTGGAACGCACTGCCTGAAGAGGTGGTAGAGGCAGGAACCCCCACAACATTTAAGAAGTATTTCGATGAGTACTTGAAACACCATAGCATACAAGGCTACGGGCCAGGTGCTGGAAAGTGGGATTAGAATAGTTAGGTGCTTGATGGCTGTCACAGACACGATGGGCTGAAGGGCCTGTTTCTGTGTTGTATTACTCTATGACTCTGTGACTCTATGAAGGAACCTTTGGCCCCTTGCCACCTCTGGCTCAGGTATCCAGAGGCTCAGGCTAATTCCCTGGGGACAAAGGTTCAAATCCCACCACAGCAGCTGGTGGAATTTAAATTCAATTAATTCATAAAAAATCTGGAATTGAAAGCTAGTCTCAGTAATGATGCTGCAAAACTATTAATTGGAGGTGCATAGGTTTCCCGTTCACACCTGCCCGGCATCCCTTTCAAAGTCGCTTCGCATTCCAGAGGTGGCGGGACCGAGTGCTGCCTTTTGGGAACACGATTTTCAAATCATGCATTCACCTGCTCCCACAACCACCAGCAATTGAAAATTCAGCCCCATGTCTCCAGGTCATGTTGCCAAGGAGCAGCATGTAAATGAATAAGAGGAGTGTGCAAAGGGTGGACATTTGGGGGAGTCCTGAGCATGGTAAGAGGAGAAGCCACTGGTAGAGATGCTCAGGTTATGATTGAGAGATAAGTGTGGAAAAACCAAGGACAGTCACACCAAGCTAGACTTTGGCGGAGAGACCGAGCACAGAGTTTTGTTAGAACGGCCTTCAAGGGAAGAGCCACCACCCACACCTTATAAAACCACTGACACATAGAGACGGTGGGGGTAGGGCCATGACCAGAGACACTGAACATTGAAGTTCCAATGTATCAGGCCTTCTTAGGGACTCAGTATATTGTTAGTTTAGATATGGCAGCTGATTGACTGAACAACATGTCGATTTGGAACTTGCCAGACCCTGATTGAGGCTTGAACCGCTGAAGATCTCTGGAAAATTTTGTATTAAAGATTAAGAAGACCACAGGGGGATTGAACAGTTATTCAAGGGGTTGAGGAGGTGGTCCTTACATAACCACTCCTGGAATTCTTTGGCTGGATTCTCTGGCTTCCTCTGCAGAGGAATAAGGCCTGTGGGAGGGATAAGAATTAAGGGACCTCTCCCCGACTTCGCAAATGCAGAGGTCAGGGGTGGGAGCACAAATTTTGAGGCAAGGATTTTTTCATGCCCACCAGGAATTAGCATTATTTGCTATTGGGTAGGTGGTACACAAGATTGCAGTGCCTAAGCAAAGGTAGATATGTCAGGTATAAAGTGCCGGGACATAGACCTAGAAGAGCCACCACGCTGCAGAAAAAGCACAGTGCAGAAGGCAAAAAAAAGGACAGTGTTATGACCAGGTGAGAAAGGGGTCTAGGGGTTCCATCTCAGTATAACTCTATGACTAAGATGGGGGAGACCCTGTCTCGGCCCCCTGTCAGACCCCCATTGCTATTTCACGGTGGGCAGCCAATCAACTGGAGACCCTGCAGTACCGAAGAAAGGGAAGACCCCGGAACAGGAAAGTGGGGTCGGGGTTGCTGGGACCATTCGGGCAAGCTCTGGCAACTGGGTGGAGGTGGGTGGTTAGTGAGGGTGGGAGGGAGGAGTCTTCCTGGGTGGGGGTGAGTTGAGTGGTCATTGCTGTCAGGGGGGCCTCCGGGGGCCCTAGATTGCCCCCAAAGGAAGGAGTCCCCGACTCCACTAGGAAGCCACCAGGTCTTACAATAAAATCAATCAATTTCAATAAAATCAGAGTGGAGGCAGGAAGAGGCCCTTAAGTGGCCATTTTGTTTAGCCCCCTACCTCTGTGCCTATCTCCAAGGGCAGAATAAAATTCTAGCCGAAGAGTTAGCAAGGTTAGGCACACCTCTCACCCTCTCTCAAATTCATCTCATAATACTCCTCTCACCTTTCTCCCAACATTCTCAACTATTTCCTTCCCTCCACCACATCCTTTCTTATACACAGCTTTGTCTCTTCCCTGCCTACTTCCTTCCCACATTAAAATCAACTGTTCACTGTTTGGGATGTCTGGCGGTTGGCAAGAGGGGCTACAATCCTAGATTTGCTTGAAAATTTTGGCTGTATGACGTTTGAAATGCTGCTGGTGCTCCATTGCTCCTTCTTTTTTTTTTCTTCTTCTTCTTCTTTGCCCTCCTTGTCTCGGGAGACAATGGGTAAGCGCCTGGAGGTGGTCAGTGGTTTGTGGAGCAGTGCCTGGAGTGGCTATAAAGGCCAATACTAGAGTGACAGACTCTTCCACAGGCGCTGCAGAAATATTTGTTTGTCGGGGCTGTTACACAGTTGGCTCTTCCCTTGCGCTTCTGTCTTTTTTCCTGCCAACTGCTAAGTCTCTTCGACTCGCCACACTTTAGCCCCGCCTTTATGGCTGCCCGCCAGTTCTGGCGATCGCTGGCAACTGACTCCCACGATTTGTGATCAATGTCACAGGACTTCATGTCGCGTTTGCAGACGTCTTTAAAGCGGAGACGTGGACGGCCGGTGGGTCTGATACCAGTGGCGAGCTCGCTGTACAATGTGTCCTTGGGGATCCTGCCATCTTCCATGCGGCTCACATGGCCAAGCCATCTCAAGCGCCGCTGACTCAGTAGTGTGTATAAGCTGGGGATGTTGGCTGCCTCGAGGACTTCTGTGTTGGAGATACGGTCCTGCCACCTGATGCCAAGAATTCTCCGGAGGCAGCTTAGATGGAATGAATTGAGACGTCGCTCTTGGCTGACATACGTTGTCCAGGCCTCGCTGCCGTAGAGCAAGGTACTGAGGACACAGTTCCGAAGAAGGGTCACTGACCCGAAACATTAACTCTGCTTCTCTTTCCACAGATGCTGCCAGACCTGCTGAGTGATTCCAGCATTTCTTGTTTTTGTTACTGAGGACACAGGCTTGATACACGCGGACTTTTGTGTTCCGTGTCAGTGCGCCATTTTCCCACACTCTCTTGGCCAGTCTGGACATAGCAGTGGAAGCCTTTCCCATGCGCTTGTTGATTTCTGCATCGAGAGACAGGTTACTGGTGATAGTTGAGCCTAGGTAGGTGAACTCTTGAACCACTTCCAGAGCGTGGTCGCCAATATTGATGGATGGAGCATTTCTAACGTCCTGTCCCATGATGTTCGTTTTCTTGAGGCTGATGGTTAGGCCAAATTCATTGCAGGCAGCTGCAAACCTGTCGATGAGATTCTGCAGACCCACTTCAGTGTGAGATGTTAATGCAGCAACGTCAGCAAAGAGAAGTTCCCTGATGAGGACTTTCCGTACTTTGGTCTTCGCTCTTAGACGGGCAAGATTGAACAACCTGCCCCCTGATCTTGCATGGAGGAAAACTCCTTCTTCTGAAGAATTGCTCCATTACATCTAAAGTGACCCCCTGACTGTATAATTGCAGAAAACAGTTAGTGTTGCTGGACAAATCACACCAATGTGCATTTATCTTATTATTCCCTTCCCTTTGGTAGAACAGATGTGTTGATGCTAATTAAGGCAAGAAAGACCATAGCTTTGATTTCTTGCCCATTGGAGGGGAATATTAGGATGGAGCAATGCGATCCCAGCACAACCCTATTTCCTCCCTGTTAAACTTTAACATACAGAAATCAGATCATCGATGAGGCTCTCACAAAATGCTGATAGAAGCCTAAATTGACATTGTAATGCCACAGTCTGATGACATCCTCACTGTGACTTAAATTTAACTGGAAGTGAGGGTGAAGCCTAAGCTGCCGACTCCGGAAGATAAGTGCTAAAGATTTGTCTGGCTGCCATGTAAGAGGTGGCCCAACAATATTCTAATGTGGCCCTGCCATTAAGACCCATTAAGAGCTGCAGGGCCATGTCCCCAGCCTTGCCAGATTCTTCGCTCGATTACGGGCTTACCTGGAACTTCTTGGACTCCTTGTTAATAAAAGGGCCATTATGTTGCTCATTTTAAAAAATATTTACATATTGCACCATAAAGTCAGTTTAGCCGTTCGCTAACATAACTCTCATGTTTTCTCAACAACTCAGCCACACATGATTCCTAGGCCAGTTGCCTGCTCTTTGCCCATCTTTTCACACCAGGTGGAATGTCGTCTGATCACTGAGCTTTCTATCATATTCAGCTCTAATTCTCAAAGGATCTTTATTCTCTTCTCATAAATGCGATGCACAGAACCTTTAGGTGAGAACCTGCACTGATATACCAAGCAAACTAAGATGCCTCTTCCTCAACAGAAACAGGCCCTCCAAATAACTGAAGTTGAGGCCACTGAATAGGGAGAACTTGGTGACTTTATGTCACCCCAGAACTCAACTTCTTCTGCTTGTTACCATTTTATTTTTTTCTTATTTCCAAAATATACTTTATTCATAAAAATCTGTAAAAATTACATTGCTAAACAGTTTCAAACAGCACCAAAAAATACAAACATTGCAAGGGAGATCAGTTTCCTTCAATACAATCATGAGTTGCCTCACAACCCTTCCATTTCATTTGTCATGCCATTAACATTTTTACATTTTACAGCAAATGAAAATTTTTCCGATACTGTTCGAGGGGTTTCCCATGGATTCAGCCCCTCAGTTCAGCTTGGTGGGGGGACCTTACAATGTGGTCTTTCCCCATTGAGCCTTTGCTGCGGCTGCCCCAAGCTTTAGTGCGTCCCTCAGCACGTAGTCCTGGACCTTGGAATGTGCCAGTCTGCAACATTCGGTCATGGACAACTCTTTGCGCTGGAAGACCAGCAGGTTTCGGGCAGACCAAAGGGCGTCTTTCACCGAATTGATAGTCCTCCAGCAGCAGTTGATGTTTGTCTCGGTGTGCGTCCCTGGGAACAGCCCATAGAGCACAGACTCCTGTGTTACAGAGCTGCTTGGGATGAACCTCGACAAAAACCACTGCATCTCTTTCCACACCGGCTTTGCAAAGGCACATTCCAGGAGGAGGTGGGCAACCATCTCTTCCCCACCACAGCCACCGCGGGGGCATTGCGCGGAGGGGGCGAGACTTCGGGCGGGCAGGAAGGATCTGACTGGGAGGGCCCTTCTCACCACCAGCCAAGCTACATCTTGGTGCTTGTTTGAAAGTTCTGGTAATGAGGCATTCCGCCAAATGACTTTGGCGGTCTGCTCGGGGAACCATCCGACAGGATCCCCTGTCTCCTTTTCCCGTAGGGCCTTGAGGACATTCCGTGCAGACCACTGCCTAATGGATTGATGGTCAAAGGTGTTTTCCCGCAGAAATTGCTCCACGAAGGATAGGTGGTACGGCATGGTCCAACTGCATGGAGCGTTCCGCAGCAATGTGACCAGGCCCGTCCTTCACAACACCGGGGACAGATAGAACCTCAGCACGTAGTGACACTTGGAGTTTGTGTACTGGAGGTCTACACACAGCTTGATGCAGACGCACACGAAGGTGGTCATCGGGATGAGGGCCACGTTGGGTACATTTTTCCCGCCCTTATCCAGAGGTTTGAACATCGTGTCCCTCCGGACCCGGTCCGTTTTAGATCCCTAGATGAAGCGGAAAATGGCTCGGGTGACCGCCACAGCGCAGGAGTGGGGTATGGGCCAGACCTGCGCCACGTACAGCAACAACGTGAGCGCCTTGCACCTGATGACCAGGTTCTTACCCACAATGGAGAGAGATCGCTGCCCCCACATGCTCAACTTTTGTTGGTACCTTGGCTGCTCGCTCCTCCCAGGTTTTGGTGCACGCCCTGGCCCTTCCGAACCATATCCCCAGCACCTTCAGGTAGTCTGACCTGACGGTGAAGGGGACAAAGGATCGGACAGCCCAGTTCTCAAAGAACATGGCCTTGGTCTTGCCGTGGTTAACTTTGGCTCCTGAGGCCAGTTCGAACTGGTCGCAGATGCTCATCAGTCTGCGCACGGACAGCGGATTAGAACAGAAGACGGCGACGTCATCCATGTACAGGGAGGTTTTCACCTGAGTGCCTCCGCTGCCTGGGATTGTCACCCCTCTTATGCTCGCATCCTTCCTGATAGGCTCAGCAAAGGGTTCAATACAGCAAACAAAGAAGACCAGGGAGAGAGGACAGCCCTGTCTGACTCCAGACTGGATCGAGAAACTTTCCGATTCCCACCCATTGATTGAGACTGCGCTACTGATGTTTGTGTAGAGCAGTTTGATCCAATTGCAGATTCCATCCCCAAACCCCATTTTGGAAAGCATGTCCATCATGTAGGTGTGCGATATCCTGTCAAAAGCCTTCTCCTGGTCCAGGCTGATGAGGCAGGTGTCCACTCTCCTGTCCCGTACATAGGCGATTGTATCCCTGAGTGCTTGTTATCATTTTATATTCATTCATATCTGCCTCTCTGCTGCCAAGAACCATTTAGGCCTTGTTACTGGGGTCACAGCCTTGGTACCGGGGTCACAGCCTTGTTACTGCGGTCACAACCATTGCCCTTTCGCTGAGCAGAAATCTTCCATGATGAGAATTCTATCATCAAGGGGTAGGGTGGGTGTTGCAGGAAGTAGTCCTATCATATCAATACCCATCAAGCTCTCCAAACCCCATATGCATAAGCTCACAGACATCCCTCTTTGGGGAAATCACATAGGGAGAGTTAGGAGAGAGCACAAGTTGAAGCATGCGTATCGATATATCGATATGGAGGAGCAAGCTTAGGTGGCATCAGACACAGGAACAGGAGTTGGCCATTCAGCCGCTCAAATCCCTTGAGGGACTGATGAGCAGCGAGACGAGGTACTGCAGGTTAGGGTCAGCTGCTCCAGGACTCATGGATTCATACATTACAGAGGCTGCATACCATGCTGCAGTTATTAATTAGCAGAAGTGCTTCATGAAGTCCTTTCACAGCATTTCCAGCAGTCCCTACATGGGATGGAAGAGAACATCCAGTAGCAATGCTATGGCATCTGTCAGAGCGTTTGGGGAACCTGCTGAGAATACCATGGAGTAAGTTGCACTCCAGTTATCCTGTGAGGGAGTTCCTAAGGGCAGAGGTCCCAAGTGCTGATGTAGTTTAGCTTGCCAAATTCATGTCTGGCTCTGTTCAGACCCCAGGCTCCAATTTGTGCCTGATTACACAGAGGCTGTGGATTGACTTGATAGCATCCTGATGGCAGATTTTATGCTCTTTAGTGCTGGTCAGGGTTTGTTCTACGCAGATCCCCGATTTTCTGCAAGGGCAGCCAATGTCTGTGTGGTAGGAGAAAGGAATGAGGACTTTATCTCTCAGAATCAGCAGCAATCTGCCCCTCCTAACCAGCATCGTCAGGGAACCGTTGCAGAGGCAGGAAACAGGAGCAGCCAACTACTGTAAGTCTCAAGGTGCTGGCAGTGGTGCCAGGATGATCTCATGCATACAGTCACTGGGCATTATCCATCGGCTGGGTGTGCCAGGAGGAGCAGCTGGTCACCACACTGAGGTGGCACCTAGAAGGAGCTACAAAAGAAATGTTGCAAGTCTTTAGGGGGCTAGGACTTTCTCCAAGTTTAACTCCTGCTCGTTCAGTGATGCAGGGAGTGCTTCGCTGCTGGAGTTTCCATGCTGGCCAGTGGCAATCTCCCTCTGTATGATAGAATCTTACAGCACAGAAAGAGGCCATTCACCCCATCATACCTGTGCTAGCTCTTTGAAAGAGCTAGCTAATTAGTTCCACATCCTGCCCCATCCCCATAGATATGCAATTTTTTCCCTTCAAATATTTACCCAATTCCCTTTTGAAAGTTACTAATGAATCTGCTTCCTCCACACTTTCAGGCCGTGCACTCAAGATCACAACAACCTGTTCAGTAAAAAATTCTCCTCATCTCCGCTCTAGTAGTTTCACCACTTATCTGAAATCTGTGTCCTCTGGTTACCAACCCTTCTATCAATGATAAGATTCTCTTTGTTTACTTCATCAAAACTCTTCATAATTTTGAACACCTCTATTAAATCTCCCTTTAACCTTCTCCCTCTAGTTTCACCACATAACTAAAGTTCCTCATCCCAGGTACTTTTCTTGTAAATCTCTTCTGCATCCTCTCCAAGGCTTTGCCAACCTTCTTAAAGTTGGGTGCCCAGAATTGGACACAGTACCCCAGCTGAGGCCTATAACCAGTGATTTATAAAAGTTTAGCCATAGAGTGGAGTTACTGCAGTGAGCCTGCTCTGTATATATGATGATCTGTATTTATGCAGGAAAATGGGAAAGGATCACAGCAGGGTCAAGGTAGCAGGCAGAAGTACCACTTGTCCCGCATCTGAGAGCCATCTTACCTTGGAGGAAAATCCAGCCTTCAATTATTTTCTCAAGTCAATTTTCAGGATTATTATTGAAACAATACAAGTGTCAATAACAACACCAACTTACATATATATTTAATGTGCAAAATTCCCAGGGCATTTCTCAGCTGGAGTGGGAGTTTAGGAGGGATGAATAAGGCATGGGATAAAGGATGGGATTGGAGAATTATTTTAAAAGGTGAGAGAGAGGTGCCAGGTGTCAGGAAGGCGTTTCAAAGAGCACCGTCTAGCAGCTGAAACCTTTCCCACCAATAGTGGGATGGAGGGATAGTGGGATGTGCAGGAGAGAGAATAATTCAGGAGCAGCTTGCATTGATGAGCTGGAGTGAGATCATGGAGGAACATGAAGCAAAGGACAAGAATTTTAAATTTAAGCTCTTGGGAAGAGAGTGTGATAGATGAGGAAGGGTAGGATGTAAGCATTGAATTCTGAACAAATTGGAGTTTGCAAAATGAGTAGGAAGGAAGGCCAATAAGAGAGAGCATTGAAATAATTGAGTTTGGAAGTGCCACGGATTTTATCAATGTGGGCGTTGGGGTACGGTAGGGGCAGAGGCAGACAATGTTGCAGTGTGGAAATAAGTGTTCTTGGTCGAATGAGTATGGGACTTGCAGCATTGCTCAGGGTCTAACAAGACCATGGAAAAGGAGTGGAGATAGTTGTCGAGCAAACAGAGTTTATAGGAACTACTATGAACAATGGCTTCATTGTACAGAGGAAATTGCAGCTCATCTAAGATTTGGATTTGGTCAAACGGTCTGACAGTGCTCAAGTGGCTGTGGGACTGAGCATCATTCACATACATATGAAAGCTGAGCCCATGCCTAAGGATGATGTCATTGGGGGGCGGGGGGAGGGCGGGCAGCATATAGACGAGAAAAAGCAGACGCCAAGGATTCATCCTTGGGAGACATGGAAGTTAGGAATGGAATTATGTAAAGGTAGCTCTAGGGAGCTGGATAATGGCAGGAAAATGATGGGAAAAGTCTGGGCAAATGTGTCAAACTCTGTGGAAACACCAAAGATGATAAGAATGGCATGGCTGTGCCTGTGTTGTGTTTCACACACACACACAAAACTGTAACAGGGCTGAACGAAATAAGGGGGGGAGGGGAGAAAGAAGGAAACGGATAAAAGTCAGGAGTCAGGAACATTGACTCCTGTCATACAGACGAGACAATGGGTTAAACAGCTGGCTATTAGGCTTTTTGAAAAGTTGGAAATAAGTTAAAAAAAAACTGGTGGATGATCCAGAAATATATATTTACAGTGTTCTATCTTTTTTGCAAACTAAGGCTGCTTTCATGTTGATATTATAATCTGCCATCCATGGGCTGGCCCTGATAGCGTATGTTATTAAATCTGTTTCCTGTAGCCCAGCGGCTGATGAACAGGCAATTTTACCTGAATCTGAATTAAAGGACTAACATGAAAACAGCTGAAGAAATGCTTGATATCTTGGTGCATTCTTACAAATTTAACGATGAAAGTTTTAAGGATTCAATCGTGAGTTAGTCGTGGGGTGAGGGAGGATTTAATTAATGTACTAAGTGTAATGAAATTGTGTGCACACTTGAAATGAACAAACTTATGATTTTATTATATGGTGCTATCCCTGGCCTCCCAGTGTCCAGACAGTATCAGAATGGTGCTCAGCTTAGAACCTTAGAACCTCCAGGTATAGTGAGTGCCTGTGGCAATTGCTCTGTATATAGGGTCTCCTGTGCCATTACTGTCAAATCTATGTGCCCCCCTCCCTCACCCCAATTCAACATAGTTTTGGGAAGTTATGGCTCACCTGACTGGTAGTTTGGCTGCACATTGTAATCCATGGAGTGCGGTTAGATAGAATTTCCATATTCATACAATCAGTCGAATTACCCTTTCTACATTCTTGAGTTGTATAATCATTATCCAAATCTGTAAAATAAGAATTCACATGTGGTTTCTTGTGTAGCGAGATATTTGTGAAGTAACTTTCTGTTCTGGATTTTCTTTCTCGCTCCCCTGAAGACATTAACTTAGACAGGGTTGGTGAATGCAGACACAGTGGGGGGAGTGGGGAGGAGGAGGAATGAGGTGTTAAGGTTTTGGCTATTTTCCACCCTTCTTACCAAAGATACTTCAGTGTCAATATTGTAGATTATTCTCGAATGAGCTGTCAGCTCCTCACAACCTTTGCAATACTGTCACTGGCTCTGATATCTAGGTATGTGGAAAACCCTCCACTGACTAAGACTCATATCTGTCACAGAGGAAAATGGTCATGGTCGTTGAAGGCCAAACATCACAGACCTAGGACATCATTTCAAAGTTCATTCATTTTAAGTTTAGTTTATGGTCTCCTGTGCCTGGAAATCCAAAATAAAAACAGAAAATGCTAGAAATACGCAACAGGTCTGTGGAGAGAGAAACAGAGTTAATGGGCTGGATCTTATCCTGCCCTTGGAGACAGGAACGGAGGGTGGGGGTGGGGCACACAAAATGGCAGGGGTGGCATGGGGCAGTGTGCACAATGTTGTCCTGCCCTCATGCCATTTTGTCCGCGCCGGTGAATTTGGAGGACAGCCCTCCCACCCAAGGCCAGTTGAGCCACTTAACTGACTAATTAAGGGGCACTTAAGGGCACCTTTTCGCCTCCGTTCTCATTTCACAAACATCAGAGGGGCCCGCTGCCGCATGGAGACACCGTCAGGTCTCACCTGGTGGCCTCCTGGTGGGCTTTGGGGGGGGTTCCCTCCTCTGGGCTGGCGTCGGTGACCCTGATTCCGCTTACCTGCATCCTGGGGTCTCCTCCATCTTTGCCACTGCAGTCCTTCTGCAGTACTGGCTGTAGCCACTGTTCCTAGTAGCTCTGCTGGAACTGCTGAGCTGCTGGCCCTCTGATTGGCCAGCAGCTCTGGAGGTGGGAGCTTGTCTCTTAAAGGGATGGTGGGCAGTTAATTGGCTGCCCACCATGGAATTCCACCAGGGGGTCTGACAGGGGGCTGAGGTGGGGTTTCTCCCCTCCCCTGTCTTCCGGCCCGTCACTGAGATAAAATTCCAGACAATACTTCATGTCAATGACCTATTGTCAGAATGTTCTGATGAAAGGTCATCGACCTGAAACGTTAACTATGTTTGTCTCTCCACAAGATGCTGCCAGACCTGCTGAGTATTTCTAGCAATTTCTGTGGCTATAACGTGACAACCCATTTAATTCACTGCTTATTGGGCAATATTTGACTCCACTGTAATTCCTATGTTGCTTCCAAGATTGCTTTTAATTTTTTTAAATGGTGTTAAATCAACACAGTGTTAATTTGTTTTGGCCTTAAAAATGGCTGAGAATAGTATGATAGACATTGGAGTGGAAGGACACTGCAAAAGTGTATCAGCACCACTTAGTGCAAAGGACCCTACGTGCAGTAACTGTACCTCAATGTTTTAATGGAGCATCAGGCAAAGGGTTAAAGATAATCTGAAGTTTATGAAAACACAAAATATGCTGAGATTCAGTGCGGTTGTCCTACCCTAGTTCAACAATAGAGATGTCACTTTCTAACCTCATTCCTCTTGCTTGTTTGTTTTGCTGAAATGACCAGATTGCTTGGTGTGTGACTCTAATGTGTAAGTTCATGCATTGCCCTCAGCGCATTGTACCTGTGAAAATGTCTGTGCTGGTGCCAAGTCCTGTTCTATCAGCAGAGCTTTGACTGTCACTGTCTCTGTAGCTGGAGTTCATTTGGTGTGTGGGGAATACAGAGCAATTCAGTTAATTCAGTTTGTATTCTTTAATTTAAATTTAAAAACTCAATGATCCTTTTCTTGCAGATATCACTTTGCAGCCTGCCCCTCTCCACTCTTGCCTAATTTACAGATGATATAGATGATCTGAGCACTACATAACATAGACTGTGAAATGTAATGCTATTTAGGAAGATGCATTGAGCAGCTGAGCCCTGAAACTCTGTTACTATTTCGCCGCCATTTAAATTCCAGTCAATGAACAGCTGCTGTGAAGAAACCGATGCAGAGACTGTTAATTTAATCAGTCCCTGTGAAGTTACACATGTGACTGACGTTTGCTCAGAAACAAAAGGAATTAGCAGAAGAAAACATTATGAAATGAAACCAGCACCACAAGCGTTTGGCAGCTCTCAGCTGAGTTACTGGATAAAATGACTCACCCCGTGGCAGACATTGGGAGAATATTGCAAGTGTTTTGGTATGTTTACAAAACACAATAAATGGAGAAAGAATAAAATGAACTATTTGATTTCCCAATTTTATCAGCAAGAACTGAAGCCTCAGTGGTGCTTGGTATCAGCTCCATTCCAAGCAGATAGAGTGAGTCATGGGGCTGGGGTGTATATGCAGTTGTCTGAAAACAGTTTAAGCACACTTTTTGAGCATTGCTGGCAGTAACCCAATTGAGTTTTTTTTTTATTCTTTCATGGGATGTAGGCGTCGCTGGCAAGGCCAGCATTTATTGTCCATTAATATTGCCCTTGAGAAGGTGGTGGTGAGCTGCCTTCTTGAACTCCTGCAGTCCATGTGGTTTAGGTACACCTACAGTGCTGTTAGGAAGGGAGTTCCAGGATTTTGATCCAGCGACAGTGAAGGAACGGCGATATAGTTCCAAGTCAGGATGGTCTGTGGCTTTGGAGGGGAACTTGCAGGTGGTGGTGTTCCCATGCATCTGCTGCCCTTGTCTTTCTAGGTGATAAGAGGTCATGGCATTGCAAGGTGCTGAGGAAGGAGGCTTGGCAAGTTGCTGAGGTCCATCTTGAATATGATACACACTGCTGTCACTGTGTGCCAGTGGTGGAGGGAATGAATGTTTCAGGTGGTGGATGGGGTGCCGATCAAGTGAGCTTCTTTGTCCTGGATGGTTTGAGCGTCTTGAGTGTTGTTGGAGCTGCACCCATCCAGGCAAGTGGAGAGTATTCCATCACAGCCCTGACTTGTGCCTTGTAGATGTTGGACTTTGGAGAGTTAGGAGGTGAGTTACTCGCCGCAGAAATTCCAGTCTCTGACTTGCTCTTGTAGCCACAGTATTTATATGGTTGGTCCAGTTAAGTTTCTGGTCAATGTTAAACCCCAGAATGTTAATGATGGGGGATTCAGTGATGGTAATGCCATTGAATGTCAAGGGGAAATGGTTTGATTCTCTCTTGTTGGAGATGGTAATTGCCTTGTAGTTGTTGGCGTGAATGTTACTTGCCACTTATCAGCCACAGCCTGAACGTTGTCCAGGTCTTGCTGCAAGTGAACAGAGTTTCAGTATCTGAGGAGTTGCGAATGGTACTGAACACTGTGCAATCATGTTTAGTTTTGTTTATAGATACAGCACTGAAACAGGCCCTTCAGCCCACCGAGTTTGTGCCGACCATCAACCACCCATTTATACTAATCCTACACTAATCCCATATTCCTACCACATCCCCACCGGTCCCTATATTTCCCTACCATGTACCTATACTAGGGACAATTGCTAATGACCAATTTACCTATCAACCTGCAAGTCTTTGGCATGTGGGAGGAAACCGGAGCACCCGGAGGAAACCCACGCAAACACAGGGAGAACTTGCAAACTCCACACAGGCAGTACCCAGAATTGAACCCGGGTCACTGGAGCTGTGAGGCTGCGGTGCTAACCACTGCGCCACTGTGCCACCCCTATCATCAGCAAACATCATCACTTCTGACGTTATGATGGAGGGAAGGTCATTAATGAAGTAGCTGAAGATAGTTGGGCCTGGGGCACTACCCTGAGGAACCCCTGCAGTTATGTCCTGTGGCTTAGATTTTTGTCCTCCAACAACCACAACCATCTTCCTTTGTTCTAGGTATGACTCCAACCAGCGGAGAGTTTTCTCCCTGATTCCCATTGACTCCAGTTTTGCTAGGGCTTCTTGGTGCCACATTCAGTCAAATGCTGCTTTGATTTCAAGGGCAGTCACTCTCAGCTCACCTCTTGAATTTAGTTCTTTTGTCCATGTTTGCACCAAGGCTGTAATGAGGTCTGGAGGCGAGTGGCCCTGGCGCAACCCAAACTGAGTGTCAGTGAGCAGGTTACTGCTGTTTAGGAGTTGTTTACAGGCCGCCAAACAGTAGTGGTAGTGTAGGGCATGGTATTAATCAGTAGATTACAGAAGCATGTAGCATGGGTAATACAGTAATCATGAGTGACTTCAATCTGCATATAGACTGCGTAAACCTAATGAGAACTAATGCTGTGGAGGACAAGCTTCTGGATTGTGTTAGAGATGGATTTCTAGAGCAGTATGTTGAGGAACCAACTAGAGAACTGGCTACTTTAGATCTAGTATTATGTACTGAGAAAGGGCTAATTAACAATCTTGTTTTTAAAGAACCTTTAGGGATGAGCGACCATAATATGATAGAATTTTACGTTATGTTTGAAAGTGAGGTAGTTCAATCTGAAGCTAGGGTGATAAATTTGAACATTGGAAATTATGAAAGTATGAGGGGCAAATTGGCTGAGGTGGATTGGGAAAATACATTAAAAGGTTTGACAGTACATAGGTAATAGATAGACTTTAAAGAATTATTACATAGTTTACAGCAACTATACATTCCTTCAAGGCACAAAAACCCAAAAAGAAAAGGCAGTCAACTGTGGCTAACAAAGAAAGTTAAGGATTGTATAAGATTAAAAGAAAAAGCCTATAAAGTTGCCAGAAATAGTAGTAAATCTGAGGATTGGGAGTATTTTAGAATACAGCAAAGGAGGACCAAGAAACTGATAAAGAAAGGGAGAATAGAATATGAATGTAAACTAGCAAAAAAACATAATAATTGACTGTAAAAGCTTCTATAGGTATGTAAAAAAGAAACGTTTGGCTAAGACAAATGTGGGTCCATTATAGACAGTCAGGAGAATTTATAATTTTTTAATTCATTCGTGGGATGTGGGCATCACTGGCTAGGCCAGCATTTATTGCTCATCCCTAATTGCCCTTGAACTGAGTGGCTTGCAAGGCCATTATAATGGGGAATAGAGAGATGGCAGAGAAGCTAAATGATTATTTTGTGTCTGTCTTCACCGAGGAAAGTACAAGAAATCTCCCAGAATTAGAGATCCAAGGGACTTGGGAGAATAAGGAATTGAAGGAAATTAATATTAGTAAGAAAGTTGTATTGGAGAAATTCATGGAGCTGAAGGTTGATAAGTCCCGAGGATCTAATATTCTATATCCCAGAGTGTTGAAAGAGGTAGCTATGGAGATAGTGGATGCATTGGTGATCATCTTCCAAAATTCTATAGAATGGTTCCAGCAGATTGGAAGGTAGCAAATGTCACCCCACTATTTAAGAAGGGAGAGTGAAAACAGGGAACTACAGCCGTAGTAGGAAAAATGCTAGAATCTATTCTAAAGGATGTGATAAATGGACACTTGAATAATAATGATCTGATTGGGCATAGCCAACACAGATTTATGAATGGGAAATCATATTTGATGAACCTGTTGGAGTTTTTTTTGAGAATGATACTAACAGAATTGATAAAGGGGAGGCGGTGGACATGGTATACTTAGATTTTCAGAAGGCTTTTGATAAAGTCCCCCACAGAAGGTTGGTTAGCAAAATTAAAGCACATGGGTTAGGAGGTAATATACAGGCATGGATTAAGGATTGGTTAACAGGCAGAAAGCAGAGAATAATAATAAATGGGTCATTCTTGCGTTGGCAGGCTGTGACTAGTGTGGTACTGCAAGGGTCAGTACTTGTGCCCCAGCCTTGTTCCTGGGATGGCGGGGCTGTCCTATGAAGAGAGATTGAGGAAACAGGGTGTGTATTCTCTAGAGTTTCGAAGAATGAGAGGTGATCTCATTGAAACCTACAAAATACCTAAAGGGATAGACAGGGTAGATGCAGGTCAGATGGTTCCCCTGGTTGGAGAGTCTAGAACCAGGGGATACAATTTCAAAATAAGACAGAGCCACTTAAGACAGAGATGAGGAGAAATTTCATTACCCAGAGGGTTGTGAATCTTTGGAATTCTCTACCCCAGAGGGCTGTGGAAACTCAGTCATTGAGTATGTTTAAATCAGAGATTAATAGATTTCTAAATATCAATGACATAAAGGGATATGGGGATTGTGTGGGCAAAAGGCATTGAAGTGGATGATCAGCCATGATCATATTGAATGGTGACGCAGGCTCAATGGGCTGAATGGCCTACTCCTGCTCCTATGTTCCTACGACAGCATGGCTTCCCAGTCCTTCCTATCCTCTGTCACGGAGGTTTAGATGACAAAATGTGGGAGAGTCTGGACAAACCGTTAACTCTGGACAAGCTGACAAAGGCCACCAGGTCCTTTGAGACGAATAAAACTTCTGCAAATGACTATTTACCAGTTGAATTGTATTCGACTTTGTGAGACTGGATCATCCCAGGACTGCTGGAAGTGTACGAGAGTATGCATCTGGCCAGCAGCATGTCAGAACCCATGAGGAAAGGCATCATCACCCTCATCTACAAGCAAAAGGAGGAGAGGGAGGAAATCAGAAATTGGCAGCCTATTTCACTGCTTAATGTGGGCTGCAAAATTCTGTCCATAATCATCGCCAATCAGGTCAAGTCTGTCTGAAGTTGGTGGTCCACTCTGATCAGACCTGCACTGTACCCGGCAGGAAGATCTCTGATAGCCTTGTGCGACTCAGGGATATGATCACCTACGTGCGGGACAGCAGGGTGGACAACTGTCTCATCAGCTTGGACCATAAGAAGGCTTTTGACCGAATATCTACTGATTTGTTGGCCATGCTGTCCAATATGGGGTTTGGGGAAGGAATCCACAATTGGATCTAACTGCTATACATGATCAGTAGAGCAGTTTCAATTAATGGGTGGGAATTGGAAAGCTTTCCAATCAAATCTCGAGTCAGGCCAGGCTGTCTTCTCTCTCCTGTCTTGTTCATGTCTTGTATCGAAACCTTTGCCGAGTCCAGGAAGGATGCGGACAATCCCAGGCAGTGGAGACACTCAGGTCAAAACCTCCCCGTACATGGACAAAATCACTGTTTGGATCACTTTTCTGCTTGGATCCACTGTGGGTTCACAGACTGATAAGCATCTGTGACCAGTTCGAACTGGCCTCAAAGTAAATCAAGGCATGAGTGAGGACAAGGGAACTGGGCCAACTGATCCTTTATCCCCTTTACTATCAGGTCAGACTACCTGAAGGTGATGGGGATATGGTTCAGAGAGGCTGGGGTGTGTGCCAAAAACTGGGAGGAGTGTATAACCCGGGTCAAACAGAACCCAGGCATGTGGAAATGATGTTACTTCTCCATTGTGAGTAAGATCCTGGTCATCAGGAATGAGGTGCTCTTAGTGTTGCTAAACGTGACGCAGGTCTGGTCCACACCACGCTTTTGTGCCGCGTGATCACCCGAGCCATCTTCCACTTTGTCTGGAGATTGAAAATGGACCATGTCCAGATCTTAAGATTATCACACAGGCCCCCACCTGCCAAGAATGAGGCACATTAATTTCGCCACATAGACATTAAATTTCGAATTGTTGCTGGGAAGAAGAGAAGGCCTATTACAAGGGCTGGAAGACTGGCTGGAAAGACATTTTTGCATATTAACAGACAGTACTTGAAAGGACAAAAGGGTTATTCCCTGCTCCAATTTAACCCACAATGAATCTTTGATCACCAGATATTGTGTGTAGAGGAGACATTCCAAGGTCTGCTAGGACAAGACAATGCACAAGGGCCAGGACTGGTTAGGTGAGCTGGTCACATGACTAACTGGCCATTGCAGGTTTTTTGAACTTGCCACAGAGAATTTGAACTCAGAAAGCTCTTGGATCCTGAACTGAAGCAGACCTCCTCTCCTCCTGTCTGCTCCTATCTCTTTCTCATGGAACTGAAACCCACTGAAGTCACATGAACCCCAAGAGAGAAAAGTCTCCTACAGGGAACAAGGTTTAAGAGGAATACTGGGCCCCAATGAAAAGCAAGATCTACCTACAATCAAGGACTATACAGTGAGCTCGAGGACCCGTAACAAAGAAACTCTACAGATATTGCCTCAAACCTCTCCTCTTTATTTTTCTTCTGCTCTTTTCTGTCTCTATTTGCACGTGTGTATCGCTAGCGTGGGTGCGGCGTGTATCCGTAGGTGTTAACCGAATTAGAGTTTTAAGTTTAAGTTTAATAAATTTCACCTTTATTCTTTAAAGCTAAGAAAGTCTGTTTATGCTTGTTTCTTTACCTTATAATTGGAAAGCAGTGAACAAAGATTCACCAAGGGGGAGCTAAAAACAGTATGTTTAAAAAAATAAAACCCTATTACAGTAAGACCAGGTGAAGGCTGAAATAGAACCCTAGACCTCTTCTTCACCTGGTCGTAACAAGATAAAGGGAGGAGAAATGTACCCAATGTTGTCTTTGTCCTGATGGCCACCTTTATGTGCAGCTGCATGAAGCTGTGCATAGACCTTCAGTATGCAAATGCCAAGTGTCACTGCGTGCTGAGGTTCTATCTGTCCCTGGTGTTGTGAGGGATGAATTTGGCCATGTTGCCGCAGAATGCTCCATTCAGTTGGACAGTGCACTACCTTTCCCTTGTGGTAAAGGTTGTGCAGAAAAACACGTTTGATCACAAGTCCAACAGGCATCTGTCCACACGCAATGTCCTCGAGACCCTGTGGGAAAAGGAGATTGTGGATCCTGTTGGATGTTTCCATGAGCAGACTGAAACTCATTTCACAGATTGCCTAATTTCCAGAACTTTCAAACAAGTACCAAGATGTAGCTTGGCTGGTGATGAGAAGAGTCGTTCCCGCCAGATCCTTCATGCACGCCCGGAGTCTCAACGTCACCGAATGCTGCCCTCAAGGTGGCTGTGGTTGGGAAGTGACCATCGTCCATCTCCTTCTGGAATGTGCCTTTGCAAAGAAGATCTGGAAAGAGATGCAGTAGTTTTTGTTGAGGTTCATCCTGAGCAGCTCCGCAACATAGGGCTCTGTGCTCTACGGGCTGTTCCGAGGGATGCACACCAAGACAAACATCAACTGCTGCTGGAGTACCAACAATTCGGTGAAAAACACTTTTTGTTTTTCCTGAAACCTGCTGGTCTTCCAGAGCAAGGAATTGTCCATGTCCAAGTGTTGCAGATTGGCACATTCTAAGTTCCAGGACTTTGCTGGGGGACATACTAAAGCTTGGGGCAGCCACCACAAAGGCTCAATGGGGAAAGGCCACAGTCCAAGGCCCTCCTACCATATTACACCAAGGCGCTGGAACTTGCGTAAAACTGCTCGGACTATATGTTTGACATGAAATGTATATTGTAAATATAACCTGTAATTTTAAGTGTAGTGAGGCACCTCAGAGTGCCAGATACTGTACTGAAAGAAACTAAACTCTATTGCACTTTATGCAATGTATCTTTTTACAAATTTTATGAATAAAGTACATTTTTTGAAAAAAAATCAAGTGCATGTCAGTGGGCTCTTCAACAATGGGGGAATGAGAGCACTGGTACATTCTTCCCCTTTGCGAACTCAGGAAGCCAAGGTCAACTGTAGAACCTTTACTAATACTGCAACTATCATGAGCTGACTCAGTACAGGTGCGGCCTCAGATATATTACCTCCCATGGTCTGAACGACTCAGCTATTTACCTGATAAACTTACTTAGCCATCAGAGTAGCTACAAAACTTTTAACTTCAAGTTCTAACTTCTGCAATAACATGAGCCAGAAAGATTCAAAGAGAGTTATCCTGGATAGAGCTACTGAGGCAGG
The DNA here is from genome assembly GCF_036365525.1 of Heterodontus francisci. Lineage (NCBI taxonomy): Eukaryota > Metazoa > Chordata > Chondrichthyes > Heterodontiformes > Heterodontidae > Heterodontus > Heterodontus francisci. The sequence goes on along the minus strand of NC_090372.1, from coordinate 179,761,117 downwards.
ATAAATGTCTCACACTATTTTGAGTTTGTACCACCTGCGGTATAACTCCAGCCTTACAATCATCAAAGAGGTGACTTTCTGTCCTATTTTGTACAAACTGGCGAGGCTGCATTTAAAAGCAGGTACCAGAAATGAAAGCACTGCTTTTTAACTCGTTGACCCCAATTTTAACTCTAGCCTAAATGCAGCCTAAATTTTGGCACAGTACATGGAATGTAGGACAAATATCGATACAACTTCTGGAGCTTATGCCCTCTCCCCAAAATCCTTCTGCTATTTTACATTTCTCTTCACTTTCAAAATGGAATCAGTGAGGTTTAGAGCACAGACTGGAGGGTTAGTGAGGGGGGCCATTCAGCTCATTGCATTTGGGCAGAATGTTTGCTGGAACAATCTGAAACCAATCCCATTGCTTCACTCTATCCTCATAGTCTTATGTTTTTCTTTGCTTTACATATTTATCTAATTGTCCTTAAGAGAAACAATGGTGTTTTTCTTAACCACTCCCTATGGCAAAGTCAGCCATGCTCTAACAACCCTCTGTGTAAAACAAATTCTCCTAGACTCTTTCCTCACTCTCTTAATAATAATTTTACATTGATAACCCCTTGTCATTGGCTCCCCAGACAGAGAAAAAAGTATTTCCCGACTCACCCTAATGTCTTCTTGTCATGTCGTTACATCTTCCCTTGCCTCTGCCCCACGCAGGCCCTGGCTCAAAAAAAAGTTGGGTGTAGCATTTTAGAAGGATTCACAGGCTAAACAAAGCCTGGCAGGGACTGTGATGTGTACTCGCCTTCTGTGGCCTTGCATTCACCCTTGATTTTACTTCATGATTTTAGAAATCTCTGTTAAATCTCCTCTTAATTTTCTCCTCTGCAGTGGAAATAGTCCCAGTATCTCTTCTCATAAGCCTTAGAATTATCTTGGTGAAATCTATATAATATACTCTCGGTGGTTTTCATTTTCATTCTATAATGGAATAAGAACAAACAAAGAACAAAGAACAGTACAGCACAGGAACAAGCCATTCGGCCCTCCAAGCCTGCGTCGATCTTGATGCCTGCCGAAACTAACACCTTCTGCACTTCCGGGGCCCATATCCCTCTATTCCCATCCAATTCATATATGTGTCAAGATGTCTCTTAAACATCACTATCGTATCTGCTTCCACCACCTCCCCTTGCAGCAAGTTCCAGGCACTCACCACCCACTGTGTAAAGAACTTGCCTCGCATATCCCCTCTAAACTTTGCCCCTCGCACCTTAAACCTATGTCCCCTAGTAACTGACTCTTCCACCCTGGGAAAAAGCTTCTGACTATCCACTCTGTCCATGCCGCTCATAACTTTGTAAACCTCTATCATGTCGCCACTCCACCTCCGTCGTTCCAGTGAAAATAATCCGAGTTTATCCAACCTCTCCTCATAGCTAATGCCCTCCAGACCAGGCAACATCCTGGTAAACCTCCTCTGTACCCTCTCCAAAGCCTCCACGTCCTTCTGGTAGTGTGGCAACCAGAATTGCACGCAATATTCAAAGTGTGGCCTAACTAAGGTTCTGTACAGCTGCAACATGACTTGCCAATTTTTATACTCTATGCCCTGACCAATGAAGGCAAGCATGCCGTATGCCTTCTTGACTACCTTATCCACCTGCGTTGCCACTTTCAGTGACCTGTGGACCTGTACGCCCAGATCTCTCTGCCTGTCAATACTCCTAAGGGTTCTGCCACTTACTGTATACCTCCCACCTGCATTATACCTTCCAAAATGCATTACCTCACATTTGTCCGGATTAAACTCCATCTGCCATTTCTCCGCCCAAGTCTCCAACCGATCTATATCCTGCTGTATCCTCTGACAATCCTCATCATTATCCGCAACTCCACCAACCTTTGTGTCGTCCGCAAACTTACTAATCAGACCAGCTACATTTTCCTCCAAATCATTTATATTTACTACAAAGAGCAAAGGTCCCAGCACTGATCCCTGCGGAACACCATTAGTCACATCCCTCCATTCAGAAAAGCACCCTTCCACTGCTGAACTCTGTCTTATATGACTGAGCCAGTTCTGTATCCATCTTGCCAGCTCACCTCTGATCCCGTGTGACTTCACCTTTTGCACCAGTCTGCCATGCGGGACCTTGTCAAAGGCTTTACTAAAGTCCATATAGACAACATCCACCGCCCTTCCCTCATCAATCATCTTCGTCACTTACTCAAAAAACTCAATCAAATTAGTAAGACACGACCTCCCCTTCACAAAACCATGCTGTCTCTCGCAAATAAGTTCGTTTGTTTCCAAATGGGAGTAAATCCTGTCCCGAAGAATCCTCTCTAATAATTTCCCTACCACTGACGTAAGGCTCACCGGCCTATAATTTCCTGGATTATCCTTGCCACCCTTCTTAAACAAAGGAACAACATTGGCTATTCTCCAGTCCTCTGGGACCTCACCTGTAGCCAATGAGGATGCAAAGATTTCGGTCACAGCCCCAGCAATTTCTTCCCTTGCCTCCCTCAGTATTCTAGGGTAGATCCCATCAGGCCCTGGGGACTTATCTACCTTAATGCTTTGCAAGACACCCAGCACCTCCTCCTTTTTGATAATGAGATGACTGAGACTATCTGCACTCCCTTTCCTGATGCAAAGTACTCATTTAGCAACTCGCCCATTTCCTCTGGCTCCACGCATAGATTCCCATCTCTGTCCTTGAGTGGGCCAACCCTTTCCCTGGTTACCCTCTTGCTCTTTATATATGTATAAAAAGCCTTGGGATTTTCCTTAATCCTGTTTGCCAATGACTTTTCATGACCCCTTTTAGCCCTCCTAACTCGTTGCTTAAGTTCCTTCCTACTGTCTTTATATTCCTCAAGTGCTTCATCTGTTCCTAGCCTTCCAGCACTTACAAATGCTTCCTTTTTCTTTTTCACTAGGCTCACAATATCCCGTGTTATCCAAGCTTCCCGAAACTTGCCAAACTTGTCTTTCTTCCTCACAGGAACATGCTGGTCCTGGATTCTAATCAGCTAATGTTTGAAAGTCTCCCACATGTCAGATGTTGATTTACCCTCAAACAGCCGCCCCCAATCTATATTCTTCAGTTCCTGCCTAATATTGTTATAATTAGCCTTCCCCCAATTTAGCACCTTCACCCGAGGACTACTCTTATCCTTATCCACAAGTACCTTAAAACTTATGGAATTATGGTCACTGCTCCCGAAATGCTCCACCACTGAAACTTCGACCACCTGGCCGGGCTCATTCCTCAATACCAGGTCCAGAATGGCCCCATCCCTAGTTGGACTATCTACATATTGTTTCAAGAAGCCCTCCTGGATGCTCCTCACAAATTCTGCCCCATCCAAGCCCTTAGCACTAAGTGAGTCCCAGTCAATATTGGGGAAGTTAAAATCACCCACCGCTACAACCCTGTTACCTTTACATCTTTCCAAAATCTGTCTACATATCTGCTCCTCTACCTCCCGCTGGCTGTTGGGAGGCCTGTAGTAAACCCCCAACATCGTGACTGCACCCTTCCTATTCCTGAGCTCCACCCATATTGCCTCGCTGCATGACCCCTCTGAGGTGTCCTCCCGCAGTACAGCTGTGATATTCTCCTTAACCAGTAATGCAAATCCCCCACCCCTTTTACATCCCCCTCTATCCCGCCTGAAGCTTCTAAAGCCTAGAACATTTAGCTGCCAATCCTGCCCTTCCCTCAACCAAGTCTCTGTAATAGCAACAACATCATATTTCCAAGTACTAATCCAAGCTCTAAGTTTATCTGCCTTACCAGTTATAATTCTCGCATTGAAACAAATGCACTTCAGACCACCAGTCCCGCTGTGATCAGCAACATCTCCCTGCCTGCTCTTCCTCTTAGTCCTACTGGCCTTATTTACTATGCCCTCCTCATTTACTTCACTAGCTGTCCTACTGCTTTGGTTCCCACCCCCCTGCCACACTAGTTTAAACCCTCCCGAGTGACGCTAGCAAACCTTGCAGCCAGGATATTAGTGCCCTTCCAGTTTAGATGCAACCCGTCCTTCTTGTACAGGTCCCATCTGTCCCTGAAGAGAGCCCAATGGTCCAGATATCTGAAACCCTCCCTTCTACACCAGCTGCTCAGCCACGTGTTTAGCTGCACTATCTTCCTATTTCTAGCCTCACTGGCACGTGGCACAGGGAGTAATCCAGAGGTGTCCAAAACTGTGGCCTGATCAATTAATTCTTTACTCTATTTATAAAACCCAACATTCTATTGGCCTTGATAAAATACATATATTTGATCAACTTTTCATTAACTCTCTTAACTTTTCTGCTGATACCTGGTGCCCTTCTTCTCCTCCATGACCTGCAATTACCTGCAACCTGCTTTCTACATTAAAGTTACTACTTTATGGATGAAGGTTGTTGCTGTTAAGTTGTTGGAAGATACTAGAGTCTGAATCAAACAGGATCGTTATTCTAGTTTTTGCTGTGAGAGTTGTTCCTTTTGTGGTATTGTTGAGAGACACATGTCTTTTGTATATAAATATTACCACTGCTGGCAGTGATATAACTTGGCATAATTGCTGGAAGATCACATTTTCCACTTAGCTCAGCTGTAATATGTCAGCAAACATTGACTAAAACATTAATTGGACCAATTATTAGGAGGTTTACTGGGCTGCAAATAACAAACTAGGATTTTCCCCATTTTACATATACTAAGTCCCATTGGCAGTACTCCATTCTATTTTTTGGAGGAATAATGAGCTGCTTTCAGTTCTAGTGCTGCAGTGTCCTTCAATACCTGATACACTTTAAGGTTTAAACAAAAATTCTGGACAATGTGTGATCTTAAAGTAGCTATTAAATATTGTAACAGTTGCGGAGACCCGCAAAATATCTCTGGTGAAATTTGGATCTTTATTGCACCAGTATTTCTTTAAATACCCCTCCCATTCCATTCCAACCTCCCCATGCCATCCCTCTCATGCCATCCCCATCCCCATTCCACATCTCCCAGGACATCCCAGCCTCCTTCCCTTGCCATTCCCCCCACAACCATGCCATCTATCCCTCCCTCCTCCTCCTGCCATGTCATCCCCCACTCCCATGCCGTCCTGCCCTCCACCCCCATGCCATTCCATCCCCCACATTGCCCCACTCCCTCTCCCATCTCCCCCATCATCATCAAGAGCCCAGTAACCAAGGCTAGGGAGCAGCGAGAGCCAGGGGGCTGGAGCCCAGTAAGTGAGGCCGGGAGCGGGCAGGTGTTGGAGACTGGAAAGCAAGGCCCGGAAGCGGGCGGGGGCCAGGGGGCTGCAGCCTGGTAAGTGAGGCTGGGAGCGGGCAGGTGTTGGAGACTGGAAAGCGAGGCCCGGAAGCGGGTGGGGGCCAGGGGGCTGGAGCCCGGTAAGTGAGGCCGGGGACCAGGGTGGTATTGGATCCCAATAACCTAGGCCAGGGAGTGGGAAGGGGCTGGTGGCAGGAGCCTGGTATGCTAGGCCGGGCAGAAGCCCGGGGCCAGTAATCGAGTCCGGGGAACGGGCGGGGGCCAGGCGCTGGATCTGGTAAGCGAGGCTGGGAAGTGGGCAGGAGCCAGGGGCCAGTAAGCGAGGCTGGGGAGCAGGCAGGAGCCAGGGGCCAGTAAGCAAGGCTGGGGAGCAGGCAGGAGCCAGGGGCCAGTACGCAAGGCTGGGGAATGGGCGAGGGCTGGCGTATCATTAAATGAGGCCAGCGAGTGGGCAGGAGCCAGGAGCCAGGGGCCAGTTAGTGATGCTGGAGAGCAGGCATGGGTCAGGGGCCAGTAAGCGAGGACGGGGAGTGGGCAGGAGCGCTAAGTGAGGCCGGAAAGTGGACGGGGCCAGGGGCCAGTAAGCGAGGCGGGGGAGCGGGTGGGAGACAGTAAGAGAGGCTGGGGAGTGGGTGGGGGCTGGGGGCCAGTAAGCGAGACCGGGGAGCAGTAAGTGAAGCTGGGGAGTGGACGGGAGCCGAGGGCCAGCAGGTGCGCCAGGTTCTGTCCACTAAATCAAACCATCAACTAACCAGAAATTGCTGACAGACAGAAATTGTGTACTGTTATAGATTATTTTGCATGCTTAATTTATATTATCAGGCAATTTAATATCAATTGAGATTACACAATAATTAACATCAGTTAGCAGGAATCCTCCTCTGGGTGCCACATCGAAATTTGATGCCTCCCTTGCCACAATATTGCCCTTCTGCTCCCAATCACAGGGAGCCCCATGGATGGCCCAACAGCCGATCCTGCCACTTCCCTGCTGATGGCAGGTGGCCTTTGGGCCATGCAATTCTCTGCCACTTTCCTGCTCAGAATGGGAGGGAAGTTGGCCGCCAAGGTTCAAACGAGGTCTAGGAGTTAGAATACGGCGGGCCCCATTTTTGGAGCAGTAGATGACCCTGAACTCACACTGCTGCCCATCTGTCCAAAATTGGCCTGGAGTTAAACAGGTTCCTGCCCTTATAAAACAGCATTTCCTCTAACTTACTCTGAAGTGCCACAGAAGAGCCACTTGTACATTATACATACACAGACACACACACACACCCACACACACACGTACTTGAATCACCCTACATTTAGAACAATTTATATACATATCAATGCTGTATCCTGGGTTTGGCTCACTACAAATCAGCAACTGAGATGCGAACAGCAAAACTCAGGCCGAAATTTTCTGGACTTATAAAATTATCGCGTGTCAGGACCATTTCTGGGTCCTGAACCTGCCCATGTCAGTGGTCCACCCACCTTCGTGATCTTACAGGAGGTGGCCAATTAACAGGCTGCATCTACGTTTGTCATTCAATTAGCAATGCCACAAGAGGGCCAATTGGAGGGCCCAATTGGAGGGCCCGCCGATAGACCCACTGGGAGAGGTGAGCACTTCTCAGGCAGAGGGAGTCCTAGGGGACGTCTCAAGATGGTAAGTGCTCACAAAAAGGTGTAGACAGCATGTTTAAAAAGAAGGCCCAGAACTTATAGGGCCATTAGTATGGAGGGGGAATGCCTCCACATGAATGCGTTTGGGCACAGAGTCACCGATTTCAGGTTTTATGATCATTGATACCAGCTTGTGCATCAGCCTGTGATTGCCCTCTGACCTCCTGCCATGAAGCTGCCTCTGAAGCACTGCTGGGTCCCGGACACAGCGGGAGACCTGTGGGCCATTGGTAAAATTTCAAAGCATTGCCAGAATATTGGATCATTGCCCTGTTAAGTATCATAATTGGCAATCCGTCGCTGCTGGACGGGTAGCCTTTGCCACTTGGAGGCCATCTCTGGGGAAAGCCTATGGAGGAGCGAACATGCCAGGGAGCAGGCCCGACACCCTGCATTCCAAATTTCCATGCCCCAACCACCTCCCCACTCCATGCCTTAAAAGCTCGCTCCATAAGGCTGGGAAAATTCCGGCCCCAGTGTCAGGAGCAGAGGATAGAATTTGAGGAAATAAATCTTATTATTCGCAATAGTTTACTGTTATGTAAAATATTATTGAAACCAACCGTACTCATTTAAAGAGATACCTTTCTTCTAAAAATTGTGACGAAAAGCCTGAATCACTAAAGTCGATATCAGCACTTAAACTGGGTTAAAAGAAATGGAATTGCTTTTGCTTTATCAATCACAGCATAAACAACCTAAGAAATGGCTATGTTTACGATGACCTGTAATCACCTGGCCACCTTCCCAAGCCTGGTTTCCAAAAGATCTAAAATCTTCAAAGGGTTTTAAAACCTAGCCCTGGTGTCACCTACAACAACAACTTGCATTTATATATTGGGGGCAACTTTCCCTAGCTACTTTAGGTGCTAAAGAGCATCCAAGGTGGCCAAGGAGGGGTATTAGGCTGAGACGCCAGTTTAGACTGTGTTTAGTGTAAGACACCATCTTGATAAAGAAGTTGAAGCCTGTGCTAGGAATGGCTGCTTAGGGGATCATTAAGTAGCTGATTGCCACTTAAATTTCCTGTAAGCACTTATTAATGAGGCTGAACAGCATTTTGGTGGATAGCTCTTGACCGAACACCCTCTCCTAACAGTGACTAGCTGCTTGGGAGTAAACTACACGTTTCAAGCACTACTTAGAAGTACATCACCTTTTACTGCTCACTTCCTGTTGGAGGACTTTTGAAACAGATTGTGAAACTTTCTGGGACATTTTCTTAAGACTTCACCATCACTCTATCAACATTTATTCTGGAAATTCTCTGAGGACTTCATCTACAATGAGTAAGTGCTGTGCTTCTCTACCTTCTTGGATAACTTATAGGAGTCGCCAGGAGAAAAGGAGTGCTTGGTCATCGGCATCTTGCTAGGTCCTGCAGCAAGAATGGGAGGAGGTCATGAGGACAGGTAAAGCAGCAGCAGCTGCTACAGGAACAAGGGACAGAAGGGTGAGGTATACTCTTACCCCCAGCAGCTACAGGACGTGCCTCCGCTTCTGGACCCCCTCCACCAGGACCTCTAGTGCCATCTCCAAGAACCTGTGTGCCCTCTTCCACAGTCCTTGAGCTACTGTGAAACCTACTGCTGTGTGTCAGCCAGCACACTCCACAGCTTCAGTGTAAGTGGGTGCGTGGAGGCCACATGTACTTCTCTACGAAAATTGCATCTAATCAGCACTTGAGTGCTAAACCTGCAGGTGTCTGCTCCAGTACCTCCAGGCAAATTATGATAATCAGCAATTAGACACAAAATTGTGTGCTGAATCTGGACTTTAAAACGGACATGACTTGTTAGCGCAGCACCCATTTAGTGCCTTTTTTCATCTTTGCACTAAAATCACCCCCAGTGCCTTTAACATAGTAAAATGTCCCAAGGCACTTTAAAACTTCCCAAACTACTACTTCTTGACTTATCTTCTCTCCTACTCCTGAGGACTGTGATGGTAACCTGCATTATGGGCCTTCGCCCATTACCTAGAATAGTCAATGAAAAAAGAGAAAAAAATTATGTACATTCTGCTCCTCAAGTAAGAATAATTTATAAAAATAAAGGGAAAATAATTAAGTGAGCAAGCTAGGACTCAAAAGAACCACATGTAAAATGTTCTGCTTATTTCCAATTTAATAAAACACTGATCTTCTTATCTTGCAGCTATGATCCTTCACCAGTAGCTAATCACAGTAGCTTATTGTGGAGACACTAATTTCCAGCCTTGAGATAATATTAATAATCTCCTCTTTCTCCAGGCTGATTCTAAATCATGACAGGATGATCTGTTCCATGAGAGAGTTCTGTAATGTGGTGATAAAATACCTTGCTTAAGAAGTCTGACCCATTTGCTGGCTGAACCCTTTGTTTTAAATACAATCCAGTTTCCTCAAGACGTGCTTTAACCCTTTCCCACTGGGAATGCTGCTTTCCACACAAAGCCAATGTCCACTTTTGGCTGAGAGAGCTCACAATAAAGAGCAGCAGACAAAGGGTTAACCTTGATAGGGGAAATATCTGGAAGGTCTGTACCCTCATTCAAGAAAGAAGGGGCGGTCAGTATCACAACACTTGTATTTAGGCATGATGCATAAGCTAGACCTGAGACAATCCTGAACCATAGGCTCATGAGCTGACTCTCTGACCAGCAACATCTTCCCCGTTATGTGTCACCATCAGCTCCTCCTCACCCAATACATTCCTCTGTGACTCACCCTGAGGGTGGATGTCTCTGAGCTGGTGATTGGGAGGGATAGAGTGAGTGATGGTACATGTTCTGAGCTATTGGTGGGTTGGCTGTCCGAGGGTTTGAGTGTTCTTCCTTAGCAACAGGAAAAAGACAAATTACAGTAGTTTCTAAAAGTGTTGAATCCAATAGACGTGCTCGTACCTCTGCCCCATTCAAATCTAAAGTTTTGTTGATCAAGGAGTCAATTAGGATCAAGGATCAAGGAGGGATGATATCGTAGAAGGTTCCTCAAATGAGGCCATATGGGTAGAACTTAAAAACAAAAAGGGGGCAATCACTTGGCTGGGTGTCTACTATAGGCCTCCAAACAGTCAGGGAGAGATAGAGGAGCAGATATGTAGACAAATCTCATGGAGGTGTAAAAATAATAGGGTAATAATAGTAGGGGATTTCAACTTCCCCAATATCAACAGGGATAGTCTTACTGCAAAAGGCTTAAATGGGGCAGAATTCTTAAAGTGCATACAGGAGAGCTTTTTGAGCCAGCACGAAGAAAGTCCTACAAGAGAAGGGGCGGTACTGGACCTAATCGCAGGAATGAAGCTGGACAAGTGGTAGAAGTGTCAGTGGGGGAGCATTTCAGGGATAGTGACCATAACTCTGTCAGATTTAAGGTAGTTATGGAAAAGGACAAAGGTGGACTGGAATTAAAGGTATTGAATTGGGGGAAGGCCAATTTCAATATGATAAAACAGGATCTGGCCAAAGTGGACTGGGAGCAGCTACTTGTAGGAAAGTTTACATCAGACCAGTGGGAGTCATTCAAAAAGGAAATAGTGAGAGGTCAGGGCCAACATGTTCCCGTAAAGGTGAAGGGTAGGACCAACAAGTCCAGGGAACCCTGGATGTCAAGGGATATAGAGGATTGGATCAGGAAAAAAAAGGAGGCTTATGGCAGATTCAGAGTGCTGAAAACAGCGGAGACCCGAGAGGAGTATAGAAAGTGTAGTGGGGTGCTTAAAAAAGTAATTAGGAGAGCGAAGAGGGGGCATGAAGAAACACTGGTGGGCAAGATAAAGGAAAATTGCAAGGCGTTTTATAAGTATATTAAGGGAAAGAGGATAACCAGGGAAAGAGTAGGGCCGATTAGGGACCAAACTGGCAATATGTGTGTGGAGCCGGAGGGCATAGGTGAGGTTTTAAATGATTACTTTTCATCTGCATTCACTATGGAGAAGGACGATGTAGGTGTAGAGATCAGGGAAGGGGATTGTGATATACTTGAACAAATTAGCACTGAAAGGGAGGAATTAGTAGATGTTTTATAGGCTTAAAGGTGGATAAATCCCCAGGCCCAGATGAGATGTATCCCAGGCTGTTATGTGAGGCAAGGGAGGAGATAGCAGGGGCTCTGACACAAATTTTCAAATCCTCTCTGGCCACCGGAGAAGTACCAGAGGACTGAAGGACAGCGAATGTGGTACCATTATTTAAGAAGGGTAGCAGGGATAAACAAGGTAATTACAGGCCAATGAGTCTAACATTAGTGGTCAGGAAACTATTGGAAAAAATTCTGAGGGTCAGGATTAATCTACACTTGGAGAGGCAGGGATTAATCAGGGATGGTCAGCATGGCTTTGTCAGGGGGAGAGTGTGTCTAACAAAATTGAATGAATTTTTCAAGGAGGTGGCTAGATGTATAGATGAGGGTAAAGCAGCTGATGTAGTCTACATGGACTTCAGTAAGGCTTTTGATAAGGTCCCGCATGGGAGATTGGTTAAGAAGGTAAGAGCCATGGGATCCAAGGCATTTTGGCAAATTGGCAGGAGGCAGAGGGTGATGGTCGAGGGTTGCTTATGCGAGTGGAAGCCTGTGACCAGTGGTGTACCGCTGGGATTGGTGCTGGGACCCTTGCTGTTTGTAGTGTACATTAATGATTTAGATGTGAATATAGGTGGTATGATCAGTAGGTTCTCAGATGACACGAAAATTGGTGGTGTCGTAAATATGTGAGGAGGAAAGCCTTAGACTACAGGACGACATAGATGGGCTGGTAAGATGGGCGGAGCAGTGGCAAATGGAATTTAATCCTGAAAAGTGTGAGGTGATGCATTTTGGGAGGACTAACAAGGCAAGGGAATATACAATGGATGGTATGACCATAGGAAGTACAGAGGGACAGAGGGACCTTGGTGTACTTGTCCATAGATCACTGAAGGCAGCATCACAGGTGGATAAGGTAGTTAGGAAGGCATATGGGATACTTGCCTTTATTAGCTGAGGCATAGAATATAAGAGCAGAGAGGTTATGATGGAGCTGTATAAAACGCTAGTTAGGCCACAACTGGAGTACTGTGTACAGTTCTGGGCCCCACACTATCGGAAGGATGTGATTGCACTGGAGAGGGTGCAGAGGAGATTCTATTATGCATTCTGAAGCATTTTCCATGATTGGGATTTTATGTCCACAGAAGAGTGGCAAGCACAGACTCAGAGTAAAAATCAACACCAGAGCAAGTGCAAACATTCCACCCATCCTTATATTGAAGGACATGTAGTTAAAGAAATGGGAATCTATGGTACAACCCACCACAGTTAGGCTGACTGCCTACAATTGTTCTCCAATCAAGTGCATTGGAACAATAACCTTACAGTGTAGCTATGGAGCTCTGAATGGCTACCACAAATGTTCTATATTGTAGACACAATTGGACCATCTGTCGCAGGACTTCCAGTATACTGAAATTTACGAATTGTCACAATACATGAAGTCAGTAACCCACTGAAGATGGTAGAAAATACCAGATCGAGTGTATCAGGTTGGTCCATGTAAAGGACGACACAAAGGCTGGAATTCTTGACACAAAGAGATGATGGGACTGGGAGTCTCTCCTTGGACTTCAATTTGTTGCAGCAAGCACCCGAAGGCCAGAGGGATTGCCAGTGATTAGTAAAGTTGCCAGTCATCATTTTTCTAAGCTTTCTAAACAAGGGAAAATGAAAGCAATGTATAACAGGCAAGAAGGACCAGAATTAGCTCGATTGCAAGTAGGACAGGAAGTCAAAGTCCTCAATCATGCATTGGGAACTTAGTATCCTGCAGAAGTTGCTAGGATATGCGACCAGCCCAGATTGTGCGAGGTCCAGACACCCAATGGTGCGATTCTCAGATGAAACCGAAGTCAACTCGGAAAGCTGTACAGCAACACTACATGCAACAACTCTGTGGCATCATTGACACGTTCAAAAACAAAGTCTGAAGATGAACAGACAGAGGTTTTGAGCACAGAGGAAGAACATGCTAACCAGAGTTCTGGGTCACCAGAATCTCGGCTCTGGGAAGTGCTTTACGATAACAAGATCAGGATGAATAAGAAAACTTCCTCTATGTTTTGGAGAGTATTAAATTTGCTAATAACGTTTTGTTTTAATCATGTATAATTAGTCTGAATTGCGACATCATTGCATATTGTGCACATGTTTTTATCTCTGGAAAAAAGGGGAATGTTGTGAGACGATGTTAAAAGGACCACCTTGAGAAGCTGTAATTGAAAGTCACTGGAGAAAGTGATGTCATGTCACACATGACCAGGGAGTTGTGTCTGTAGCCCAACAGAGTCAGACATGTATTGGCATGCTCCTGCAATAGCTGCTCTGTATATAAATGTTTAAGTTAAGTTATAATAAAAACCCATGTTTTCTTTGGATATTGCTTGGTGTCCTGTGAATGTTACGATAGTTCACATACCAAAGGAACAAGTAATATCACAATCACCCATCATTCTTCTAAACTCCAAAGAGTATAGACCCAATTTACTCAGCATCTCGTCATATGACAACCTTCTCATCCCAGGAATGTAGGAATGGAGAGAGAGAGAGATGGAGTGGGGAGTGGTGTCGGGTTGGGCATTAAAGGGTGAACAGAGACCTGGGACAGAGGACTGGAGCTGAGGGGAAGGAAAGTGTATAATCTACCCTATCTTTGGGCTCCATTCAATCCTTTTAATCTTCTGAGAGCAAGTTCTTCATAAATAACCCTGATCTTCAAACATACTCAAACAAAACTCTAGAATATTTAGCCATCCTCATTATTTAGTGACAACTGCTGTCCTGCAAAGACAACATTTCTCATCCCTCTCCACACCTGCAAGGGACCAGTCCTAGGAGTATTTAATTATCAGTCTGTATCCATCCCTATAACATCCATTCATGTTCCCAGATAGTTATTTGGCTCATTTTTGAATCTATGGCAAGAGCCTATTTAATGGGAATCTGGATCTTATAACATCTTTTTCTCAACTTGGTTGAAATGATGCATATTATCCCTTACTTCTAGAATTGAATTTTGAATCCCTTCTTCATTGCTTTCTTTCTGCCTTCAAACTCCAACCAATTGAAAACTCTGGGGCCAGAGTCCTCTCGTTCAACATCTGTACAGCCCTGTTCTCACAAGGTTCTACTGGTGCCCTGTCTTTCACCATATTGACTTTAATCTCCTTGTTTTCAAATGCCTCCAGCCTCAGCCCTCCTTTTCTGAGCAACTTCCCCACCATACATCCCAACTTGCACTCTGTGCTCCTCTGACTGTGAATTACTCCCCTCTTAGTCACAGTGCCTCTGTTCTGTGAAGTTCTGTGCTGAATATTCACCGCGATATGGGGGTGAGAACGGAGGTGGGTGAGTGTGTAATTTCGTGCTGTTGGCTGGCATGTCCCAGGCCATTTTCCAGGAGGTGAGATTGAGGGCGGGCGGGGGAAGGGGAATGGCTACCTGCCCACAAGCAGCGGGTAGCCAATCAAAGTAAGTTTAAGGCCAATTGTGACTGACTGGAAGCAGCCTCCCAGTGACAGACTGGGGCGGGGTGGGGGGGTTACCTGCACTCCAGGTAGACTTTGAAGCCCTTCCCTCCTACTTGGCCACAGCTGCTGCTCCAGGCCACCCTGTGGATGGGTTTTTCCCTCCACAATGGTGGTCCGGCAGCTGTGGTCTTTTTTTTTGCAAAGTTTTAAAAGTGCTGAGAGATGCTTCAGGATGGAGGCTCCCTCTCTCTGCCTTAACTGCAACAGCAGGCAGAAGTTCCTTCCCTGCTGGAGGGCCTCCTATTGGCCTTCCAGCTTTGAGAGCCCACCTGCTGTCTTTAATTGGATGGCAAACGGCCTTCTGGCCGCTAATTGGCCAATTCAGGAAAAATCACTGCTGGGTGACTGCTCCCAACACAGTTCAGGGTCGGAGCCCCCACTTGACACCAACATTGGGGTCCTGATCCAAAACCAAATATCCTGTCCTCTCTCTTTAAAACACTTCAGCAAGTCATCTCTCTCCCTTCCTTCAAATGCCTATGTCTTTCACTGTGTGTCAGCACCTCCTCAAATGTTTCTTTCTCCTGCTTGGTGCCCCGACTCTGTCAGGCACTTAAAGATGTTCCTCTATGTGAGAAGTGTTACGACTGAGGCGGGACGAATGCACTGTCTGCACTGCCATTAGTGCCACTTCTCCACGAGTCACTGGGATCTTTTTGGAGCAGTTCTCTTCAGGTGATATCGAGGCTTATAGACTATCAGGCTTTCCAGGAGAAATGCAGCATCAGGGGTTTCAGCTATCACACAGGATTCTCAGGGTTTCTCAAAGAGGTGGAAAAGGGATGAGCTGGTTGTTTCTCTCTTAGCAGGCTTACCCCCAACTGACTCAAAACAATATCCAAAATGAAATCAACTTTTGACCACCATAAATATTGATATGTCACTTCTCTGTAAGCAATTCCCCGAGTCACCAAGGATCTTGCTGTTTATTTAGCTTAAGGCATGTGACATCCAGTAAGGGTTTGTTTCCAAACAATGTTCCCCAAGTCCTTCCAGTGACCTTTTTTTAAAAAAAAGACCAGCATCTATGGAATCTCTTCAGTCCCAAATGAGTCCATCTCCACAATCTTCAAACACGAATTCTCAAAAAATATTTAAAAATGGAAGCATTTTCAGAACAGAAGGGCTATATAAAATGTGAATAGTTAGAAACTTAATCCTTGCCACTTATTTTAAGTTTAACTGGAGAATGTCATTTTTTGGTTGCAAAGCAGAAGAAGAAGGGACAGGGACTCATTGTTCTGGGTCTCTGCTCCCTTTACATTAACTGGGTATTTTGGAGCAGGAGTGGAGAGATTCATCTCCAATGGGGCTCCCACCTCTTTTTCCTGGGTGGATGCTCATTATGAAGGGTTGGTCTTGAGTCTGGAGGAGCTGAGGAGAGTAGGCAGCAAAGCCATGAAGAACCCAAGTAGGTATGTGACCTTTTATGGATCTTCAGGGTTGGAGGCATTTGGTTGTTGTTTCTAGACAGAAGGCTCTGAAAGCAGTGAACAATGCGAAAAGACCTGTGACAGCATTTGGATTTTTGCTGCCACTTCCAGGTGCAGGTCTCAAGGGGTTGAACCATGCCTGGGATGTGTTGGGCCTATGTAGAATTATCAAATAAAGATAGAGCGCGCTTCAGGTATGCTCTGCCTGATCTGCACCCAGGAAGAGGGAAGAGGAAATTCTGCCCCATCATCTCCCCCCCTCCCAATCATACACCATTTAGTAGAGAGAGGGCCTATCTGGCAGCCTGCTTCTAGGCCTCTGTTGATCTCCTTTTCGATCAGACTGTTATTGGTAAAAGTTATGTTCAATGAAGAAGTAAGTCAGTGCTGATAATATGGATCAGATACAGGGTATCAGATACAGCCCAACAGTACACATCAATCCCTGACTTGAAAGCACTGCACTAGTCCGACATTTCCGTTTTCCATCTTTGTTGCTGCGGTGAATGAAGATGTGAAATAACTGCCGTTTTGCACCACATTGTAACCAGTTTTGTGTTGTGGGTACGTATATAATTGGAAATGTGTTCAGACTGCCCAAATTAATGCCAGTTAGGACGGACAGGCAGCAGAGTAGTCCAAACTATCAGTCCTGGCTCAAATCCAGACTGTGGAGGTAGAGGGAAAGTACGTTAAGAACATAAGAACAGAAGAACTAGGAGCAGGAGTAGGCAATTCAACCCCTCAAGCCTGCTCTGCCATTTAATACGATCATGGCTGATCTCATCTCGGCCTCAACTCCACTTTCCTGCCCGTTCTCCATAACCCTTCAACCCATTACTAATTAAAAATCTGTGTATCTCCTCCTTAAATTTACTCAATGTCCCGGCATCCACCGCACTCTGAGGTAGTGAATTCCACAGACTCACCCTTTTGAGAGAAGTAATTCCTCCTCATCTCTGTTTTAAATCTGCTACCCCTTATCCTAAAACTATGACCTCTCGTTCTAGATTCCCTCACCAGAGGAAACATCTTCTCTACGTCGACTTTGTCAATCCCCTTATACATCTTATATACCTCAATTAGATCTCCTCTCATTCTTCTAACCTCCAGGGAGTAAAGGCCTAAACTGCTTAATCTCTCTTCATAAGACAAACCCCTCATCCCTGGAATCAATCTAGTGAACCTCCTCTGAACTGCCTCCAATGCAACTACATCCCTCCTCAAGTAAGGGGACCAAAACTGTACGCAATACTCCAGGTGCGGTCTCATTAATGCCTTGTACAGTTGCAGCAATGCTTCCCTACTTTTATACTCTATTCCTTTAGCAATAAATGCCAAAATTCCATTTGCCTTCCTTATTACCTGCTGAACCTGCATGTCAGTTTTCTGCGATTCATGCACGAGGACACCCAGATCCATCCGCACCGAATCACTCTGAAGTTTCTCTCCATTTAGATAATAATTTGCCTTTCTATTCTTCCAACCAATATGGATAACCTCACACTTATCCACGTTAAACTCCATCTGCCAAATTTTGGCCCATTCACCTAACCTATTTGTAAATTTCTTATTTCTTTATTGCAACTTACTATCCCACCTATTTTAGTGTTATCTGCAAATCTGGCTATAGTGCCTTTTATCCTTGCATCCAAGTCATTAATATAGATTGTAAATAGTTGGGGCTCGAGGACTGAACCCTGTGGCATCCCACTAGTTACATCTTGCCATCAGAAAAGGACCCATTTATCCCGACTCTCTGTTTTCTGTTTGTTAGCCAATCCTCTATCCAAGCTAATAAATTGTCCCTAACTCCATGGGATCTTACCTTGTGTATTAACCTTTTGTGCAGCACCAAATGCCTTCCGGAAGTCTACAGGATCCCCATTATCCACTTTACTTGTTACATCTTTGAAGAACTCTAGCAAATTAGTCAAACACGATTTACCCTTCATAAAACCATGCTGACTCTGATGGATTGCGTTTTGACATTCTAAATGCCCTATCATTACTTCCTTAATAATGGATTCTAACAATTTCCCAACAACAGATGTTAAACTAACTGGTCTATAGTTTTCTACTTTCTGCCTCCCTCCTTTTTTGAATAAGGGCGTTATATTAGCATTTTTCCAATCCACTGGAACCTTTCCCGCATCCAGGGAATTCTGGACTATTATAACCAATGGTTCCACTATCTCCGCTGCCACTTCCTTTAAGACCCGAGGATGTAGGCCATCAGCCCTGGGGACGTCTGCCTGCAATCCCAATAGTTTTCTCAGTACTTTTTCCCTGGTGATGATGATTGTTCTAAGTTCCTCCCTTCCTATAACCTCTGCATTACTTGTTACTATTGGAATGGTACTAGTGTCCTCCACTGTGAAAACTGAGGCAAAATACTGATTTAGTGTCTCTGCCATTTCTGTGTTCCCCACCATTAACTTCCCAGTCTCATCCTCCAAGGAGCCAACATTCACTTTAGCTACTCTCTTCCCTTTTATATACTTATAGAAGCTTTTGCTATCTGTTTTTATATTTTGTGCTAGTTTTCTTTCATAATTTACCTTTGCTCTTTTTATTACTTTTTTAGTAACCCTTTGTTGATCTTTAAAAATTTCCCAATCTTCCAGCCTGCCACTGGACTTTGCAATATGGTATGCCTTAGTTTTTGTCTTTATGTTACCCTTAACTTCCTTGCTTAGCCATGGATGTTTTTTCCCCCTCTTACAATCTTTCTTCCCCTCTGGAATATATTTTAGTTGAGAGGATTTGAATATCTCCTTAAACATCTGCCACTGCTCATCAACTGTCCTACCTAGTCTTCCTGCCCAGTCCACTTGGTCAAATCTGTCCTCATGCCTACGTAATTACCTTTATTTAACTCCAGAACGCTAGTGTGGGACTCCAGTTTCTCGCCCTCAAACTAAATTTGAAATTCGAGCATGCTATGATCACTCTTCCCTAGAGGATCCTTAACTATGAGATCATTAATTAATCCCACCTCATTACACAATATCAAATCTAGAATAGCCTGCTCCTTGGTTGGTTCCACAACATATTGCTCCAAAAAACAATCTCTAATATATTCAATGAACTCTCCCTTGGCAATATGATTAATCCAGTCTATACGCATATTAAAATCCCCCATGTTTATTGCCGTACCTTTCTTACAAGCCCCCAGTATTTCCTGGTTTATACTGTGCCCCACTGCGGAACTACTGTTTGGGGCCCTACAGATTACTCTCACCAGAGTCTTCTTTCCCTTGCTATTTCTTATTTCTACCCAGACTGATCTCCAGTGTCTATATCATTTCTCACTGCAGAACTGATCTCTTCCCTTACTAACAAAGCTACACCACCTCCTTTTCCTTCCTGCCTATCCTTCCGAAATACTGAGTACCTTGGATATTCAATTCCCAAACCTGGTTTCCCTGCAACCACATCTCAGTAATCGCCACTAAATCATACCCATTCGTCTCTATTTGCGCTGTTAACTCATTTATTTTATTCCGAATGCTTTGGGCATTCAGATAGAAAGCCTTTAAGTTTGTTCTATTATCAAACTTCCCTACTCTTGTATGATTCCTTGGTGCAATATGCCGTTCACACGTTCTGTCCCTACCGTTTATATTCTTACAATCAGCCTCATCACTAATTCACAGTATTACCCAGTTGCCTTAGTTTTCAAAGTTTTTAGAGGGTATACTGTGTTTTTTAATTTCCCTCAGCACAGTGTGTAAATGCCTCTAATTAGAACTTGCCACAGTGTCAGATGCTCGGGAAGGATGTTGAGATCAAAGGGATTATACATATTAGCATTCAGCTAATCACTCCAGGCTCTGCCAGGCATTCAGTCCAAGATTCAAGGAAACTAGAAAGGGAAAGTACAACACCATCAGCACAGGCCCACACTCCAACCGCAAGTGAAATACCCACCTTGAGACCTTGGCCGTGCCCTGCATTGATAACTAGACCATGATTATCAATAATTTCCCTTTAATTAGAAGGGGCTGAAAAGCAGGCCATCATTCATTAGCAGAGCTGCAATTCTGGCAGTGAGTCCCCGTGATTTCATCCCTTTCATCTGCAGTTGTTTATATCAGACATGGGAGTTGACAATTACTGAAGTGAAACAATATTTATTGCATTTTAAGAATGAACGCACTGCTGTACATCATGATTAATACATTAGAAGAAGTCTTATGACATTATGGAAGGTTGTAAACAAACAGGACATACTCGCGTGATAATGTTCACCATTTACATATGTAGAGATAGCACCATTGCAAATATCTTACCAGAGTACACATTTACATTGGTATTGATTTAAACCTTATCCCACCCCAATGGACAGGCGGTAGGCGGGGTGGTGGGGTGGATAACAATGTCAGAATTGAGCAAGCCCACCCCAATACAATCCCATTCCGAGTCACTGCAATAATTACAACAGCAATTCAGGCCCTGGAAAAGGCTTCTGCGGAAAGCAGGCAGGCGTCTACTTAACATGCAAAAGCTGTATTGTGGGTTCGGCCTCTTGCTGCCAAATTTCCGCTCCTGTCTGCTGAGCAACCAGTCAATCTGGCCACTGTCAGGTGACAGTCTGCACAGAATCATTTAAATACAGTCCAGCCATTAAGATTGTCAGGGAGTCCACGTCCACAGTCTTGCCAGGTTCTTGGTCCGTTACCAGGCTCCCCCGCACCCTCCCCCACCACCATTCCCCCTCCCCCCCCCCGCCCCCCCATTAATATTGGGATCATTCTTCTAGATATGATGTGGAAAATCACATGTCATCTTATATCTTACACTTGATGATGATAAAATGTATTGTACATTAGATTCATGCTGTGTTAGTGGTGCTGGCTACCAAAATGTGTGGGGGGTGCGGGGGTGCTAATTAATTGTCTTCCCAGCAATCGTCCTTAGCAAATCTGCCCAGCCTATTTTGGGTTGCTACCAGCTGCACAAGACCCACTTGTCAGAATTAGCAGCTTAAGCACACCCAATATCACAAAATCAGCATCTGCTTCCTTCGCTTGTTTTCATGTCCCTCATTTTGCTTCATTACACATTCCATAAACTTCTCCACATTCATTTACTTTAATATGTAAATGATGTTTCAAACCAGTGAGTGTTTAGTTAGTTGCACATCTGATGAGAAACAGGAAGAACAGGGATCAACAACTGACCCTCGACATAGCTTAGTGAGGAGTCACACAAAATTAAAGCAGCTACAATTTGAAATTAACCTTTTACCTAATTTCTTAATCACGCAAATGCCAAATTAATTCTCTGCTGTGTGCATGCTACATTTCAAGGCCTGGCTTATTTTAAAGCCTGCTTGGTGACTTCCCTGAAATCCTGCACATTTTTTAAAAATAAAAAGTATGATACCCCAGAAATACCTTTTCCTTTTCATTTGTGTTAAAGAAGAATCATATGGGCTGGATTTTACCAGCCCACCGATATCAGGGGCTCATGCTGGGAAGGCTTGGAAAATATCTCCGGGAGAGGCCCGCCACGGGCCTCGATGCCGGAAAGGCCCTGCTCCATATTACCGGCAGCGGCGAGGCCTCATGGCGGCCCCCCTGCCGCTCGGCGACGGAGCCTTATTTTAAATATTTAAATGAATGTTATTTACTGCATAATCACTTCCCACATCCTGACAGCCGTCTCATGCCGATATTCCACCCGATTGATGGTATCCCGCGCCTTCGGAAATCCGAGGCGGAACACTGATGGGGAGGAGGGAGGAGTGAAGTTTTCAGGGCGGAGGGGGTAGTGGGGAAAACTCTTCCTATTGGTTGCAGAAATGGTGGGAAGGGGTTGAGGGTCAAAGTCGGTAAAGTTTGGGGGAGTAAGTTCGAGATTGGAAAAAAAGTTTTTTTGGGGGTAGAGGGCAATTTATACATTGATTACTCATTGTGGGGTGAGAGAGGGGATTCAAAGTGCTATTAAAAGTTTAATTTTATTTTTTGGAACCCGGGACCTTTAAAAATTTAAATCTAACTGAAGGCCTTGAAGCTCTTTAAAAATGGCGCTGCGCTTGCGCGGTGGCACCAGACGGCGTTGCCAGGGATGGAGCGCCCACCCCCGATGACGTCATCGGGGCGGGTGTTCCGCCCCATCCATGTAAATGTGCCGTCGTGCTAAATATCTCGTGTATGCCCCATGCCGCTTTTGAAGCTCGCCGCCTGAATGTTTCACTTCTCATCGCTATGAGCTACTCACAAACCACGCATAGCCACTTGAATCACAGTCCTGTCACAGCAGCTCCATGTGGCCTATTGACAAACAAAGGGGCCGTCTCAATCAGCTCCACCTGTACTGGGGCTTGCACACCAGCTGGCAGTTAATCAAAAGCAGCCGGCCTTCTAGAAAGTGACTGAACTCAGCACGGCCTCAAATGATTATTTTAAAAGAAATATACATATATACATCCGCGGGCTGGTTCACGGAGTGAATGACAAAATGTCAGCAAAAAGTCAAGCACTTGTACAAGAAGACGACACCTGTCATCGGAATCTGTCTCTTATCGGGTTGAGCACTTATAAGCCAGTGTGGGTGACAAGAGTTCAGCAGGAATCGCCAGTCTATGTTCTTCTAGAATTGCTAAGAATCCTAGACTGTAAGAATCAACGATCACATCTCAAACTTCTGACAGCCAGAGACAGTCGCCTCAACACCCGTTTCTTTCCCACTGACCTACTGTTTCCTCGACGTGGCTGCAGCTTGCGTATAAACTTCCTACAGTCTTCTTTTCTTGGCTTTAAAATAAGACAAAAGTGACTACGGCAGGATTTCTGAAGAGAAAAAAAACTCCTTGAAGATTATGAACAGCCAGAAGGTCAAGAGGAACCATCTGTTGAACTCAGAGCAGTTCAGCAACCCTCAGTGCATGAAGGGGAAAGGAGGACAACAGCGAGGCCAGAAGGACTGGGGATAGAACCCACAGCCCAGGGAAAATGCTTTGTCTGAGCAAAATAAAAGAGAACAATTGTTTCCTACTGGATTGAACATTAATCTTCAAGGTTAATTGGTATGGATTCTGGCCAATGTCATTAGAATTGCATTACCAGCAGCAGGACCTCACAATGTGCACATGATGAGCAAAGGACTGTCAGGAAACAACCAGAACTACTTGTTCAGCACAAAAATAAATGAACCTTTGGCTAAAATACAGTGATGTGCGAACATAGTGAAGTTGCTCAATAGGGAGCTGAGTGATGTTTATACTTTTCCGACACAGTGTAAAATTTTTGTTTTAAAAGTGCTATAGATTTGCACTGCAGCAGGTTATATCAGAAACAATCGAATAGAAATAAATCTATGATTACTTGCTATTACTTGCTACTCATTCTGGACTTACCAGCAAAAACAAGGTGGGCCGAATGGCCTGTTTCTGTGCTGTATATTCTATGTTAATTCAGTTGGGTTGTGTCATGCTCCATGATCACACCAAAGCAGGTGAACAGTCTATTGATAATGTAATTGCAATATATCCCAACCAGCTTCTTTTCATACCTGTGCATGCTGGTGGCATAACAAGGCTTGGAGCTGTTACTGAGATCAACCACAAGCGAGCGAACTTAAAATGCACATTTAACGCTGAAGCTTCTCTATCTCAATTCAGACGTCTCGGGTGGAATCTTCCCCTCTTAGAAAATTCTCATGCATCACACCTGCTTGATCTTCCCAGAGCCAGCCAATTAACAGGCTGCCTATGGGGGCCCTGCCCAATTAGGGACAGTGGGTGGGTTGAGCAGGTAAGAGGGCCAATCAGAGCACCCAAGGCTGAGGGCAGCCGTCAGCACCACCAGAAGAGGTGGGCAGTGCCAAAGTAGGTGGGAGACTGTGAGGGCACCTCGAGATGGAGGTGCCCTCTGAAGATTTTGAAAATTATTAAAAGTGCAGCCAAAGCTGCCAGGTCATTATTGTGGAGGGGCTCTGGCCCTTGGCACCTGCAGCTCCAGGCGGCCGGGGTCAGAAATTAAAGGAGGCCTCGCTGGCTCCACAGCCTGCCACCGGGATGCCACCTCCAGGCACCTGCTAGGCATTTAGAATCAGCAGGGTGCCCATCCATCGTTGCGAAGATCGTGGCGGTGTCATCAATTTGCCCATAAGTGATAATAATTAGCTGCCCACTGCTGGCTGGTGGGTAGCCGGTACTGGACAGGCCACTCCTCCAGCTTAATCACATGGAAGCAGGAACACATCAAGGAGTTGCCCTGACACAAAATTTCCTGATTTTGTTCCCAGTCCTGCCTCCAAACCCATCTCCGGGGGCTCGGGAAGATTCAGCCCCTCATGTTTTCAGATTCGGTACCTCTTGCTAATTAATTCTTCTTAGTGCCTCATCAGCATTTAAGATTAAATCACCCTATTGGTTTCTTTCTAGTTAAATCAATCATTAGAAATTGAATGGTTAATGACATCCATGTTATGTGGTGGATGAAGGGCAATAGGGTGAACTGTGCCCTGTGGTTCATTACACTAGAGCTGTCAGAAATCTCTAAATTTGATAGTTCCCCCATACAACTTAATGGAAAAAATTTTAAACCGCATTCAAAGAGACCGGCACAGTGGCGCAGTGGTTAGCACTGCAGCCTCACAGCTCCAGGGACCCGGGTTCGATTCCGGGTACTGCCTGTGTGGAGTTTGCAAGTTCTCCCTGTGTCTGCGTGGGTTTTCTCCGGGTGCTCCGGTTTCCTCCCACAAGCCAAAAGACTTGCAGGTTGATAGGTAAATTGGCCATTATAAATTGTCACTAGTATAGGTAGGTGGGAGGGAAATATAGGGAGAGGTGGGGATGTTTGGTAGGAATATGGGATTAGTGTAGGATTAGTATAAAGGGGTGGTTGATGTTCGGCACAGACTCGGTGGGCCGAAGGGCCTGTTTCAGTGCTGTATCTCTAATCTAATCTAAACCGTCTTGGCACATGTTCAATGTGGACTGACCTCATGATGTGTAGTGAAGGTGAGCCTTAACTTCATGGCATTCCCAAATGTGTGCAAATTTATTTCAATAGCAGGAGAGGCAATATAAAATAAAGGATACAATTCTGAAGGGGGTGCAGGAATGGAGAGACCTTTAGATTTAAGGTGGCAAGGCAGGTTGAGAAAGTGGTTTAAAAGGCATACAGGATCCTGGGTTTTATAAATAGAGGCACAGAGCACAAAAGCAAGGAAGTTATCATGAACCTTTACAAAACACAGGCTCGGTCTCAACTTGGGTATTGTGTTCAATTCTGGGCACCGCACTTTAGAAAGGATGTGAAGGCTTTAGAGAGGGTGCTGAAGAGATTCACGAGGATGGTTCTAGGGATAAGGGACTTCAGTTACGTGGACAGATTGGAGAAGCTGGGGCTGTACTCTTTAGAGAAGAGAAGCTTGAGAGGTGATTTGATAGAGGAGTTCAAAATCATAAGGGGTTTGGGCAGAGTAGATAGGCAGAAACTGTTCCCATTGGTGGAAGGGTTGAGAACCAGAGGAATGGCAAAAGAACCAAAGGTGACATGAGGAAAAATATTTTGGACCTTGTGAAAGGCACTATATAAATGCAA
Organism: Heterodontus francisci; assembly: GCF_036365525.1. Classification (NCBI taxonomy): domain Eukaryota; kingdom Metazoa; phylum Chordata; class Chondrichthyes; order Heterodontiformes; family Heterodontidae; genus Heterodontus; species Heterodontus francisci. The sequence goes on along the minus strand of NC_090372.1, from coordinate 179,735,620 downwards.
GTTCTTTCTTTCCCAATTGAACAGGTGACTTGAGTGACACAATTGGGCCCAGGTTTGTTCAATGGCCTGGAGTCCCCAATAGCATGCCAGCACTGTGAATATCATTAGGCTCTTTATAAAGGAGGACAATTGGACAGCAAGGAAAATCTTTGCATGGGTGTCCCAATGCGCAGTTAGTCAGTGCCACTATTCCCACCCCACTCCCTCCTCTGGGATGTCCCCAAGATGTGTCAATAATGGAATGAGTGCCTGCTCCTTCAATACAAATTAAGTGATTCTAGTCTGACCCTGTACATGGCAGAGTCAGGAGCAGAGGCTTCGCCATACTCTACATGTGGAACTGGGCCAATGTTTTTGGCTTATTTCCCTCTGCACCTTAATTCACAGTTGTTAATCCCTCAGTATGGAAATCATCATTCACTAACTACACACGGTACACTGGCTGGTGGCACATGGTGCGAAATCAGAAATCCAAAGAATCAAACCAGTTCACAAGCTCTACAGAACACGTGTATGTATGTGTATATATCGTCTCTTTGGGCCTCCTTATCTCGAGAGACAATGGATACGCGCCTGGAGGTGGTCAGTGGTTTGTGAAGCAGCGCCTGGAGTGGCTATAAAGGCCAATTCTGGAGTGACAGGCTCTTCCACAGGTGCTGCAGAGAAATTTGTTTGTTGGGGCTGTTGCACAGTTGGCTCTCCCCTTGCGCCTCTGTCTTTTTTCCTGCCAACTGCAAAGTCTCTTCGACTCGCCACAATTTAGCCCTGTCTTTATGGCTGCCCGCCAGCTCTGGCGAATGCTGGCAACTGACTCCCACGACTTGTGATCAATGTCACACGATTTCATGTCACATTTGCAGACGTCTTTATAACGGAGACATGGACGGCCGGTGGGTCTGATACCAGTGGCGAGCTCGCTGTACAATGTGTCTTTGGGGATCCTGCCATCTTCCATGCGGCTCACATGGCCAAGCCATCTCAAGCGCCGCTGACTCAGTAGTGTGTATAAGCTGGGGGTGTTGGCCGCTTCAAGGACTTCTGTGTTGGAGATATAGTCCTGCCACCTGATGCCAAGTATTCTCCGAAGGCAGCGAAGATGGAATGAATTGAGACGTCGCTCTTGGCTGGCATACGTTGTCCAGGCCTCGCTGCCGTAGAGCAAGGTACTGAGGACACAGGCCTGATACACTCGGACTTTTGTGTTCCGTGTCAGTGCGCCATTTTCCCACACTCTCTTGGCCAGTCTGGACATAGCAGTGGAAGCCTTACCCATGCGCTTGTTGATTTCTGCATCTAGAGACAGGTTACTGGTGATAGTTGAGCCTAGGTAGGTGAACTCTTGAACCACTTCCAGAGCGTGGTCGCCAATATTGATGGATGGAGCATTTCTGACATCCTGCCCCATGATGTTCGTTTTCTTGAGGCTGATGGTTAGGCCAAATTCATTGCAGGCAGACGCAAACCTGTCGATGAGACTCTGCAGGCATTCTTCAGTGTGAGATGTTAAAGCAGCATCGTCAGCAAAGAGGAGTTCTCTGATGAGGACTTTCCGTACTTTGGACTTCGCTCTTAGACGGGCAAGGTTGAACAACCTGCCCCCTGATCTAGTGTGGAGGAAAATTCCTTCTTCAGAGGATTTGAACGCAGATTTGAACTTCAGAGGATATGTGTATATATATATATATTAAATTACAGTCTACAGTTCCCTGCCTAGTATGAAATTATTCTATTGAAAATTACTGCTCATTTATTCATCACAGTTAATATTTTTTACAAACATTTTCAGATTTCCACTCTGTCAGCAGAATGTTGATCAGAGTCTTACTTTCAGATTTACTAGAAATAGTTACATAGATTACCATACATAATGCATGGAATTTAATTGCAAGCATATTTGAAAAAAGGGCTGTATATTTAAAATATTCCTAAAAAATAAAACAACTATGATTGTAATTTTACACCACCTCTAAAATAAAGAGAGAATTCAAAATCAGATTACATTGCTGATTCACTCCCTTATTATACCAAAGCCTCTGAGAATGCTTTATTTATGGACATGAAGGTTGGAAATTCCTCTCTTCATTGTAGATGCGTCCTTTCTGTTCCTCCCCGACAATGAAACTTGTATCTTTCTGCATGTGCCAATTTCATTAAAACAAGGCAGAGCTAAGGCCGGGACACAATGAAGTATTATACGTAAATATCTGTCCCACTATTTAAATTACTGATTCAAATTACAACTTGTTGAAGAGATCCAAACATTGAAGGTGAAATTTTTAACTCTTAAACGGCAGGACTTGTCATGGGTTGGTAACCCGAATGATGAAGGAGCGGGTTTTGCGATAGCATTTTGACTGAGGCACGGCCTTAACACCCGGCTTTCGTGTTCCCTGACCAGTCAGAGAGGGCGGGTGAGATCTCTTGCCTGATCTGTCAAAGGAAGGATTTCTCATTGAAGGGACCCTAGCATGGGTCAGGAAGGCTCACCTACACATGGAATTTTGAGGCTGCAGTAACCATACGACTGGTAAGGCAGGAATAGGAATAGGAAGGCTGCACCATGGCTTTCTCACTCTTACCTAGAGGTCCTTCTAAAGGACTGCAGTTAGGTAATGTTATCCTCTCCAACCGAGGAGGTATGCAAGGAAGTGGCCAAGGAAGTCAGCAGCAGGAGTGTGATCCCTCCAACCTGGACAAAGCACCAAGGTGCTTGATGGCCGGCAAAGACACGATGGGCCAAAGGGCCTGTTTCTGTGCTGTATAACTCTATGACTAAGATGATTCAGGATCTCGGAAGGGTGGGAAGGGTGAGTGGCAGATCACTTTCCGGTGTCAAGCCCCATACTCTGACTTTCCCAGCATTCTCCTGCACAACACTCCTCATAACAATGCAGCTTGCAGCTCCACACATTCCTGCCCCTGCCACCTCACATCCCCATCTGAACAGCCAACATTCACACTCACCCTCATCCTATTGCCCTCTCACACCACGAATGTTATCCTTCCTTCTTCTCCACACAAGCCATTTCTAACACGTATAACTCTGCTTTCTCCCCTTGCAGGAGAAGAGAGCACCCAACCTAGGGGAGAGGCAGAGACCCAATGGGGTTGGGGTGGGGAATGGGGGGGGGGGGGTGGGGGGCTGGCCGTCTAGTGACAGGTACCTTGATGACCACTGGCGATGCCTGCCCACCTGGCCCACTGGGAAGGAGATCTTGTTCCAGGAGTCCGTAGATGTCAGCAACGACCTGCCATAAGAGCCCGAGCCTCCTGAGGCATTGATGCTCACAAATATCAAGAGAGCTGATCCTCTGTCTGTAGACCCTGTGTTGAGGTCTCACTTCCTTGGAGCTGGATCTCTGTACTCATCCCCTTTGCCCTGTGGAGGAGCATGTGGCTGAGGAGAAGGCAGCTGGTGCTGTTGGTGTTGGTGTTGCTGCTCCTTATGTTCTTCACCAGAGGTGTAAGGTAAAGCTACATAAGTTGTTCCCATGCTGTGGTAAAGGCTGGCAGCAGGGAAGGGCAGTTGAACGTGAGTGAAGAGCAAGACAGGTGAAGTGACTTCCAAGAAGTTGGCAATCATTTTTCAAGCACTGAAAGCACTCTCTGAGAAGGAGTGCAGTGAGCAGCAGCCTCTCACCTGGCCACGGCTGCAGCTCTTCAGTATCACTGATCAAAGCCTTCCCAGCCTGTCAGTTTCACTGAAGAAGCATTCCCTGCTGTGCATGCGCCTCGGCGACCCTGGCGAGTTCCACACAGCTCGGCAAATAGGTCCTCTGGCTGTTAAAGCCAGAATGCAGAGTTAAAGAGACACTTAATTGCCTACTTGCATAATCTAATTACCTTCCCGACAGCTGCACCGGGTTCCCCGCTTGCCTTCAAACTTGCTTGCGTGAAACCCAGAAGTTGGTGGGATGATGCCAAGAACCCGACTCAACATCACTTTGAGGGGATTTAACTCCCGCACGCACCCTAACCCACCTCCCCTTGCCTGTGAAAATTCCTCCAGGAGTGGCTGGAAAGATGAGAATGGATTTAGGAAGCGTCAACATGTTCAAGGACTTTGGAGAGGAAAGGGAAGTTGGAGAAGGAGCAGTAGTATGCATGGACAGAGGGATCAAAGGTTGGTTTATCTGAGGAGGGGGCTGACAATGGCAGGTTTGAAAGGGCCCTGAGCACTTTTGGCTGAAAGTCAATAAAGGAGAGTAGGATAGTTTGGTCGGCCAAATTGTCAGAATGAATATCTAAGAGACTCTGGGGTCAGTTTCACCTAATCTGCCCAGTGGGAAACTGATGGGATTGCATTGCCACCCGTATTACACCTCACCCGATTTTACTTTCCATGGACCCCAGTGAAAAGTATAGTTATATTCCTTAAGAGTATGAAATTCTATCATTATCTTTACTGTTCTTTCCACGTTCAAAAATCAAAACCTCTTGGTTGAGGCATTGCAGGATTACAGAGCTAAAGTGGCACAAACCGTAAACTAGCAGATACTTTTTTTTTCTATTTGTTTATGGGATGTGAACATCACTGGCGGGGCCAGCATTTATTGTTCATTCCTTGAACAGGCAGTGGTGAGCTGTCTTCTTGAACTGCTGCAGTCCAGGTAGTGTAGGTTCTGGATTCAAGTCCCACTCCAGGTCTTGAGCACAAAATTAAAGGCTGACCTTCCAGTGCAGTACTGGGTGAGGCACCGTCTTTCAGACGAGACGCTAAACTGAGGCCCCATCTGCTCAGGTGGATGTAAAAGATCCTATGGCACTATTTTGAAGAAGAGCAGGGGATATATTCCTGGTGTCCTGGCCAGTATTCATCCTTCTATCAACATCACAAAAACACAGATTATCTGGTCATTATCACATTGCTGTTTGTGAGAGTTTGCTGTGTGCAAATTGGCTGCCGTGTGTCCTACATTACAACAGCGGCTGCACTTCAAAAAGTACTTCATTGGCTGTAAAGCGCTTTGAGATGTCTGGTGGTCATGAAAGGTACTACATAAATGCAAGTCTTTCTTAGGTACATGCACAGTGCTGTTAGGGAGGGGGTTCTAGGTTTTATGATGCAGAATAATTGTCCTAGAGTTTGCACTGGTAATGATGGTGCAACTGTCAATGTTCGCCACCATTACTCCACTGAAACTGATAACAAGTTCTGAAGTCCACACATGCACAGAATAGTACGGAATCCAGAAGTCGCTGTCAGTGATTTTACATTTCTCCAGAGGGCATGTTGTTGAGACACCCAACCCCGCTCTCTGCCGCCCCCCCCCACCCCAAAGCTTCAATGACTGGGAAATCTATGAATCGATGAGAACTTCCACTCTAATGCTGTTAGTCTCTCCTTGAAAAAGTTATACTTTGTTGAATGGTTGGTTAGGATCTGAAATGCACTGCCTGAGAGTGTGGTGGAGGCAGATTCAATTGTGGCTTTCAAAAGAGAATTGGATAGTTATCTGAAGAGAAAAAATTTGCAGAGCTATGGGGAAAAGGCGGGAGTGTGGGACTAGGTGAGTTGCTCTTGCAGAGAGCTGGCACAGTCACAATGGACCGAATGGCCTCCTTCTGCGCTATAACCATTCTATGATTCTATTCTATGATTCTATGATTCTAGGTTTAATTTTTTTTTATAAAGGAAAGACTTGCATTAATATAGCGTCATGCATGATCGCCAGATGTCCCAAAGTGCTTTATAGCCAATGAAGTACTATTTGAAGTGTTGTCACTGTTGTAATGTAGGAAACATTAGGCCCTCTGAAATGGCCTAGCAAGCCACTCAGTTCAGGGGTAATTAGGGATGTGCAACAAATGCTGGCCTGCCAGTCAACGCTCACAACCCATGAAAGAATAACAAAAACACAGCAGCCAATTTGCAGCGCACTAACTTCAAAATTACTGTTAAACAGCCTCACTGGCCCTGAAAACTAATTTTATATTTGCTGAATGTCAAATTTCTCTGGTATGATAAAAAAGTTCTATCTTAATCCAATCATAAGCATTTGTTTTGCTATCGGAAAATTTAGTGAAAAGTGAAGGATAATCAGTGCATTTTACTTCCTTGTTTGCTGTCTGTGAGATTATGTCAATGTGATTGGCTGCTTACCCTCCTTGCTGACATCGCTGTTGCTGCACACCTAGAGATCCCCTTAACTTGGCGCCAGGTATAAACTGCCACTGGGAAAGGGGAAGTCTGCGCCACAGAGATCACCAGATCTTTGTGGGAGTCTTTGTTCAAGGTCAGTGGCAAGCGTTGTTGCTTCATCACTAAGTGCAAAATTTTGGCATTGAGTGGGCTCTGATCAGCGGTGGATATTTAAATTAAATACATGCGCACATCCAAAATTGGCTTAGTGGAAGGAGGCAGAGGGTGATGGTCGAGGGTTGTTTTTGCGAATGGAGGCCTGTGACCAGTGGTGCTGGAACCCTTGCTGTTTATAATCTACATTAATGATTTAGACATGAATATAGGAGGTATCATCAGTAAGTTCGCAGACAACATGAAAATTAGTGGTGTCATAAATTCTTTTGGGCCTCCTTATCTCGAGAGACAATGGATACGCGCCTGGAGGTGGTCAGTGGTTTGTGAAGCAGCGCCTGGAGTGGCTATAAAGGCCAATTCTGGAGTGACAGGCTCTTCCACAGGTGCTGCAGAGAAATTTGTTTGTTGGGGCTGTTGCATAAATAGTGTCATAAATAGTGAGGAGGAAAGCCTTAGATTACAGGACGATATAGTTGGGCTGGTAAGATGGGCGGAGCTGTGGCAAATGGAATTTAATCCTGAGAAGTGTGAGGTGATGATTTTGGGAGGACTAACAAGGCGAGGGAATATACAATGAATGGTAGGACCCTAGGAAGTACAGAGGGTCAGAGGGACCTTGGTGTACTTGTCCATAGATCATTGAATGCAGCAGCACAGGTAGATAGGTGGTTAGGAAGGCATATGGGATACTTGCCTTTATTAGCCAAGGCATAGTATATATTAGCAGGGAGGTTATGATGGAGCTCTATAAAATGCTAGTTAGGCCACAGCTGGAGTACTGTGTACAGTTCTGGTCACCACATTATAGGAGGGATGTGATTGCACCGGAGAGCGTGCAGAGGAGATTCGCCAGGATGTTGCCTGGGTTGGAGCATTTGAGCTATGAAGAGAGACTGGATAGGCTAGGGTTGTTTTCCTTAGAGCAGAGAAGGCTGAGGGGGGACCTGATTGAGGTATACAAAATTATGAGGGGCATTTATAGGATAGATAGGAAGAAACTTTTTCCCTTAGCGGAGGTGTCAATAACCAGGGGGCATAGATTTAAGGTAAGGAGCTGGAGGATTTGAGGGGATTTGAGGAAAAAAAATTTCACCCAGAGGGTGGTTGGAATCTGGAACACACTGCCTGAAAGGATGGTAGAGGCAGGAACCCTCACAACATTTAAGAAGTATTTAGATGAGCACTTGAAACGCCATAGCATACAAGGCTACGGACCAAGTGCGGGAAAATGGGATTAGATTGGATGGGTGCTTGATGGCTGGCTCAGACGCATTGGACTGAAGCTGTATAACTCTATGACCATAACTACTATAGATGTTACCAAGCAATTGATTATCAAAAAGATGCCCCATTCTTGGCAATTATGAGTTCGAGGATTGAACACAAATTGGGTGGGGGGAGGGGGAAATGAATTTCTTTTTGTCAAGAATTTGAGCAGAAAGGGACATTTCATACACAATGCATTGGATTTAGTTATTCTATTTTAAGAACAGAAGAATGAGGAAAAGCCGTTTGAATGATCAAGTCTGCTCCACCAGAGACCATGGGCAAGAGTTTGACCCGGATATGGGGGAAGAAACTGAGGCGCGCAGGCGCATAAATTTCCAGTCGACCTGTAAGCCCCCCGCAGTGTCGGAAGCATATGGCAGCTGCCTGGAGGCAGCCTCCCAGCGACAGACCTGGGGTCGGGGGGTGGGGGTGTGGGGAAGGGAGGGTGGTATGGGCAGTGCTCCATGCTGACTTTGAGGAATCCCCCCACCCCCCCAATTCCAGTCTATCTGGCCACAGCTGCGACCGCAGGTTACCCAGTGGAGGGGTCCTCCCTCTACAATGGTGGCCCGGCAGCTGTGGCCATTTTTGTTTCATGTTTTAAAGGGGCTGAGACACGCCTCAAGATGGAATCGCCCTCTCCCTTACCTGCAACTGCAGGCTCAAGCTCCTTCCTTGCTGCAGGGCCTCCTATTGTCTCCAGCTGCGAGAGCCCACCTGCCAACCTTAATTGGACAGCGAGAGCACTCTCTGGCCACTAATTGGCCAATCCAGGCAAAATTGCTGTCGGGTTGCTGCTCCCAACAGAGTGTAGGCTTGGGGCCTGCATTTGACTCAATGTCAGGGTCCCAATCGAGAATGCAAAATTCTGCTCCATGGCTAGGAGTTTCCTCAGTGCTCCCCCTTCCTCTCCCTATCTGGCTTTGCAATGAGTATAATTATTCCATCATGGACCTCTCTCCCACACCACTTGTTGATCTTCACCTTTAAGAAGCACTGATTTCCTTCACTGACCATCTCTGAAGAAAACTCCAGCAGCGTGTTGGCAAATATTTCTGTAACTCTTAATCACACTTTTTCTATGCTATTTGCCAACTCCCAATTACAAGTCCCTCATTTACACCGCTTGTCACTTCAGGTGAAGACTGTGGTTTTGTATTATATAAATATGGCCGATTAATTACAGAAGGCTGGTGACAAAGGAAAAAAAAATTCAAGCTTTTATTCCTTTCAACTGGTTCAATTAGCATTCATGGGTAGCTGAACGATTTTTTAAAATATAAAACATGTGATGGCCTGAGATTGTTCTAAAAGGTACTTTGTTCTAGTTGTGCTTTTCATTTTAACTTAAGCCAGCAGGCTGTTGAAAAAGATTTGGCTCTTCCAGCTGAGTATCACTATACTGTAACGGAGGAGATGGTTAACTGCAATGAAAGTACCTGCACAAACTCACTGCTATTGCAGGGTGACTCTATGAGACAGGGAATAAACGCCTCAGCCAAGACTATCCTGACCGACCTGCTGAAGGTCTTCTCTGTGCTGCCTCAACCCAGAAAACTGATAAAATAGACGAGATCCTGCAGGCAGAAACTTATAAGAATGGGGGTGGGGCACATGGAGCTTTTACAACCAGGAAAAGCCACCCAAGCAGAACAGAAACAAACTGGATGTCTGTCCCAGGAGCTTACAAAGCAAGGAACAAGGGCATTTTTGAACAAAATATTGCTACAGCTACGGACTGCGGGATACAGGCAGTACCCAGATCCAGTGAAGAAGCAAAAAATACCTCTTTATTGAGCTTCTGAGCTCCTGGGTTTGCAGTACAGTGTACTAGTTAAGAAAATGAGCGTGAGCTACCCACTTCTGGGCTTTAGGCTCTCCCCACGTCCTGTGAATTATTCATCTATTGCTCTGCTCATGAAATCCCCCATAAAAGCAGGACAATCGGTAACCATGAGGTTCCACACTTGCATATCTGGCTTCTTCCATTTCTCTCCACACATCTCTGGCCTTGCCCACAGAAGCGGAAAAGGCAAACTCACTGACAACTGTGGCGTCAGTCTCCAAGTCACCTTATTGTTTTCTCTCTGATTTTCAGGGGGTTGAGTGTCAGCACTGGTGGGCTGTTTAAGCTAGCAGAGATATCTTTGAAAGGAAATCTCCACAGGCCTGCCAGCCTTCTTGCAAATACACATTCTGGTTACAAATCAGACATACTTTAATTAGTTGCATACTGGATTTCCTTTGATGACAGACATATCTGGATCATTTGCATCATAAGCAAAATAACCAGCGCCTGACAATGTATTAAATACTAAAAAGATTAGCTTTGCAGCCATTGACATTAAGCAGCTCAAAGACTGTTAGAAAAGTGATCTCTGCTTTCAGCTCTTGCAGACATTTAAGTAATATCCACTGATACTTTCAAGCATTCTATTCATCCTTTCAAAAAATTGTGATGAAACAAAACTGAAAGATTCTGCAAAAGTTCCTGATCTAAAATATTAGTCCTTTGTATCTTTGCTTTAAAAAGCAAATTGTTAGTTGAAGTCTATATTATCCAGTAAACTCATATCCCAGTTACTGCGGCTTCAATATGACCAGTCACTCCAGACTCATTCAAACTCTTGCCTGAACTTTGCAGAAACTCCACAAACATGTACAGGTTAATCTCAATGGAAATGATTGCTGATTTCCTGATGTAAATGGAACAGGGTCACTATACTTACTAGGAGTGCACCTCATCCTCTGGCTGCCTGCTTGCTGCATTTGGGTACTGTGATAAAGCACTGCATGAAGAAACTGCTGAGCATGCTCGGTGGAGGCAACCATTCAGGAAGGGAACTGTGGCTGGATTTGCTGTCCTCACCAGCTTAATGGCTCTGAAGTGGTACGAAAGCTGACAGACATGACCGTTAGCCGAAGGCATTTTCCTCTCCTCCCCATGCCTTTCATCTTTCACTCAATAGCGAAGGAATTCCTCCCATCACAAGTGACAGGACTAATTGGTAACTTGTATGTGACTCTGGTTCATTACCACATCACAAAACACTTAAGGCACATGAAATAGCTTACTCAAGATGATTAAAATAAAAATGCCATGCAGGGCTGTCTCGTTTATTATAAACTAAATCTTCAAAACTTCAATAGGTATACATAGAGGGGTACTACAGAAAGTGTATTCAAGATGTTAGGTGGAGTCAGAGTAAGTAATGAGCATGCCTGGGCTAGGCAGGGGAAATTACAGGTAGGACCGCCATTCCTATTCAACCCTGAGCTGAGCTTCAGAAAATTCAGTCCATTGCCCAAGACTGACTGATGCCACCGTGGCAACATCACCAGCCTACAGCTCCAGCTCACCATGACTGCTGCTGAAATCCTCATCAATGCTTGCATCAGTGCCTTGATTTGATTTCTCCGGTATCCCCCATATTGGCCTCCTAATCTGTAACACACCCAAATGCCAACTTCACCATAACTCTGCCACTTATATTTAATCCTTTGTTAATTCCAGAATACTTAGCATTCCCAGTCCTTGCCAACCTCCAATGGCTGTACCCCCTCTGTGTTCTCTTTTACTCCATAAGGTGCTGAAAGGAAAAGTCACTGTTTATGTAGTATCCAGTGACCTTGGGTGGAAACTGGGGTATTTAGATTACGCTTGACTGTGGTGTTCCATGGTCTGTTAAGACTCAGTATAAAAGCTCATGCTTGAAGAATGGCCAATCGAGCAAGTTGTTGGAAGGCTGCCAATGTCCATGGAACTAAGCAAGAGCTAATGCTTTTAGAAAAGAAAGATTTGCATTTATGTTATGAACGCTAGATTTTGTCACATAATTAGGTTTTGAAAATGTGATTTTTAATGTAGCTTAAGATGGAGTCAGAGAAGTCAGGTGATCTCACATCAACTCAGCTTAAAGACAAGACAGGGATCTGGTTACCAGGACAGCAAAGAACCCAAATCAAAGACGTTTCTGAAAAGCAGAGACTTCAGGGGTATGACACCTGAAGAACAATGAGTTTCACCCTCCCAGACTTTCATATTATAAACAAGGAGTCAGTGGTTCTACAATTGCTAACACCTGGACACAATGGAAATCCTGGTTGGCTCTGCTGTAGCCAGACTTGTGGACTTTATATATTGGAAAAGACTTTTGACTTTTGATTCCAGATAAATTCAACAGATTTTCAGAAGGCAGGCAGGCAGGCTGTAAGGAAGACAAGGAGAAGGCCAGTGGTGGCAGCCTCAAGGGAGAGAAAGAGGGAACACCTGCTCTCAGAAGACTGATACAGTGAAATGCTGCGAAGACTTGAACCTGTTTTGAAAGTAGAGGTTTGCGGAAAAGTAAAAGACCAACAGGATCATCAGGGATCACTTTATTCATGAACCTCCATATTAATGGTGTCAATGAGGTTGTAACAATTTATAGAAAGCCTCCCATGACCTCACAAAGTTCTAAAGTGCCTGACAGCTTATAACGCACAGTGCAGTCACTGTTGTCGGGTGGAATTTTAGCAATATAGCCCTTGCTGGAATATCGGGACCATTTGTGTGTCAGGTACCTGAATGGTGAAAGAGCAGGCTTTGGCGAGGCTCTTTCCCAGTGCCGTGGCATTAGCAACCTGCCTCCGGGTTACCCGACCAATTAGGGAGGGTGGGCAGGATGATGCATCCATTCTGTCAAAGGAAGGATTTCTAGGAACCATGGCATGTGTCAGAGAAACTCACCAGCACTTGGATCTTTGGTGCTACAGCAGCCACAGGCATGACGAGAAGACCTGGGAAGGCTGCTCCCCGATGTCTCACTCTCATCTGGAGACCCTGCAGAAGGAACTGAGGGCCTCAAGTGAGGTAATTTTACCCAAGGACTGGAGGGCGAGGACAACCTCTCCAACCAAACAGGCAATGATGGAAATGGCTGAGGAAGTCAACAGCAGGTATGTGTGGTCCCTCCAGCCTGGAGACAGTGTACCAAGAGGATCCGGCAGGAGGGCAGGAAAGGTGAGTGGCAGAACACTTTCAGGTGCCAAGCCCCACACTCTGACTTTCCCAGCATTCATCTGAACAGCACTCCACAGAACAATACCTTGCAGCTCCACCCCTTCCTCTCTCTGCAGGTACCCCACATCCCCATCTAAACAGCCAACACTCACACTCACCCGCATCCTATTGCCCTCTTGCATCCATGCCTCACAGTCACCATTCAAAACTTGTGTCCTTCCCTCCTCTCCACATAAGCCATTATGAACACTCACACCTGCTTTCTCCCCTTATAAGAGAAGACAGCAAACAACTTGGTGAGAGACAAAGACCGGGGAGAGGTGGGGGGTGACCCTCCAGTGACAAGAACCTTGTTGGCTACTAGCAATATGTGCCCACCTACTCCACTGCGAAGCAGGTCTTGTTCCAGGAGGTTACAATTGTCATCAGTGATAAACGGGTCTTTTTCCGAATGGCAGGCAGTGACTAGTGGGGTACCGCAGGGATCGGTGCTAGGACCCCAGCTATTCACAATATATATTAATGATTTAGATGAGGGAACTAAATTTAATATCTCCAAATTTGCAGATGACACAAAACTGGGTGGGAGGGTGAGTTGTGAGGAGGATGCAGAGAGGCTTCAGGGTGATTTGGACAAGTTGAGTGAGTGGACAAATGCATGGCAGATGCAGTATAATGTGGATAAATGTGAGGTTATCCACTTTGGTAGCAAAAACAGGAAGGCAGATTATTATCTGAACAGCTAGAAACTGAGAGAGTGGAATATGCAATGAGACCTGGGTGTTCTCGTACACTGGTTGCTGAAGGTAAGCATGCAGGTGCAACAGGCAGTAAAAAAGGCAAATGATATGTTGGCCTTCATAGTGAAAGGATTCGAGTACAGGAGCAGGGATGTCTTGCTGCAATTATACAGGGCCTTGGTGAGGCCACACCTGGAATATTGTGTGCAGTTTTGGTCTCCTTGTCTGAGGAAGGATGTTCTTGCTATCGAGGGAGTGCAGCAAAGGTTTACCAGACTGATTTCTGGGATGGCGGGACTGACGTATGAGGAGAGATTGAATCGGTTAGGATTATATTCGCCGGAGTTCAGAACAGTGAGGGGGGATCTCATAGAAACCTATCAGATTCTAACAGGACTTGACAGGGTAGATGCAGGAAGGATGTTCCCGATGGTGGGGGAGTCCAGAACAAGGGGTCATAGTCTAAGGATATGGGGTAAACCTTTCAGGACTGAGATGAGGAGAAATTACTTCACCCAGAGAGTGGTGAGCCTATGGAATTGGCTACCACAGAAAGCAGTTGAGGCCAAAACTTTGCATGTTTTCAATAAGGAGTTAGATATAGCTTTTGGGGTGAAAGGGATCAAAGGATATGGGGAGAAAGCGGGAACAGGTTACTGAGTTGGATGATCGGCCATGATCATAATGAATGGTGGAGCAGGCTCGAAGGGCCGAATGGCCTACTCCTGCTCCTATTTTCTTTGTTTCTGTGAACTGCCATGAGAGTCTGAGCCTCCTGAGGCACTGGTGCTCACACATGTCAAGAGAGCTGATCCCCTGCCTGTGGACGCTGTCTTGCAGGTCTTGCTTCCTTCTAGCTGGATCTCAGTGTCCATCCCCTCGGCCCTGTAGAGGAGCATGTGGCTGAGGAGAAGGCAGCTGGAGGTGTTGCTGCTGATGTTGTTCCTGCTGCTGTTGGTGGTAGTGTTGCTTCAGCTCTTGCCCCTCATCCTCTCATCAGGGGTGCAAGGTGGAGCTGCATAAGCTGCTCTCAAGCTGTGTTAAAGACTGGCAACAGGGAAGTGCAGCTGCAGGTGAGTGAAGTGCTAGACAGGTGAAGTGCCTTCCAAGAAGTTGGAAATCACCTGTCAAGCAGTAAAAACATCTCTGAGAGAAGAAGTGCTTTGAACAGCAGTCTCAAAATGACCATGGCTGGAGCTCTTCAGTGTAACTGATCAAACTCTTCCTGCTGTGCAATCGACTCAGTGACCCTGGCGAGTTGCTGAAGGGTCAAGAAACACGTGCCCTCACCGTTAAACACAGAATTGAGGACTTCTTGACAACCTGAATTACTTACTTAATAGATCTAAAGGGATTTTTTTTTTATTCGTTCCTGGGATGTGGGCATCACTGGCTAGAACAGCATTTACTGCTCATCCCTAATTGCTCTTGAGGTGGCGGTGAGGCACCCTGTTGAACCACCACAGTCCATGTGGGGTCGGTACACCCACAATGCTGTTAGGAAGGGAGTCCAGGAGTTTGACCCAGTGACAGCGAAGGAACAGCGATATAGTTCCAAGTCAGGATGGTGTGTGGCTTGGAGAGGAACTTGTAGGCAGTGGTGTCCCCATGCATCTGCCGCCCTTGTCCCTCTTGGTGGCAGATGTCGTGGATTTGGAAGGTGCTGTCTAAGGAGCCTTGTTGTGCTGCTGCGATGCATCTTGTAGATGGTACACACTGCTGCCACTGGCGTCGGTGGTGGAGGGAGTGAATGTTTGTGGATGGGGTGCCAATCAAGCAGGCTGCTTTGGCCTGGATGATGTCGAGCTTCTTGAGTGTTGTTGGAGCTGCACCCATCCAGGCAACTGGAGAGTATTCCATCACACTCCAGACTTGTTTCTTGTAGATGGTGGACAGACTTTTGGGAGTCAGGAGGTGAGTTACTCACCGCAGGACTCCTAGCCTCTGACCTGCTCTTGAGCCATGGTATTTATATGGCTACTCCAGTTCAGTTTCTGGTCAATGGTAACCCCCAGGATGTTGATAGTGGGGGATTCAGCAATCATAACGCCATTGAATGTCAAGGGGAGATGGTTAGATTCTGTCTCATTTGAGACGGTCATTGTCTGACACTTGTGTGGCGCGACTGTTACTTTTTTTTAATTCTTATTGTGGGATGTGGGCGTTACTGACCAGGCCACCATTTATTGCCCATCCATGCCACTTATCAGCCCAACCCTGGATATTGTCCAGGTCTTGCTGCATTTCTACACAGACTGCTGCAGTATCTAAGGGGTTGCAAGTGGTGCTGAACATTGTGCAATCATCAGCGAACATCCCCACTTCTGACCTTAAGATTGAAGGGAGGTCATTGGTGAAGCACCTGAAGATGGTTGGGTCTAGGACACTACATTGAGAAACACCTACAGCGATGACCTGAAGCTGAGATGATTGACCTCCAACAACCACAACCATCTTCCTTTGTGTTAGGTATGACTCCACCCAGCGGAGAGATTTCCCCCTGATTTCATTTGGCCTCAGTTTTGCAAGGGCTCCTTGATGCCACACTTGGTCAAATGCTTCCTTGAAGTTTAGGGCAGTCACTCTCACCTCACCTCTTGATTTCAGTTCTTTTGTCCATGTTTGAACTTAGGCTGTAATGAGGTCAGGAGCTGAGTGGCCCTGGTGGAACTCAAACTGAGCGTCACTGAGCAGGTTATTGCTAAGCAAGTGCCGCTTGATGGCACTGTCGATGACACTTTCCATCACTTTACTGATGATCGACAGTAGACTGATGGGGCAGTAATTGTCCGGGTTGATTATCTGCTCACCTTCAATTCTGCCCCAGTGAAACCTGGAAAGTGCAGAACGAAGTGAGGATCCTGAGCTGATGTCAATTTCAACTCCCTCTATGCACCCAAACCTGCCTCCCCTCGCCTATGAAAATTCTGCTTGTAGGAGAATGGCAGCCAATTTGCACACAGCAAGATCCCACTTGATAACGAGCAGATAGGCACTTCTTCAAAATAGTGCCATTGGATCTTTTATGTCCATCCGAGAGGGCAGACGGCACCTTGGTTTAACGTCTCAGCTGAAAGACGGCACCTATGGCACCTCCAACAGTGCAGCGCTCCCTCAGTACTGCAGTGGAGTGTCCGCTTAGACACCAGACACTTGAGCACAGAGTGAACTAACTCTAAGGCGAGAGTGCTACTACTGAGCCACACCTAATGGAGGGGAGCAAACTAAGAAAGAAAAGTCTCATGGACAGGAAACTAAAGCCACAAAAAATTATTACTCATGCTTACGAATCAAAACAACAAAAAATTCAATATGTAGTCTCAAAGTTTTCTAAAAAGTAATTAAATTCTTGGCAATTGGTGCTAATCATTAACTTGCTATAAATGATATATGGATCAAGGGTGATGGTAGACCAGTGAGTGGGGGCTTTTTTTCATTTTGCATTTCCTGTCAAGCAGTAAAATAGCACAATGAGGCTAAATTCCTCTAGCTGCCAATTTTAGTGAAAGAGCAGATGTGAATAAATGGATGGAGTTGTTTCTCATTTATTCTGTCACTGAAATGAGCGAAGGAATTTGAGTCTAGGATCAATGATACATCCCACCAATGACTGAATAAGATAGTGCCCAGCCTTACCGCTGTGTTTCAGAGAAAGTGAATGTATCCTCGTCAAAATACACCAAGTCACTGAACCACCTTGTAAACCTGTGCAAAAGAACTCCTTTGTATTTACCGCTGTGTGAAGTACGGTATTGCCTAAGTCAGGGCTAAAGTGAACAAGAGTTCACTAAGCTGTAGCAGTCCAGCTGTGTCACTGTAGGGGACACTGCCACAAGAATCCTGTGAAAGTTCTTCTTTGGGAGATAAAGAGGCTCCTTTAGAGTTTGGGCACTTTCATCAGCCCTGCTTTTAGCGTCCAGATACCTCGACATATATGATGCTCTGCGAGCTGTACAGACAGCAGAAGTCAAACCACAGGACAAGAGTGTTTTGAAACTAGGAATATGAAATGCGAAATTCTTTTTCCTTGTTCCACTGCCAGATTGTCTACAGTTCAGTAACTTGCAGCGTAGTGACCAACTCATTGCAGAACAATGATCTCTTATAGAGGTCCTGCTCCTTTTGAGAGCAAATCTGTGTTAAATCTCTGTCACATGACACATAACAGCACAGTACAAAACCCCATGACAACAGATTAGCAGGAGTTTTATCAGCAGGAGTCACTTGAAGCTCAGACTGGTCATCCTGCAACTTGATAAAAGGTTTGATAAACCCCAAACGTCTTTGTTCAGGCTTTTCATTTAAGCAAAGTTATCTCTGTGACATTTACCATTGCAATTAGCCTGACAGCAATTATCTCAAACTATTTTTACCCATCATTTAACGGTAGGATAATATAACTCTCAGAAACTACGCTGCCCGCTAACAACAGCAAACAATGTTACAGAACACAGGAGGGATGTGTTTCCATGCATTTCCTGCATTTCAACTGCGACTACACTTCAAAAAGTACATCATTGGCGGTAAAGTGCTTAGAGACATCCGGTGGTTGTGAAATACGCTATATAAATGCAAGTCTTTCTTTTTATCCCCCCAAGAAGAAAATCAGACCAATGGGCCTGTGTTGCGCCCGTTTTCCAGCACAAAGCAAACCAATTTAGCAGTGGGAGTGGCCTGCGCCCAGTCTGTGATCCTACTGCTTTATTCGGGGGCCTAGTTTTAGATGCTCCAAGTGAAGACCTAAAACAGGTATTAGGCCATTTGAATATGTAAACGAAGAATCTGACATCAGTTAAAGAACACTTTTGACAATTTGGTCACCTCATGAGCGGGTTGGATGTTGGAAATTACGGTAGGAGATAGGGCCTCCCTCAGCCCTGGAAATTTTACCTTATAGTTATTAATCTCATGACTGTTTGTAGGATCTCACTTGTTCTCAAATTGGCTGTCATGTTTGGCTCCAAATAACCGTGACTACACTTCACAAATAATTAATTTTTGGACACGCTAAACGACATAAAAGGTGCTTTATAAATGTGTGTTCTTGCTTGGTTCCCCTCTTTGAGTGTGAAATTGTGCAGATGCAAATGACCTTTCTTGGACTGTAGAGTAGGACTCAATGTGATAGAGTCATAGAGAGATACAGCACTGAAACAGGCCCTTCGGCCCACTGAGTCTGTGTTGACCAGCAACCACCCATTTATACTAATCCTACATTAATCCCATATTCCCTACCACATCCCCACCTTCCCTCAATTTTCCTACCACATACCTACACTAGGAGCAATTTACAATGGCCAATTTACCTATTAACCTGCAAGTCTTTGGCTGTGGGAGGAAACCCGAGCACCTGGCAGAAACCCACGGGGTCACAGGGGGAACTTGCAAACTCTGCATAGGCAGTACCCAGAACCGAACCCATGTCACTGGAGTTATGAGGCTGCAGTGCTAACCACTGCGCCACTGTGCCACCTCATCTGATAAGATATCAGGGGACAGAAATTTGTCTGGGTCCATTCTTCGGTCCAGAGTCGGTGCTGAGAACTGAAAGAGGCCTCAGGTCTGTTGCCACTCCACAGGCACTCCACTTCTTTTGTAACAACTGATGTCAGGTGGCCGACGTTGCCCGTGTTGGCCTTAGGTAAGTGCTGGGGTGAGGGTTGCGACTGTGTGGTGGTGAAGAATTGCTGTGGAAGAGGGTGGGGGAGGGGGCAGTGTGATTGTGGCCTGTAGCTGCTGTCAGGAGTCGTGCCATGTACAGGGAAGAGCACTGTCAGGCTACAGTGTCCACTGAAGAGTTCTGAGGGCCTGATGCCTGCCATGATCATCAAAAACAATTTTCTGTGTGGTGACCTAAAACAAAAGTTTGGTCTGTTACATATGTAAGGTGCCAAACCAATGTACTCAATTTTTTTATGTTGTGCGCAGTCTATTCATTTAAGTAGGTGGGACCTTTAAATTTTTTTGCATGCAATTGTGCCGCGCAGTAACTTAAAGGGGCCAACTTGTGCTCAGCCTATGTGGGAGCTTTCGGGTTGCTGCACAGCTTAGAGGGACCACCGGGGATGCCTGAGCAATGGCCTGATCCAATTTCAAGATGATGTTTCTCAGGCAGCCCTGAAATGCAAGTCGTTGGTCCCCAAAATTGAGCCTCCTTGCACACAGTTTACAGCCATAAAACGGCCACAAGGATGTCCAGTTTCTACCTCTGGAAATACTATTTCAACAAGATAGAAGCTTTATTCTACCTTCTCTTGTTCCTCCTTTTCTTTGGCAAAGTATCAAATGTATGCCGTTGGTAAACCTGTTTGATATATTGGTATATGGATGACTGACTATTCATACAAATGCCACCAATTGGTTTCAAATGATCCAATATGGTAAAAATTCAAAGAAACAATTGGGTTGGCCCTGTGTTGAACATTATCAGAAGGTCAGGGGTAGTGGACAGTGCAACTCACTGCTGTCGCAGATGGGTGAAGGCAGTTCTCTTCAAATGCTCAAGTGGTGAAATCTGGGTTATATCATTTAATTTATTCAGCACATCAAATAGCAATGTGTCTTTCCCTTGGCTGTCATTATCACACACAATATTGCAGCGGTATCCCATTGAGGAGAATGGAAAATGATACTTTTATTATAACTTTTCTAATTGCTTCCATCCCTGTTGTTTCAAACTGTTTGAAAACAATATGAACCATGCGCAGTAGTCCTAACCCTGTCAATTGTGTTTTAATTGTACGCTAGTGGTGGACATTTATAAAAAGGAACTGACAAACTGTGGTGGTTGGGTGAGGAGGTGCATGTTTGTAATGCCTATCTCTGTAAGTAAATGCTTATAAATGTGTGTAAACTTGGTTCCAGTTCTATCCTTCCTCACCTTGCTTTCTGGAGGATAACACTGCCTACCCCATTCCCATATCCCTTTGTTCTCCTTTCCTTCAACCTCCTATTTTACCTATTCATAAATGTTAACATGGTCTCTGCACTATCACTAATTCCACCAATGCATTCCATAGTCTCACAACCTCCTGCGTAAAATAGTTTGCCTTGCTTTCTGTCCTACACCTCTTATATAAGGTTGAAAGATGGCAAACACATGGGTAAGAGTTGCAGTGGTGGTGGTGGGCTTGAGGTAGGAATGGATATGGGCAATGTGGCGGAGGTAGAAGTAAGTAGTCTTGGTAAGAATAGAATGTGGGTATTGAAGCTGAGCTTCAGGTGAATAGGATGACAAGGTTTCGCACAATCTGGTTCAGCTTTTATGAGTGGCCAGGAGGACGATGGAATCAAAGGCAAGAGAGTAAAGTTCGGGCTGAATTTTACCATGGAGATGGGTTTGGAGGTGGTGGGGGGGGGTGTGGGGGGAGGCAGGAAATTATCACAAAATCCTATTGGGATGGCTCCCTGATGCTGTCCCTCCTCCGGAGTGGGTTGCTACGGGAATTGGCAGCCTACTCCACGGAGGTGAGCAGACGATGAAGCCGATTAAGACCCTAATCAAGGGTTATTTTTCCCCAGCACTGCAACTTTCCCAGCATTGCACAGGCCCCTCCCCCCGCTGTGTCAGGAGCCTGGCAATGCATTGGTGAGGTGAGAGTGACTGCCCTTGACATCACGGCAGCATTTGACCGAGTATGGCATCAAAGAGTCCTAGCAAAACTGGAGTCAATGGAAATCAGAGGGAAAACTCTCTGCTGGTTAGAGTCCTATCCAGCGCAGCAGAAGATGGTTGTGGTTGTTGGAGGTCAATCATCTGAGCTCCAGGACATCATTGCAGGAGTTCCTCAGGGTAGTGGCCTAGGCCCAACCAATTTCAGCTGCTTCATCAATGACCTTCCTTCCAACATAAGGTCAGAAGTGGGGATTTTCGCTGATGATTACACAATGTTCAGCATCATTCACGACTCCGCAGATACTGAAGCAGTCCGTGTAGAAATGCAGCAAGAGCTGGACAATATCCAGGCTTGGGCTGATAAGTGGCAAGTAACATTCGCATCACACAAGTGCCAGGCAATGATCATCTCAAACAAGAGAGCATCTAACCATCGCCCCTTGACATTCAATGGCATTACCATCGCTGAATCCCCCACTATTAACATCCTGGAGGTTTCCATTAACCAGAAACTGAACTGGAATAGCACATAAATATCATGGCTACAGGAGCAGGTCAGAGGCTAGGAATCCTGAGGCGAGTAACTGACCTCCTGACTCCCCAAAGCCTGTCCACCATCTACAAGGCACAAGTCAGGAGTGTGATGGAATACTCTCCACTTTCCTGGATGGGTGCAGCTCCAACAACACTCAAGAAGCTCGACACCATCCAGGACAAAGCAGCCCACTTGATTGGCACCCCATCTACAAACATTCACTCCCTCCACCACCAACGCACAGTGGAAGCAGTGTGCACCATCTACAAGATGCACTGCAGCAATGCACCAAGGCTGCTTAGACAGCACCTTCCAAACCCGTGACCTCTACCACCTAGAAGGACAAGGGCAGAAGATGCATGGGAACACCACAACCTGCACGTTCCCCTCCAAGTCACACACCATCCTGACTTGGAACGATATCGCTGTTCCTTCACTGTCGCTGGGTCAAAATCCTGGAACCTCCCTTCCTAACAGGTTGGTGTACCTACCCCCTATGGACTGCAGCATTTCAAGAAGGCAGATCACCACCACCATCTCAAGGGCAATTGGGGATGGGCCAGTGACGCCCACATCCCATGAACGTATAAAAAAAAGTTAGCTCTGCAGCGGGAGGTTTGAGCTGCAACTCAATTGAGGGTTTACATTTATTTTCCTGCTGTAATTCACAAAGGGGAATCTATCCCCAAACAGCAAGCATGCCCTTGCAGCCAGTTCATGATGCCTCCTCTAATGCTCGCCCTGCTTCAATGGCGGCCACTTCCCTCCCACTGAAGACACCTCTATTGCCAGGCATCACCCACACCGCGAAGGCAGACAGTGGCCATCACCACGGGCCATGCTGATTGGACCTCCCGATGCTGGAACCTGGCCACAGACACTAATTGGACAGGGCTTCCAGAGGTAGCTTCTTAATTGGCTGCCCCCGGGAAGTTAGAATCCGATGTCCCGCCACTCACTCTTCTGGATTCTTGACCTGAAATTCATTCCGATGTCAGGATCAGCATGCTAGTCCAATAATTCAACCCCATGATTGAGGGACAGAAATGATGGCTTCGCAATTCCGCTGAGTTGAAGGAAAGTTTGACTCATCCGCATCTTAACGCAGTTGAGTGAGGGGGGGATCAGGCTTGGCTGTTTTGCATCCTTAGTCCAATAGCCTGATGACAATTACTGTTGATGCTTGTACAGTGTAATGGTGACTTGAACGAGACATTGCGGGGCATGTAGCACCCATGGAACCATCCGCTAACAGGAATCAACAGGAGACGGGGAGGGGGAAAAGAGCTTCACAGGAACATACAGGCAAAAGAGTGATGATTGGGGCCTACATGTGAACAGGGACATGAGTAATAGGAAGGTAATTACTGCTTCCTGCTTTTTAAGTGCGGAAGCAGCAAAACTATTTTTAAAATTCTAAAAGTCCAAAATAAAATGTATCGTGACAATACCTGCTTATCCCTTAAAATTGATAGCTGCTCAGCAGCAGTGCAGGAATCAGTCGCACCAGTTTTTTTTTAGAAGGACCATTTCCCCCTAAACTGCATCTGGCACTGTTAAAGGATGTTTGGGTGCAAAGTTCACTGACAGCCAACTGCATGAAGTTTACATTGTTGCACAGTCAGGAGCAGACATCACAAAAGTCATGGAGGAAAGTTGGGTACAATGCTGGTCAGGAGCAAAATAGGAGAAATTAATTGGTACCCTTTTTCCTCAGCATTGCACCCATTTCTGCCTTTCAGCGATGTTCAACCAAGGTCCTGGCCCACATTTTGTGTGACCTCCCTGAGGCAGGGTCAGATGTGGGCGGGGGTGGGAGGGGGGTGGTGGGCACGGAGTATTGCGACGGGTGGCTGGGGAATTGGGGGCAGAGGGCCGGTTGCCTCCTCGTCGCCAAGCGATCTTCCCAGGGATCCTGCCTTCAAGAGCTGCCGGCCAATCAGAGGGCCGGCAGCTCAGCAGTACTGGGAGTGGTGGCCATTGCCGGTACTGCAGAGGCTTTGGACCCAGGCCCTGTGGTGGAACCCTGGACCAGAGGTAGGTGAGGCAGGGTTGCTGGGGCCAGTCTGGAAGGCTGAGGAGGGGGCAATGGGGCAGTCGGGCAATCTATGGGGGGGGGGGGGGGGTGTCCCGGGGTGGGTACAGTGATTCTCAGCGGGGGGCCTCCGTGGGACATAGATTGCCCACGAAGAAAGAACCAGCCTCCCCAAGCCCACAGGGAGGGCACCTTGTTTAACAAGGTGCCCTCCAGGCATGGCGGAGGCAACCCTGCCGTTGGTAACATCCCAGTGGCAGCAAGAAGAAGCCTTTAATTGGCCGTCACTAGGCCACTTAAGGGCCTCAATTGACCTCTGGGCGAGAAGGCCATTGTCGGGCTACCGCACCCCCGTTAAGATCACTTGGCAACAAGGAGACGATGGACCCTCCACCCCCCCGCCACCCATTGCGATTCTCCACACCCCACCCCCCTCCCTCTGGCCCCGCCTCAGGGGGCCCTCAAAATTCAGCCCAAATTTTCTGTCATAGAATGTTTTCCCATAGACTGAAAATTCCAGTCGTATTATTCTCAAGTCATTAAAATTATGGAAATGTAAAGGTTTCAATTGTAGTTTAATTCTTTTAAAATCAATTCTGGATTCTCTTTTTAATTCTGGGTAGGAAAATTCCTGTAACAGATTAACGTTTTCATTCTTCACTTAGAAAAAAAATCAATCTCACTTCAAGAAAATTATTGCCAGTGAGACGTTCTGCTCTCTTCTGCTCTACATGTTCATGGATCCTGGAATCTCTCTGGGACATCCTACCATTCAATGGCAGCAAATCTCATTTTAATGAGTCCTTAAAGGAGTTGGTGCTTCTTCTGTGCACTACTGTTTAAACAAGGACACTCAAGGACTGATTCAAGACGTTGACTGGAAAATTTGACTTGGTACAGGAACTGAAAAGGTAACATTTTGTTCATTGATCTAACTCACCCAGACAAGCTGCTACTGGGATTGAGGTGGTAATTTTTTGTTTTGCTCTAATGTGCTGTTGTGCTAGTCAGCTGCTGTTCCCAGTCTTTACGAAGACTGCCAACCCTCCAAGATTGGCGTGGAGTCTCCAGGAATTAATAATTAATCTTCTGGATGCTGCAGCAAGCAACCCAGGGGGAATAAGTCATTGAGGCATCAAATAATTGTGTGTTTTATTCATTTTCTTTGTTTATTAGTTATAAAAGTGTTGGAGGAGGGAGAAAAGGTTGTTCCTCTGTGGGGGTGCAGCTGGGGGTGAGAGGTCACATAAGGAAACTTCCAGGAATACGTCCGATTAGATTGGCAATCCTCAGAATGTATCCCATGTTACCTGGAGTTTAAGTAATCATTCCCAAGCTCCTAGCTCCAATTTTTAGGATAAAAATCAAACAAACGCCATATAGATCCCACCAAAGGTTTTCTGATTTTCATGTTAATTAGTGCAAATTGGATTGTATTCCTGGAGGTTTCATCACATGACCTCCCACCTCCAATCAGCTGTTTTTCTCCATCTCCAATATTTTTATAACTAATAAACAAAAGTGTTCCACAAAAAAAGAAACTAAAACCATTTTTTAATGACCTATGATTTTTTTCCCCTGGTTTGCTTGCAACAGTGCACAAGAGATTAATCTTTCATTTCTAGAGACTGCAGAAACATCCCGGAGGTTTGGCAAACCTATGCCTTCCTCTGAGGCCTACCAGGATGCCACAAAGGCATTCTGGAAACAGATTTAAAGGTCAAAATGAATTTTACTATGTGAATGGTCTATAACCCTTGATATCTCCATGCTTGCAGATGTTCACTGAGAAAAAAAAGCAAAGCATTGATGGTATTAGTTGGAAGCCGGGCTTCAATGTAAGCTAAACCTCAGACTTAAATCCACCTCTATTAGTCATGGCTCTGTCTGTGCCTGTTGTATGAAGTGCTGACTGAGGTGCTCCCAGGGGAAATCAGAAACCTTTAGAAATCAGTGGCAAGCTCTGACCGAATATTTTCAGAAGCAGACTCACTGCCCAATTCTGGCTTGATTTCTTCATTGGCAAATATTGTAATATTCCATCAAACACACAAAAGAGCTAAATCACTGAGTGAGGATTGAAAAGCTATAATGTAGCCACTTTTATCACTGAGTGATGAATCCTATTATCTACACAGTAGCCCATACTTTGCTTGGTACGTGGCACATTCTAAGCTATGGGGATTGTGGCGAACTGATCTGTAACTTGCACCCAGCACAGCGTTCTTCAATTTAAAAAGGGAACAAAAAAAGGTTCTTTTTACAAAAGAATAATTTTTATAATGTTTAATTAAGAGAGAAGGAGATTAGCCTACATAGATAAGTCCCCTGGGCCAGATGGGATTTATCCTAGGATTCTCTGGGAAGCCAGGGAGGAGATTGCAGAGCCTTTGTCCTTGATTTTTATGTCGTCATTGTCGACAGGAATAGTGCCGGAAGACTGGAGGATAGCAAATGTTGTCCCCTTGTTCAAGAAGGGGAGTAGAGACAGCCCTGTTAATTATAGACCTGTGAGCCTTACTTCGGTTGTGGGTAAAATGTTGGAAAAGGTTATAAGAGATAGGATTTATAATCATCTTGAAAAGAATAAGTTCATTAGAGATAGTCAGCACGGTTTTGTGAAGGGTAGGTCGTGCCTCACAAACCTTATTGAGTTTTTTGACAAGGTGACCAAACAGGTGGATGAGGGTAAAGCCGTGGATGTGGTCTATATGGATTTCAGTAAGGCGTTTGATAAAGTTCCCCACGGTAGGCTATTGCAGAAAATACGGAAGTATGGGATTGAAGGTGAATTAGTGCTTTGGATCAGAAGTTGGCTAGCTGAAAGAAGACAGAGGGTGGTGGTTGATGGTAAATGTTCATCCTGGAGTATAGTTTCTAGTGGTGTACTGCAAGGATCTGTTTTGGGGCCACTGCTGTTTGTCATTTTTATAAATGACCTGGATGAGGGTGTAGAAGGGTGGGTTAGTAAATTTGCGGATGACAGTAAGGTCGGTGGAGTTGTGGATAGTGCCGAAGGATGTTGTAGGTTACAGAGGGACATAGATAGGCTGCAGAGCTGGGCTGAGAGATGGCAAATGGAGTTTAATGCGGAAAAGTGTGAGGTGATTCACTTTGGAAGGAGTAACAGGATTGCAGAATACTGGGCTAATGGGAAGATTCTTGGTAGTGTAGATGAGCAGAGAGATCTTGGTGTCCAGGTACATAAATCCCTGAAAGTTGCCACCGAGGTTAATAGAGCTGTTAAGAAGGCATATGGTGTGTTAGCTTTTATTAGTAGGGGGATCGAGTTTAGGAGCCACGAGGTCATGCTGCAGCTGTACAGAACTCTGGTGCGGCCGCACCTGGAGTATTGCGTGCAGTTCTGGTCACCGCATTATAGGAAGGATGTGAAAGCTTTGGAAAAGGTGCAGAGGAGATTTACTAGGATGTTCAATCGCTCTACACCTCCATCCCCCACCAGGATGGTTTGAGGGCTCTCCGCTTCTTCCTGGAACAGAGGCCCAACCAGTCCCCATCCATCAACACCCTCCTCCGCCTGGCTGAACTTGTTCTCACATTGAACAACTTCTCCTTCAACTCCATGCATTTCCTTCACGTAAAAGGTGTCGCTATGGGTACCCGCATGGGTCCTAGTTATGCCTGTCTTTTTGTGGGATATGTCGAGCATTCTTTGTTCCAGTCCTACTCAGGCCCCCTCCCCCAACTCTTTTTCCGGTACATTGATGACTGTATCGGTGCCGTTTCCTGCTCCCGCCCCGAACTAGAAAACTTTATCAACTTTGCTTCCAATTTCCACCCTTCTCTCACCTGAACATGGTCCATCTCTGACACTTCCCTTCCCTTCCTCGACTTCTCTGTCTCCATCTCTGGGGATAGGTTGTCTACCAATATCCATTATAAGCCCACTGACTCCCACAGCTACCTCGACTACACTTCTTCACACCCTACCTCCTGTAAGGACTCCATTCCATTCTCCCAGTTTCTCCGTCTCCGACGCATCTGCTCTGATGATGCTACCTTCCATGACGGTGCTTCTGATATGACCTCCTTTTTCCTCAACCGAGGATTTCCCCCCACTGTGGTTGACAGGGCCCTCAACCGTGTCCGACCCATTCCCCGCACCTCTACCCTCACCCCTTCCCCTCCCTCCCAGAACCGTGACAGGGTTCCCCTTGTCCTCACTTTTCATCCCACCAGCCTCCATATCCAAAGGATCATCCTCCGCCATTTTCGCCACCTCCAGCGTGATGCCACTACCAGTCGCATCTTCCCCTCCCTTCCCCTGTCAGCATTCCGAAGGGATCGTTCCCTCCGCAACACCCTGGTCCACTCCTCCATTACCCCCACCACCTCGTCCCCGTCCCAGGGCACCTTCCCTTGCAATCGCAGGAGGTGTAATACCTGCCCATTTACCTCCTCTCTCCTCACTATCCCAGGCCCCAAACACTCCTTTCAGGTGAAGCAGCGATTTACTTGTACTTCTTTCAATGTAGTATACTGTATTCGCTGCTCACAGTGTGGTCTCCTCTACATTGGGAAGACCAAGCGCAGACTGGGTGACCGCTTTGCGGAACATCTCCGCTCAGTCCGCAAGCAGGACCCTGAGCTTCCGGTTGCTTGCCATTTCAACACTCCCCCCTGCTCTCATGCTCACATCTCTGTCCTGGGATTGCTGCAGTGTTCCAGTGAACATCAACGCAAGCTCGAGGAACAGCATCTCATCTACCGATTAGGCACACTACAGCCTGCCGGACTGAACATTGAGTTCAATAATTTCAGAGCATGACAGCCCCCCACTTTACTTTCATTTTTAGTCATTTTTAGTTATTTTTTCTTCCTTCTTTTTTTTTTTACATTCCTTTTTACATTTTTTACAATTTTTTTTGCATTTATTTCATTTCATCTTAGTTTGTTCAGTTTGCTTACCCACTGTTTTTTTCAGGTTGTTTTTCTTCAGGTTTGCACTTGCTGCTGTTCAATATTCAGTATATTCACACCTAATCTGTACTAATGCTTTGTCTTTCAACACACCATTAACATATTGTTTGCCTTTGCTCCGTGACCTTTTGGTCAGCTATGTGGCCTGGTCCAATCTGCACCTTCTCCTTTGTTATCTCTTGCCCAACCCCCACCTCACTTGTTTATAATCTGTGACTTTTCTAATATTTGTCAGTTCCGAAGAAAGGTCACTGACCCGAAACGTTAACTCTGCTTCTCTTTCCACAGATGCTGCCAGACCTGCTGAGTGAATCCAGCATTTCTTGTTTTTGTTTCAGATTTCCAGCATCCGCAGTATTTTGCTTTTATTTTACTGGGATGTTGCCTGGTATGGAGGGAAGGTCTTACGAGGAAAGGCTGAGGGACTTGAGGTTGTTTTCGTTAGAGAGAAGGAGGAGAAGAGGTGACTTAATTGAGACATATAAGATAATCAGAGGGTTGGACAGGGTGGATAGTGAGAGTCTTTTTCCTCGGATGGTGATGGCAAACACGAGGGGACATAGCTTTAAGTTGAGGGGTGATAGATATAGGACAGATGTCAGAGGTAGGTTCTTGACACAGAGAGTAGTAGGGGCGTGGAACGCCCTGCCTGCAACAGTAGTAGACTCGCCAACTTTAAGGGCATTTAAGTGGTCATTGGATAGACATATGGATGAAAATGGAATAGTGTAGGTCAGATGGTTTCACAGGTCGGCGCAACATCGAGGGCTGAAGGGCCTGTACTGCGCTGTAATGTTCTATGTTCTATATGAACTATGGAAATGACAGGCAGGAAAAGGCCTGTTGGTCCATCAAGCCTGCCCCACACACTGGATGCTTGAAGCATCATGATTGGATTCTTTCTAACCTCAGCCCACGCAGACAGCTCATCTGCAGGGAGAGGCAAACAAATGCAGTGCCAATAAGGGGAGAAAGAAGTCTGGAAAATTCATCTCTGCCCCCTTCATACATAAGGCACTGGCAAGCTTAGTGTTCACAGTGTTGAGGACTTGACCTGAGGACCATTAATCAAGGGAGCAGAGCTGAGAGATGGAAAGATAGATGTCAGCTCGTGCTAGACCACCATGTTAATTATGCTCTACACCTCAAAGATATTGTGAAGAATTTTCCTAATTGCTGCAGGGTAGGAACCAGCGACAGCGAGGCGAATTTTCATGTGTTTGATTCCATCGGACATTGTGAGTCCTGCCTGATGAAATTAATGTGAGGCTTGAAACATTCTCATGGCCAGACCTCCTTGAATGATCTCAATGAGCTTCCAGTGTTGCACCAATCCTGACAGACAACCAACCAATTGTGGGTAGGGAAGATGAGGGTGGGTGGGGCCAAGGCGGGTGATCTGGTGGTTCCTCCACAGAGCTGAACTGGAAGTGAAGCCTTAAAGAGGGAAGTTATTGAAGGGGGGAGGCATTCAAGGAGATGTGGAACTGGCAGCAGTAGGGAAGATTTTTGTGGGACAAGTAGGAGTATTAATTCTATCCCCACAAATTTCATTTAAAAAAATTTTGCTTACCATTTTTGTCATGGCTTACAGAGAATGCTCCCTCTACGGACAAATCTTTCAGCAGATCATGGTTGAACTGCAACTCAACTCCCTGTCGCTTGATCCCAGTACCGACTACAAAATCTGGCAATCTCTGTCTTGAATGAGGAAATGGTAGAGGCATTGAACAAATATTTTGTGTCTGTCTTCACAGTAGAAGACATAATTTTAATACCAGAAATAGACAGTAACCTGGGGGCTAAAAAGAGTGAGGAAATTAAGGAAATTAATTTCAGCAGAGAAAAGTATTGGAGAAATTTAAGGGATTAAAATCCAACAAACCCCCAGGACCTGATGGTCTACACCCTAGGCTTCGAGATAGTGGATGCACTAGCTATGATTTTCCAAAATTCCTTAGATTCAAGAACGGTCCCAGCAGATTGGAAGTTGGCAAATGTTACATCGCTTTTCAAGAAAGGAGGGAAAGAGAAAACAGTGAAGTACAGGCCAATTAGCCTAACATCAGTCGTTGGGAAAATGCTGGAAACTATTATTAAGTCTTAACAATGCACTTGGAAAAGCATAGTATGATTAGAACAAGTCAACATGGTTTTACTAAAGGGAAATCCTGTTTGACAAATTTATTAGAGTTTTTAGAGGATGTAACTAGTAGTGTAGATAAAGGGGAACCAGTAGATTACTTAAAAAAGTAATTAGGAGAGCGTAGAGGGGGCATGAAAAAACACTGGCAGGCAAGATAAAGGAAAATGCCAGGGCGTTTTATAAGTATATTAAGGACAAGAGGATGACCAGGGAAAGAGTAGGGCCCATTAGGGACCAAAGTGGCAATCTGTGTGTGGAGCTGGAGGATGTAGATGCGGTTTTAAATGATTACTTTTCATCTGTGTTCACTATGGAGAAGGATGATGTAGGTGTAGAGATCAGGGAGGGGGGATTGTGATATACTTGAACAAATTAGCATTGAAAGGGAGGAGGTATTAGCGATTTTAGCGGCTTTAAAGGTGGATAAATCCCCAGGCCCAGATGAGATGTATCCCAGGCTGCTATGTGCGGCAAGGGAGGAGATAGCAGGGGCTCTGACACAAATTTTCAAATCCTGTCTGGCCACAGGAGAGATGCCAGAGGACTGGAGGACAGCGTATATAATGGTACCATTATTCAAGAAGGGTAGCAGGGATAATCCAGGTAATTACAGGCCATTGAGTCTAACATCAGTGGTAGGGAAACTATTGGAAAAAATTCTGAGGGACAGGATTAATGTCCACTTGGAGAGGCAGGGATTAATAGTCAGCATGGCTTTGTCAGGGGAAATCATGTCTAACTAACTTGATTGAATTTTTCGAGGAGGTGACTAGATGTGTAGAAGAGGGTAAAGCAGTTGATGCAGTCTCCATGGACTTCAGTAAGGCTCTTGATAAGGTCCCGCATGGGAGATTGGTTAAGATGGTAAGAACCCATGGGATCCAGGGCAATTTGGCAAATTGGATCCAAAATTGGCTTAGTGGCAAGACACAGAGGGTGATGGTCGAGGGTTGTTGCTGCGATTGGAAGCCTGTGACCAGTGGTTTACCGCAGGGATCAGTGCTGGGACCCTTGCTGTTTGTAGTGTACATTAATGATTTAGACATGAATATAGGAGGTATGATCAGTAAGTTTGCAGATTACATGAAAATTGGTGGTGTCGTAAATAGTGAGGAGGAAAGCCTTAGATTACAGGACCATATAGATGGGCTGGTAAGAAGGTTGGGCAGAGCAGTGGCAAATGAAATTTAATCCTGAGAAGTGTGAGGTGATGCATTTTGGGAGGACTAACTAGGCAGGGGAATGTACAATGGATGGTGGGACCATAGGAAGTACAGAGGGTCAGAGGGACCTTGGTGTACTTGTCCATAGATCACTCTGTCTGAAGCGGTGGTAGAGGCAGGAACCCTCACAACATTTACGAAGTATTTTGACGGGTACTTGAAATGCCATAGCATACAAGACTACGGGCCAAGTGCTGGAAAATGGGATTAGAATAGATAGGTGCCACCTCCTCCAGTTAGTTGTTTAATTGTCCGCCACCATTCACGGCTGGATGTGGCAGGACTGCAGAGCTTAGATCTGATCCATTGGTGATGGGATCGCTTAGCTCTGTCTATCGTATGCTGCTTACGCAGTTTGGCATGCAAGTAGTCCTGGTTTGTAGCTTCACCAGGTTGACACCTCATTTTGAGGTATGCTTGGTGCTGCTCCTGGCATGCCCTCCTGCACTCTTCATAGAACCAGGGTTGGTCTCCTGGCTTGATGGTAATGGTAGAGTGGAAGATATGCCGGGCCATGAGGTTACAGATTGTGGTTGAGTACAATTCTGCTGCTGCTGATGGCCCACAGCGCCTCATGGATGCCCAGTTTTGCATTGCTAGATCTGTTCGAAATCTATCCCAATTAGCACGGTGATAGTGCCACACAACACGATGGACGGTATCCTCAATGTAAAGGCGGGGCTTCGTCTCCACAAGGACTGTGCGGTTGTCACTCCTACCAATACTCTCATGGACAGAAGTATCTGCGGCAGGCAGATTGGTGAGGACGAGGTCAAGTATGTTTTTCCCTCGTGTTGGTTCCCTCACCACCTGCTGCAGACCCAGTCTAGCAGCTATGTCCTTTAGGACTCAGCCAGCTCAGTCAGTAGTGGTGCTACTGAGCCACTCTTGGTGATGGACATTGAAGTCCCCCACCCAGAGTACATTTTGTGCCCTTGCCACCCTCAATGCTTCCTCCAAGTGGTGTTCAACATGGAGGAGTACTGACTCATGAGCTGAGGGAGGGCGGTAGGTGGTAATCAGTAGGAGGTTACCTTGCCCATGTTTGACCTGATGCCATGAGACTTCATGTGGTCCGGAGTCAATGTTGAGGACTCCCAGAGCAACTTCCTCCCTACTGTATACCACTGTGCCACCACCTCTGGTGGGTCTGTCCTGCCGGTGGGAGAGAACATACCCGGGGATGGTGATGGCAGTGTCTGGGACATTGTCTGTCAGGTATGATTCCGTGAGTATGACTATGTCAGGCTGTTGTTTGACTAGTCTGTGGGACAGCTCTCCCAACTTTGGCTCAAGCTCCCAGATGTTAGTAAGGAGGACTTTGCAGGGTTGACAGGGCTGGGTTTGCCGTTGTCGTTTCCGGCGCCTAGGTCAATGCCGGGTGGTCCGTCCGGTTTCATTCCTTTTTAATGGACCTTGTAGTGGTTAGATCCAACTGAGTGGCTTGCTAGGCCATTTCCTATTTACTATCTATATCAATGACTTAGATGAAGAGGCAGAGAATAATGGAGCTAGGTTTGCTGATGATACAAAGCTAGGTGGAAAAGTAAGCTGTGGGAGGACACAGAGAGGCTGCAAAGAGATATAGACAGTGTGATGAAAACCCTACATGCCAAATGGAAATATTAATTTCATCGTGTGGAACTTTGCCTGAGATTTTTCCTGGAAATTGGTACAAATAACTTTTAAAACAGAACAGCTAGCAGCCAAGATGCCCACGCACAGTTTGCATATGAAAAACCCAAAGGATCAGGCTGGAGACAGCTGTGATTACTCAACCTAGCCAGAACAACGGGGTACTCCCTGATTCACTTATCTGGGATAACGTTATCAAAAGCCATTGACACCCATTGACTTTGAAAGAGCCAACACCCACCCCCCACCAAGTATGTCTGAACAGATTGAGGGGAGGGCCTTGAATTTCAAAGACCCTCCGGAAGATTCTGATTTAAACACAAACAGGTGGTCCTATCACCTGACAGCTTGGGCCACTCTGGAGATTTGTGAGTGATGACTCAGAAGGCAGACAGTAACTGAGATCCAGCCAGGGAATATCTCTCTCTCTCCCTCTCTCCAGTAGAGATCCAAAGAAGCCTCAAGCTGCAGGAAGCCAAGTCGACAGATCCTTACAGTCAGCAACAAGGGGACACGGATTACGGCCCTCTTCTACCTTCCAGAACCTGAGAAGCAAGCCCGACCCGTGCACATGGCCCAGCGAGGACTTCAGGACTACAACTTCAACTAAGGACTCTGGGACTAAGCTTCAGTATTTAAATTCCATTTTTATTACAGACTCTACTCCACCCTCCCAACTCTGTTTTCCTTCTGTAATCTATTTGTGTATGTCTGTGGCTTTTGTGTGAATGTGGGGCAGGGATACGTGGTGAATTTTAGTAATTTTAACTGGTTCAGAGTAATAAGGTTAATAAACTTGCATCTTTCTTGTTTAAACTCAAGAAAACCTGTTTGATTGGTTCATTTGCAATTATATTATTAGAGGGGAGGCGGTGGCGTAGTGGTATCGTCACTGGACTAGTAACCCAGAGACCCAGGCTATTGCTCTGGGGGCATGGGTTCAAATCTCATCACAGCAGAAGGTGGAATTTGAATTAAAAAGCTAGTCTAATGATGGAGATGACACCATTGTCAATTTTTGTAAACACCCATCTGGTTCACTATTGTCCTCGAGGGAAGGAAATCTGCTGTCCTTACCTGGTCTGGCCGACATGTGATTTCAGACCCACAGCAATATGGTTGACTCTTACATGCCCTCTGAAATGGCCCAGCAAGCCACTCAGTTGTATCTAACTGCTACAAAGTCAATAAAAAAAAAGGAATGAAACCGGACAGACCACCTGGCATTGACCTAGGCACCAGAAACGACAACGGCAAACCCAGCCCGGTCGACCCTGCAAAGTCCTGCTTACTAACATCTGGGGGCTTGTGCCAAACTTGGGAGAGCTGTCCCACAGACTAGTCAAACAACAGCCTGACAATAGTCATACTAACGGAATCATACAAAGAACAAAGAACAAAGAAAATTACAGCACAGGAACAGGCCCTTCGGCCCTCCAAGCCTGCACCGATCCAGATCCTCTATCTAAACCTGTCGCCTATTTTCTAAGGGTCTGTATCTCTTTGCTTCCTGCCCCTTCATGTATCTGTCTAGATACATCTTAAAAGATGCTATCGTGCCCGCATCTACCACCTCTGCTGGCAACGCATTCCAGGCACCCACCACCGTCTGCGTAAAGAACTTTCCACGCATATCCCCCCAAAACTTTTCCCCTCTCACTTTGAACTCGTGACCCCTAGTAATTGAATCCCCCACTCTGGGAAAAAGCTTCTTGCTATCCACCCTGTCTATACCTCTCATGATTTTGTACACCTCAATCAGGTCCCCCCTCAACCTTCGTCTTTCTAATGAAAATAATCCTAATCTACTCAACCTCTCTTCATAGCTAGCGCCCTCCATACCAGGCAACATCCTGGTGAACCTCCTCTGCACCCTCTCCAAAGCATCTACATCCTTTTGGTAATGTGGCGACCAGAAATGCACGCAGTATTCCAAATGTGGTCGAACCAAAGTCTTAGACAACTGTAACATGACCTGCCAACTCTTGTACTCAATATCCCGTCCGATGAAGGAAAGCATGCCGTATGCCTTCTTGACCACTCTATTGACCTGCGTTGCCACCTTCAGGGAACAATGGACCTGAACATCCAAATCTCTCTGTACATCAATTTTCCCCAGGACTTTTTCATACCTGACAGACAATGTCCCAGACACTGCCATCACCATCCCCGGGTATGTTCTGTCCCACTGGCAGAACAGACCCACCAGAGGTGGTGGCACAGTGGTATACAGTAGGGAGGGAGTTGCCCTGGGAGTCTTCAACATAGACTTTGGACCCCATGAAGTCTCTTAGGCATCAGATCAACCATGGACAAGGAAACCTCCTGCTGATTACCACCTACCGCCCTCCCTCAGCTGATGAGTCAGTACTCCTCCATGTTGAACAGCACTAGGAGAAAGCACTGAAGGTGGCGAGGGCACAGAATGTACTCTGGGTGGGGGACTTCAATGTCCATCACCAAAAGTGGCTCAGTAGTAACACTACTGATTGAGCTGGCCGAGTCCTAAAGGACGTATCTGCTAGACTGAGTATGCGGCAGGTGTTGAGGGAACCAACAAGAGGGGAAAACATACTTGACCTCGTCCTCACCAATCTGCCTGCCGCAGATGCATCTGTCCATGACAGTAACGGTAGGATTGACCACCGCACAGTCCTTGTGGAGACGAAGTCCCACCTTCACATTGAGGATACCCTCCATCGTGTTGTGTGGCACTACCACCATGCTAAATGGGATAGATTTCGAACAGATCTAGCAATGCAAAACTGGGCATCCATGAGGCGCTGTGGGCCATCAGCAGCAGCAGAATTGTACTCAACCACAATCTGTAACCTCATGGCCCGACATGTCCCCCACTCTACCATTACCATCAAGCCAGGAGTGCAGGAGGGCATGCCAGGAGCAGCACCACATCCAGCCGTGAATGGTGGTGGACAATTAAACAACTAACTGGAGGAGGTGGCTCCACAAATATCCCCATCCTCAATGATGGAGGAGCCCAGCAGATCAGTGCGAAAGATAAGGCTGAAGCATTTGCAACAATCTTCAGCCAGAAGTGCCGAGTTGATGATCCATCTCGGCCTCCTCCCGAAGTCCCCAGCATCACAGATGCCAGACTTCAGCCAATTCGATTCACTTCGTGTGATATCAAGAAACGACTGAAGGCATTGGATACTGCAAAGGCTATGGGCCCTGACAATATTCCGGCAATAGTACTGAAGACCTGTGCTCCAGAACTTGCCACGCCCTAAGCCAAACTGTTCTAGTACAACTACAACACTGGCATCTACCCTGCAATGTGGAAAATTGCCCAGGTATGTCCTGTACACAATAAGAAGGACAAGTCCAACCCGGCTAATTACCGCTCCATCAGCCTACTCTCAATCATCAGTAAAGTGATGGAAAGTGTCATCAACAGTGCCATCAAGCGGCACTTGGTTAGCAATAACCTGCTTAGTGACGCTCAGTTTGGGTTTTACCAGGCCCACTCAGCTCCTGCGCTCATTACAGCCTTGGTTCAAACATGGACAAAAGAGCTGAACTCAAGAGGTGAGGTGAGAGTGACTGCCCTTGACATCAAGGCAGCATTTGAACGAGTATGGCATCAAGGAGCCCTAGCAAAACTGAGGTCAATGGGAATCAGGGGAAAACCCTCCGCTGGCTGGAGTCATACTTAGCACAAAGGAAAATGGTTGTGATTGTTGGAGGTCAATCATCTGAGCTCCAGGACATCACTGCAGGAGTTCCTCACGGTGGTGTCCTAGGCCCAACCATCTTCAGCTGCTTCATCAATGACCTTCCTTCAATCATAAGGTCAGAAGTGGGGATTTTCGCTGATGATTGCACAATGTTCAGCACCATTCGCGACTCCTCAGATTCTGAAGCAGTCCGTGTAGAAATGCAGCAAGACCTGGACAATATCCAGGCTTGGGCTGATAAGTGGCATGTAACATTTGCACCACACAAGTGCCAGGCAATGACCATCTCAAACAAGAGAGAATCTAACCATCTCCCCTTGACATTCAATGGCATTACCATTGCTGAATCTCCCACTATCAACATCCTAGGGGCTACCATTGACCAGAAACTGAACTGGAGTAACCATATAAATACCGTGGCTACAAGAGCAGGTCAGAGGCTAGGAATCCTGAGGCGAGTCAGGAGTGTGATGGAATACTGTCCACTTGCCTGGATGTGTGCAGCTCTAACAACACTCAAGAAGCTCGACACCCTCCAGGACAATGGCACCCCATCTATAAACATCCACTCCCACCACCACTGACGCACAGTGGCAGCAGTGTGTACCATCTACAAGATGCACTGCAGCAATGCACCAAGGCTCCTTCAACAGCACCTTCCAATCCCGCGACCTCTACCAACTAGAAGGACAATGGCAGCAAATGCATGGGAACACCACCTGCAAGTTGCCCTCCAAGTCACACACCATCCTGATTTGGAACTACATCGCTGTTCCTTCACTGTCGCTGGGTCAAAATCCTGGAACTCCCTTCCTAACAGCACAGTGGGTGTACCTACCCCACATGGACTGCAGTGGTTCAAGAAGGCAGCTCACCACCACCTTCTCAAGGGCAATTAGGGATGGGCAATAACTGCTGGCCTGGCCAGCAATGCCCAAATCCCATGAATGAATAAAAAAAAAATTAGAGGAACAGGAGGAAGTGCTCACTGAGGTGGTAAGTTAAATCACTGTGTCGAAAAAGGATAAACCCTATTGCGGTCAAACCAGAGAAGAGGTGGAAGGGGAGCCTGAGACCCCTTCCTCCCCTGGTCGTAACAACAGGTTAAGTGAGTGGGCAACAAGATGGCAGATGGAGTATAATGTAGGGAAGTGTGAAGTTATTCACTTTGGTCATAAGAATAGAAAGCAGAATATTTTTTAAAAGATGTGAAACTTGTAAGTGTTGCTGTTCAAAGAGACTTGGGTGCGCTTGTACAAGGAAGGCAAAAAATTAACATGCAGGTACAGCAAGCAATTAGGAAGGCAAATTGGTCTTTACTGCAATGGGATTGGAGTACAGGAATAAAGAAGCCTTTCCAGAATTGTACAGGGTTTTAGTGAGACGACATCTGAAATACTGTGTGCAGTTTTAGTCTCCACATTTATGAAAGGATATACTTGCCTTGGAGGCAGTGCAGCGAAGTTTCACTAAATTGGTCCCTGGGGTGAGAGGGTTGTCCAATGATGACAGGCTGATAAATTGGGCCTATACTCTCTGGAGTTTAGGAGAATGAGAGGCAATCTAAGTGAAACATGCAAGATTCTGAAAGGGCTTGACAGGGTAGAAGTTGAGAGATTGTTTCCATTGGTCGGGGAATCTAAAACATGGGGGAACAGTCTCAGGATAAGGGGCGATCATTTAGGACTGAGATGAGGAGAAATTATTTCACTCAAAGGGTTGTGAATCTTTAGAGGGCTGTGGATGCTCCATCGTTGAATACATTTAAGGCTGGGATAGATAGACCTTTGGCCTCTCAGGGAATCAAAGGATATGGGGAATGGGTGGGAACGTCGGGTTGAAGCCCAAGATCAGCCATGATCATGTTGAATGGCGGAGCAGGCTTGATGGGCCATATTGTCTACACCCGCTCCTATCTTGTGTTCTTGTGAAGGTTTTTCTTGTCCCAGCATCCGCAGACTTTTGAAGGAAGGAAGTTCCAGATTTCTACTACCTTTGTGTGAAAAACTGCTCCTCTAATTCTCAGATTATATTGATAACGTATGATGATAAATTGTGATCTTGCCTGGATCAGGCTCTGTGCTGGGAAGTAGCAGGAGGAGGAGCAGGTCGTGGGGGTGGGGGCAGCAGAATATCCAGCGTTTTAGTACCTGAAGATTTAAAGTGATGCAACTACTTAAAGGCAAATGGCTGCAAGCATGGGTGAATGCCTTTCCAAAGATTGTACAGAGGTGAATAAAAATTAGAGGATGGCAAAACAAATATACAAGCAGGAAACAGAGTCTGTTGGCATGTGATGGAGCAATGTAGCACCCACAACCTCTGCTTAATTACTCACAAAGTGAAGTGTTGCTGCAGTGAAAAGCAATCATCCAAAGGCTGAAACAATAAAGCTGCCTTCACTCCAATGTGCCGTCAAACATGGTTCAGATTGCTTTCAGTTAATTAAATGTGACACCTCTCCTTTTCTGTTGCATGCCCGACATATTGGAATGAGAGTTGCTGCTGAATTACGAACTTCAATCTGCAAGCTGCTAACTTCAATCACTGACAAAATGCTGTTATGGCCCTTTCCCTATGTTGGCAGTCTCTGTGAAGGGAAAGAATGGGATCTTGGAATAGACAGTATTGTTTTCTAATTCATTTTGGGCCAAGTGATACAATCTGTCAGTCCCATCTCAGGTGAAACATGGCTCAGATTCAATACATTAACCCCAAGGTTACCTCCATATTAACCTGAGAAAATCAATTTATTGAACAATTATGACATTTTTATTCCCACACTCTCTATTCAGTGACCTTTCATTACTGAGATTGAGTTAGTGCCAATTAGCGCCAGATTCAGGGCACTATGCCAGCTGCTGGCTGCAGTGTTCCCTCCCTGTGGGAAGCAGCTGGTAACCACTCTACTACTCCTCACCATGGCATGACTGATATTGGAAATTCAGGACAGAGAAAACCATGTTGCAGTCTTCTAAGGGGCATGGACCCAATGGGCCGAATAGCCTCCTTCTGTGCCGTAAATGACTCCGTGATGTCATATAAACAACTGTAGGACAGATAGGAACATAGGAAATAGGAGCAGGAGTAGGCCATTCGGCCCGTCAAGTCTGTTCCGCCATTCAAACAGCTGATCATCTACCTCAATGCCATTTTCCCCCACTGTCCCCATATACATATGAACGCAGGAACATGGAGCAGGAGTAGACTATTCGGCCCCTTGAGCCTGCTCCACCATATATAAGAGCAAGGCTGATCTGGTTGTGGCTATAACTCCACCTTCCTGCCTACCCTGATGCCCTTTGACTCCCTTGTTCGTCAAGAATCTGTCTACCTCTGCCTTAAAACATTCAATGACCCTGCCTCCACCACTCTCCGGGGGAGACAGTTCCACAGACTCACGACCCTCTGAGAGAAAAAATTTCTCCTCAGCTCTGTCTTAAATGGAGACCCCTTATTTTTAAACTGTGCCCCCTAGTTTTAGCCTCTCCCACAAGGGGAATCATCCTTTCAACATCCACCCTGTCAAATCCCCTTGATGTCATTAGTATCCAGAAATCTATCGATTTCTATCTTGAACATGCTCAATGATTGACCTTCCACAGCCCTCTGGGGTACAGCATTCCAAAGATTCGCCACCCACTGACTGAAGAAATTCCTCCTCATCTCAGTCTTAAATGGCCTGGCCTTTAGTCTGAGACTGTGTCCCCTAGTTCTAGACTCACCAGCCAGAGGAAACATCCTAAGCACATCTACCTTGTCATGCGCTGCAAGAACGTTGTAAGTTGCAATGAGATCACCTCTAATTCTTTGAAATTCTAGAGAATACAGGCCCAGTTTCTGTAATCTCTTCTCATTAGATAATCCCGCCATCCCAGGATTAGTCTTGTGAACCTCCGTTGCACTCCCTCGATGGCAAGTATATCTTTCATTAGATAAGGAGACCAAAACTGTATACAATACTCCAGGTGCGGACTCACCAAAGCTCTATACAGTTGCAGCAAGATATCTTTATTCTTGTACTCAAATCACCTTGAAATGAAGGCCAAAATTCCATTTGCCTTCCTCATTGCTTGCTGCACCTGCATACTGTCTTTTAGTGACCCATGTACAAGGACACTCAGGTCCCTTTGGACATCAACACTTCTCAACCTCTCACCATTTAAGAAATACTCTGTCTTTCTGTTTTTTTTCTACTAAAGTGGATCCCTCCACACTTATTCACTTTATATTCCATCTGCCATGTTCTTGCACACTCACTTAACCTGCCCAAATCCCCTTGAAGCCTCCTTGCATCCTTCTCACAACTGACATTCCTACCTAGTGTTGTGACATCAGCAAGAAGTTTTTACAGTCACTAGCTTGCACTCCTATTCTCTTTTCCCTTTTTTTATCAGCTTCTTGGTCCTCCTTTGCTGGATTTTAAATTGCTCCCAATCCTTGGGCTTACTACTTTTCTGGCAACCTTATGAGCCACTTTCTTAGATCTAGTGCAATCTTTAACTTCTTTTATTAGCCACGGTTGTTTCACCTTTCCTGTTGGGTTTTTGTGTCTTAGAGGAATGTATATTTGTTTGAAACCATGTAATACTTCTTTAAATACTAGCCATTGCCTGTCTACTGTCAAATCTTTTAATGTATTTTCCCAATCCACCAAAGCCAACTTGCCCCTCATACCTTCATAGTTCCCTTGGTTCAGAGTTAAGACCCTAGTTTCAGAATGAACTATATATCTTTCAAACTTAATATAGAATTCTATCATATTGTGGTCACGATTTCCTAATGGCTCCTTTACAGCAAGTTTATTAATTAGCCCTTTCTCATTACATAATTATAAACCTATAATAGCCTGATCCCTAGTTGGTTCCTCAACATACTGCTCCCATTGTGCCAACGCCAACATCTAAAACTAGAAACAAAAACAAGAAATGCTGGATTCACTCAGCAGGTCTGGCAGCATCTGTGGAAAGAGAAGCAGAGTTAACGTTTCGGGTCAGTGACCCTTCTTCGGAACTGACAAATATTAGAAAAGTCACAGATTATAAACAAGTGAGGTGGGGGTTGGGCAAGAGATAACAAAGGAGAAGGTGCAGATTGGACCAGGCCACATAGCTGACCAAAAGGTCACAGAGCAAAGGCAAACAATATGTTAATGGTGTTTTGAAAGACAAAGCATTAGTACAGATTAGGTGTGAATATACTGAATATAGAACATCAGCAAGTGCAAACCTGAAGAAAAACAACCTGAAAAAAACAGTGGGTAAGCAAACTGAACAAACTAAGATGAAATGAAATAAATGCAAAAAATGTAAAAAG
This sequence comes from Heterodontus francisci, assembly GCF_036365525.1. NCBI lineage: Eukaryota > Metazoa > Chordata > Chondrichthyes > Heterodontiformes > Heterodontidae > Heterodontus > Heterodontus francisci. The sequence goes on along the minus strand of NC_090372.1, from coordinate 179,693,206 downwards.
GAATGCAAAAAAAAAAAAGGAAGAAAAAATAACTAAAAATGACTCTAAAACTAGAAACTAGTATTGTTAGTCCATGAAGGGATGATGATTTTGAACTGTTCCGATGAAGGTACATTTCAATATGGGAAGCTTTTAAGTGCAAAGTGAATATTCCAAGGACTTGTTATTACTAAAGAATTGCTCTGAACAGGAACTTAACCTTCCACTCTATGCCATGGCTTAAATGGCTGATCAGCTGCAAACTTTCAAGGGGCAATGAGCTTGTAAAATGTGCTTGTTTTTACTCAAAATGATATTTTTAACTTTTCGGTTTCAACACCAATGCAACTTGCAATACCATGTAATGCTAGCATGACAGTTTGATTCTTAAAAAGCAGGAAGTACAGCCAGATCCTGCTTAACTATTGAATTAAATGCTTTCATGTTGATATTCCAATGCACCCCTGGGGTATAGGAGAAAATGCCCTATGCAGCGCAGGAAAACCTCAAAACAATCAATTGGTCTCCAGTCATGGGGCCTGATAAGGAAATACGTCACAAATATGGCACAAAGTTGGTCAGACACCTCTGTCCCGATAGGGTCGGTGGCATGCAGACTTTAAATACTGACTGAAACAATGATTTTTCAAAACAAAATTCCTGAGAATTAGGGCTACCAGCTGCATAGGATATTGGTCCAAAAGGTAGAAAAGCTGGCCTTTATTGGTGTGGGGCCAAGAAGGACAAAAGGCCTGGAAATTACATTTATATTTGCACTTGCCAAAAAACTTCATAAAACTAGCCAGATACAAGGAAGAGCAAGTTTGATCTCTAATGATCTTTAAGAGTTTAGCACTTTCATTTAACAATATATTATAAACAGCTCCATGTGCATTCATCAATGCCTGTAAATTGCCAGAATGCGGAGTTTATTCCTTACTCCCTTCCAATTCCCTTGTCCTTCGGATCACTTTTTTATAATCTAAATAGAAAGGAGCAAACAAAAGAAAGTCTTGCTTTTATTTTTCAGCACTTCTGCAGTTTCTTTGGATTTATGCTCCAGGAAGACAGTCTGCTACAAAAATGAACAGCAGTAACTTCAGTGTCCTCTATAAAAATTGACAGTCCACAGGATCAGAGTTCTGTGGTGAGTTACTGTGCGTAGTTACAAGATGATAAAATTTTAATGTTATGACGTGGATTCATTGGTAATATGCTATTTTCAAGAGCATGAAGTGCAGTCATTTTTCAGCCAAAAGTGTTAAAATCAGCATGTCACATTTGAATTTCAGTAAAAGCTAGAAACTGTAGTAATTAAAATATTTTTTGAAATACTAGTTACAATTTCTCACCTCCTGGTAGCTGGATGGCTTTGTAAGTGGGGAACATTCTGATGTAATTGGTAAAATCCTGTCAGATTATTCAATCCAAGTGACCAACACATTGGTCTATTAATGTTGGTAATTGGTGCTACTCCCATATCCATTGCTGTCACGAGTCCACATTTCTATGTGATCTAACCCAACCACAGCTAATGTATCATAAGTGGACCATCAGCTGATGCTTTGATTCAGATTTCAATGGAATATTCATTGGGTTTAACCGTTTCTTTCATGTTGTAAGTATTTTGCATGCAGCCCATAATAGAATCTGCTGATCCATCAGTAACGTGACTACAGCCTTGTCATGTGCACTGCAGCTTGTGCTTTGAGTCCTTTGCCAGCTGTTTATAAGAGATGGACTGATAGATTTTTAAGAACCTAGGAAAGTATGGAACAAGAAAAAGGCCATTTGGCCCATCAGTCCTACATGTTCTATATATTTTTTTGTGGACTCTACCCTAGCTCCTTAATCTCCTGAGGGAAAACTACTCCTACATTGTTCACTCCTCCTTAGTACCCAATAAAAGAAAGACTTGTTTTTATATAGCTCCTTTCATGACCACAAGACATCACAAAGTGCTTTACACTGAATGAGTTAGCTTTGAAAGCTAGTTGTAATGTAAGTAGCTGAGTGAAATGAAAGAACACCTAAACGCCAGCATCATTGAAACCTAACTTAATTTAAAGTCTATTGTCACTTCACATTGTCGTCACATTGAGGATACCCTCCATCATGTTGTGTGGTACTACCACCGTGCTAAATGAGATAGATTTTGAACAGATCTAGCAATGCAAAACTGGGCATCCATGAGGTGCTGTGGGCCATCAGCAGCAGCAGAATTGTACTCAACCACAATCTGTAACCTCACGGCCCAGCATATCCCCCTCTCCACCATTACCATCAAGCCGGGAGACCAACCCTGGTTCAATGAAGAGTAGATTGGATATACAGCACTGAAACAGGCCCTTCGGCCCACCGAGTCTGTGCCGACCATCAACCACCCATTCATGCTAATCCTACACTAATCCCACATTCCTACCAAACATCCCCACCTGTCCCTATATTTCCCTACCACCTACCTATACTAGTGACAATTTATAATGGCCAATTTACCTACCAACCTGCAAGTCTTTTGGCTTGTGGGAGGAAACCGGAGCACCCGGAGAAAACCCACGCAGACACAGGGAGAACTTGCAAACTCCACACAGGCAGTACCCAGAATCGAACCCGGGTCCCTGGAGCTGTGAGGCTGCGGTGCTAACCACTGCGCCTCTGTGCCGCCCTAGGAGCAGTATCAGGCATACCTCAAAATGAGGTGTTAACCTGGTGAAGCTACAACACAGGACTACTTTCATGCCAAACAGCATAAGCAGCATGCGATGGCCAGAGTTAAGCGATCCCATAACCAACGGATCAGATCTAAGTTCTGCAGTGCTGCCACATCCAGTCATGAATGGTGGTGGACAATTGAACAACTAACTGGAGGAGGTGGCTCCACAAATATCCCCATCCTCAATGATGGGGGAGCCCAGCAGCTCAGTGCGAAAGATAAGGCATTCACAACAATCTTCAGCCAGAAGTGCCGAGTGGATGAGGAAGATGAATCACACCCAGCAGTAGCCATCAGAAGTTCTGTGGAGCTCGCCACTTCACAGAAATGTAAAAATCTAATTATACGATGTCAGCCACTGGTTAAGCGACATCCAGATCCTAAAGCTCTCGAGACCTGCTCTGCTCAGGGCAGCACAATTTCTCATGAGAATTCTTAAACTTGCATTTGACCCCTCATTAGCATGTGCAAGGACCTTACACCCATATTAGGCAGCCACGCCGGATGCCTCAAAAATGGTCCAGCCTAATTTTGGGGGAATGTTTCTTTCTCAGGTGTCCTTGCGACGTGAGACATTGTGATCCAAAATTGGTCCTTTTCACATATGTAAAACTGTTTCTACCCAAGTGTGGACAATTTTATGATTTATATTTGGAGTACATTCAGTTTACTATGGAATGAAAGCTAGTTTTCATTTGTAATCAATTTAGATAGCTGAAAAAGTATTTTGCATAATTATTTTCATTTTATATATGGAAAACTAAATTAAATCATTGCTGAGTTTACAATGTCACGAGTATGAAAATACTTTATAATTTCCACACTTCAGGGGCCACATGAGTGCTGTAAGTAAGGTATGTGTCAGATGCCTATTTATATATGACTGGTGAGGATGACCTACATAGCTCACTAAATGCTTCATTGCTCAGATATCATGACAGTATCTTGAAGCAGTGAAACATAGTTAATTATTTGCCATTACCTATTTCCTATGTTCAATCATAACACATCCCACTGGGCTCATGGTGCAGTTATCAGTCATGTTGTCCATCGACTGCATCTTATAATCACATAATAATCAAAGAGCAGAAAGGCAAATATCATTATTTTTTCAAAATTAAAGTTGTGGGATATGGTGGGTTAGCACACTGTCCTTTCTGGGGACCCTGGGTATGAAACTACCCCAGACTGGGGCAAAGGTGTTCTATCTCTACTGTCAATAAGAGTCCTATGAAGTAAGTATGCACCATTTCATTTTAATTCCTACTTGACATAGTCCTAGAGCACAAAACTACTCGACTTTAACATCAAAGAGTCTACAGGAATTGCTCATTTATGGAAAAGAGAATGTTGCACTGGTTCAATGTGGGAGGAAGGGCTCTGAAGTTGGGATTAAGGCACATTTTTTGGGCAGAATAGAGGGGATTTTATTCTGCAGCAAGCCATACTATACAAGATCTGGGAGAGCCAGAAGTTGACACTTGGTACCTGAAATGGGAAATGTTCCAATTGCCAGAACAGAGATCCCTCATCCACCTTGATGTAGGTAGAATTTCCATCAGATATATGACATCATACAGTTAAAACAAAATTATGTCACATTCTGCTTGTTTCAGAATTTGTAATGCTGGGATGCATCATTTCGAATATTAGCTGGAGAGGGGCTGAGTGGAGATTTTCTAGCTGTGCTTTGGAAAAACATGTCGGCCGGAATTTTATGCTGGTGACGGGGGTCTCAACGTGTGGAAAAAGCAATGCCGAGAATCCCGCATCGCCTCTTCTCAGGAAGGCCCGCCAAATTTAGTGCCAATCAGGCACTTAAGTGGATAGTAGCAGGCCTTCCACAGGATCAAGACCCCAGCGCGGGAAGTCCTGCCCTTGGAGAGCTGCCAGCCAATCGGAGGCTGGCAGCTATTCCACTAAGCAGCACCACCGAGGAGGCGGTGGCTGCTGCCGGTGGAATAACTACCCAAGGCCCAGGAGTGACGCTGGACCCAGGCCATAGGTAAGTCAGATCGGGAGGGCTCATGGGAGGGGGTGGTAGGGGGGTTGCTAGCAAGGGCAAGGGTGGCTCGCAGCAGGCCCCCCCCTTCCTGATGCCAGGTTCCTAATTCAGGCACTGTGCCTTTTAATGAGGGACCCTCCCTACCCCCAGTGGAGCTGGGAAGCAGCCCGCATGGTTTTGCGTGCTGTGTTTCACCTGCGGCAACAAGGCCGCCCGCCACACGGATAATTGCTGCGGCAGCAAGATGAGGCACTTAATGGGGAATAATTGCCCAGTTAAGGGCCTCGACTGACGGAGGGAAGGGAAGGCCATTCACAGGCCTCCCGGACTAAATTCTGGCAGAGGTGGGCAGATGGCGGGAAACCCCCTGCCACCATCCCACCTGATTTTATGCTCTCTTTGCCTCCAAACCTGCTGTGGAGGACAGCATAGAACTCTCCCCGTCATGTGCAAATCAGAAGTATGTTTTTCTCTTTAGAATGTGGTGACATAAATGAAAAATGTTCTGAAACCAGTTACTGGGAAATGGGACCGCAGGACATTGTCAACAAAAGCAGGATGTCCTGTGAGTTTATTATTACGATAGTCGAGCTGAAGCCACAGCTAAATGGATTCCTAACTGTAAAAGCAGGTGAGCTATCAAGTCTGGCAGAGCCTGCATGGCTGTCCTATTGCCTCTGGATAGGAAGGGCTGTGTGTAAATGTACTGGGGTATAAATATGTCTTGGGGCAATAGTGCAAAATGGGCAATGTCACCTTGGTTGCCTGTTATGTGCCCCACACAATATTCAATCCCATTGACCTCAGTGGAGTCGAATATCTGACAGGTTATATAACAGGCAGCTGAAGCAATACTGCCTGTTTTGCAGTACTGTCGAAGACAAATTTTTAACCCACTTACTCTCTCCCCCAGACATCTTCATTGTCCAGCTGCCATAGACACAGCTTCCGAAGCTCACTCACCAACTCCGAGCTTGATGTTGCCTCACTGATGCTACAACAGCTTTCACTGGACCACTCCTGAATAATTCCCTGATTTTTTGGGGAGTTCTCATGCTGTTGAATTCATGTAGCATGCCTCAGGTGTCCAGAATGAAGAGTGATTACGCCAATGAGACGCAGAAGGAGAAAATTGAGTACAGTTGTTTGTTTAGCATTAGATTATTGAAAGATTAAGGTTGTTACACCAATGTGCTTTGTTGAATGATAAGTTTCTTTAATCTACTGACTGGAGATCTGAATTTATATATATTCTTTTAAAAGTCATTTTTAAAAGACCTGCTAAAAGGATGATTTTTCCAGCAGCTTAAGGTGATCACCTTGTTTGCTACACTGTATCCTACATTGCAAAGGACTGTGAGGAGGGAGACAAAATGTCTGTGCATTTCCCAGCAAGAAACAAGACACAGGAAGTTTAAAGGAACTTTTCAGCAAGCAGAGAAATACTGCTAACTGCTATGTTTTGAATCACTGAGTGACTGTCATGTGACAAGCCCCTCCCGATCTGTGGTTTTAAGATGGTGTCTGCAGCAGAGGAGAAGCAACTGGACTCTGACACGAACAGACCCTACGTGGGGGGGTCCCTCTCTCTTTTTCTCCATTCCAGCTTGAAAGCTTTCAAATCCTGCTTGTTGACTGACCACCTTTGCATACTCTGGCTACAATCCAAAACCGGAGGAAATCATCCGCATCGCTATCTCCAAGAGACCCACTGAACCAGTCATCTACCTCTTTAACCTAAAAGCCTCAGGACTACTGAATTCAGCTAGAAGCCAGCTGAATCACCAAACTCCACAGACTGCATACCCTTTTTATGGACTCTAACTCAGCCAATCTACCTTTCCCCAGCTGTAACCCATTTGTGTGTGTGTAAGCCTTTAGTGTGTGCTTGTGAGTGAAAGTTGGTGCATTGTTTATTATTTTATTAGTTTTGTTTAGGTACAATAAAGTTAACCTCTTTCTTTGTTAACTCAAGAAAATCTGTCCGATTGGTTTTTGTTATGATCATAGCAAGTGAGTAATCAAACACCTACTGAATTGGACAGTACATCCACTTTAAGAAAGAATTAAACCTGTTGTGGTCTAACAAGGAGAGGGAGAAGAGGGAAAGCCGTCAACTCTTCCTCACTTGAGCATAACAAGGTGCATGGGATTTCAGAAAGCAGCAGGGTCACTTCACATATACTTCATTTCTGGCCAGCGATAGCTGGCTTGAAAGTTCCTGTTGATTATAAGGCTCCTCTCAGTAGGAAATGAGCTCATCAGCTGCTGCACACCCTAGACATAGGACTGCACTGTAACATGTACAACTGCTGTTCATTGTTTTTGCCCATGTGCAACATCCATTAGCTATCAATACATTAAGCTGAATTTTATCAAAGTGACAAATGTATCATTAAGTCATTTTAAACACCAATATTTTTGTTTCTGATTCTAATTTACCTCTTGAATCTGAATAAAAAAGAACAATTAACAATTATAGAATTACCTGCCCATTTACCTCCTCTCTCCTCACTATCCCAGGCCCCAAACACTCCTTTCAGGTGAAGCAGCGATTTACTTGTACTTCTTTCAATGTAGTATACTGTATTCGCTGCTCACAATGTGGTCTCCTCTACATTGGGGAGACCAAACGCAGACTGGGTGACCGCTTTGCGGAACATCTCCGCTCAGTCCGCAAGCAGGACACTGAGCTTCTGGCTGCTTGCCATTTCAACACTCCCCCCTGCTCTCATGCTCACATCTCTATCCTGGGCTTGCTGCAGTGTTCCAGTGAACATCAACGCAAGCTCGAGGAACAGCATCTCATTTACCGATTAGGCACACTACAGCCTGCCAGACTGAACATTGAGTTCAATAATTTCAGAGCATGACGGGCCCCCCATTTTACTTTTATTTTTAGTTATTTTTTCTTTTTTACATTTTTTACAATTTTTTTATTTCATTTCATCTTAGTTTGTTCAGTTTGCTTACACACTGTTTTTTCATGTTTGTACTGGCTGCTGTTCAATCTTCAGTCCGTTAACACCCTATCTGTACTAATGCTTTGTCTTTCAACACACCATTAACATATTGTTTGCTTTTGCTCCATGACCTTTTGGTCAGCTATGTGGCCTTGTCCAAGCTACACCTTCTCCTTTGTTATCTCTTGCCCCACCCCCACCTCACTTGCTTATAACCTTTGACATTTCTAATATTTGTCAGTTCCGATGAAGGGTCACTGACCCAAAACGTTAACTCTGCTTCTCTTTCCACAGATGCTGCCAGACCTGCTGAGTGGTTCCAGCATTTCTTGTTTTTATTTCAGATTTCCAGCATTCGCAGTATTTTGCTTTTATTACAATGAACAATTAACTTTCCACTTCTGGATTTTCTTCTCTCCTGAAAGCACTTGAAAGGTGCTGGAAACTGATTCCATAAATAAGTTTACAAGGAAGCTGGGCAGGTACTTTGAGGATGAAGAACTTAGAGGATTATAGACAAAAAAGTGTGGATGTGGGACTATCCATGACTGTTCTTTTGAAGAGCCTGCACAGGTACAATAGGCCGAATGGCCTCCTTCAGAGCTTTCTATCAGTCTATGATTCACGCTGGGGCTCACTCTTCCACAAATGTTGACAACACTCCTGTACCATATGCAAGTGGCCACTCCTCATCTGTGACCCTGGTGAGTGAGTGTACCTCCCACCTACCCATCCCAACAACCCTCTAGTCAGGCATTACATATTCCCAATTCATCTGACTGGAATGCAAGTCAGCTCATTAGTGTGGCCTAATGGGAAACTATCGCAGGCAGTGGGCAAGCACCTCCGATTGGGGGAGGGAACTGGTGCACTGTTGTCAGTCTGAAAGGCCTACGACAGAACTACACCACAGCAGCTGCTGGGCCTTCCGGCTGCTGTCAAAAACAGGCAGGACTTATACTTGGTGGCCAGTACAATATTGCCCATTTCGCACTGTCACCCAAAGTTAAAGTGACGCCCAGTGATAGGCATTAGTGCAGCAAAGAAAGAAATACACACAGTGCAGACAGCAAAAGCCAAATAATGTTAAAGTTATTCACAATCGCTTTAACTACCTGATTTTTAAAGGAGTAGGACGAGATGGAAGGTTAGTGTAGGAATTAGAGAGGTCAGTAGTGGGAGGTACCCATTTGAAACCAGAGTTAAAATAAATTATTGGGTGAGTAGAGGGAGTTTTATTCTCTGTTTAACTCCCATACAACTCACCAGCATCGAGCAGTGGGAAACTTCCAGCTGCTTGTCCAGCTTGAATCACCCAACTACGTCCAATTGGAAGCTCATCTGGAACTAAGACAGAAGAATCTCAGGGTGCAAGCAAAGGTTTACTCTGTCAGGGCCCATCAGTGGCCTGTACTGGCTGGTCACTCACTGACAGCTGAACTACTGCAAATCTCATGTGACTGAGTCTACCACGCTGTACCTGACCTGGGTATACCAGAAGCTGACAGTGGGTGCTCAGCGCATTTTCTGTTCCTTGGCAATAACATCCCGAACCCGATAAGCACAAAAAAGTGGCAACTTCATGGCAAAAATCTCTCTTTAATAGAGCTGACTGTAAGTCAGGATAACCCTGGTATTTGTCAGAAAGCTGCTGTTCAATAGAACATGTTGTTTGTGTGTTTTTTTAACAGCTGGAAAATGTGAGCACACCGTAATCAATCCAGTCAGAACCAGATGTGTGACCTAGCCTCCAGCTCCAAGCTGTTGTCCATGTTTCCAAAGATAATTCTCCCAGATCCTTTCCTGAGTACAGGTGTGATTTCTTCAGACTGAAACTAAGCTCCATTCCAAATGCACTCTGCCAAGTCACCATCAACTTAACACGCACCCACACATGTGCCAAATTTCCATCTCATTTTCATTAATGAAAAACAGATTTTATCACTGCCTTGTGTTCTTCAGTGTATGACTGGATTAGTACAGTTTGCAAAATTTATTTTCTTTTTATCTGATGTAACAGAATTTTCCAAATCCATCCTCCAGTTATAATGTTTTTGGTGTTGTTGTGAACTCACCCTTTTGCACTCATGTATACTGATACTGGGTGTCCAGAAAAGAAAGTTAAACTTTTACAGCATTAAAATCTCTCACTCAATGAGCACAAACAAATGGGATCTTGATGGCAAATCTCCCTGTTTACTGGCACTGACTGTAGATCAGGACAACACCAGCATTTTGTCAGTACGTTCCTCCTTTGTTTTGAGGAATTGTTCCTTCACTAAAACACGTAAAGGTGAATTTCAACTGGTGCAAGGCCAAAGAGAATGGTACTGGGACAAGTAAAGAAACAAAAGATGTGTCTAGGTGAGGTGTGAATGGCAGAATACCAGCTGTCCGAATGCAAAGTAAAGGGATTAAGAAAGAAACTTGAGGAAAAAGAAACAAATCTGCAAAGAAACCTGAAACTAAATGGAGCATAAGATCTGATTACCTATTACCTAATGGCCTATTACAGACCCCTGCAATGTTAAATAAAAACAAGAAATGCTGGAAATACTCGGCAGGTCTGGCAGCATCGATGGAGAGTGAAGCAGAGTTAACATTTCAGGTCAGTGACCCTTCATCAGAACTGGCAACTGTTAGAAATGTAATAGGTTTTAAGCAAATAAAGCGGGGGTGGGGCAAGAGATAACAAAAGGCAAGGTGTTGATAGGACAGAGGGTCACAAAGAATAACTGACGAGAAGTTCATGGAGCAAAGGCAAACGGTATGTTAATGGTGTGCTGAAAGACAAAGCGTTAATGCAGAGAGGGTGTTAATTGACAGAAAAATGAACAACCCTGGCCCAAAGCAAAAACATGAAAAAAAGAGTGGGCAGGCACATGATAAAAAAAATGATGAAACAAACTAAAATAAAATAAACAAATAAAAAAAAATAATATAAAAGAAAAAATAACTAAAAATAAAAAGGGGGGCACATCATGCTCTGAAATTATTGAACTCAAAGTTCAGTTCAGCAGGCTGTAGCATGCCTAATCGGTAAATGAGATGCTGTTCCTCGAGCTTGCGTTGATGTTCACTGGAACACTGCAGCAATCCCAGGATAGATATGTGGGCAAGAGAGCGGGGGTGTGCTGAAATGCCCAGCAACCGGAAGCTCGGGATCATGCTTTCGGACTGAGTGGAGGTGTTCCGCAAAACGGTCACCCAATCTGCGTTTGGTCTCCCCAATGTAGTTGAGACCACATTATGAGCAGCGAATGCAGTATACTAAATTGAAAGAAGTACACGTAAATTTCTCTCTCCACAGATGCTGCCAGACCTGCTGAGTTTTGTAAAATCGGTCATTGTAGAGTTTGCCTGCTGTAGAACCTACCCGATTTCTATTCATGATTTCAATGGACAAAGAGAAACTCACAGAACTTAATTTGTTTTCACTGGAGAAAAGATTAATTTAGGACATGGACTATGTTTCTAAACTGCTTTGAGAAATGGACTGTGTCGGTGTAAGCAGGTTATTTAACTTGGAGAGAAGAATAGTCATTAACAGATTTTCCACAAGATTTGATGTAAGAAGGATTTATTTTTCTCATAGGGTATGTGGAATAGACTTCCAGTCAGAACACTTAATGTTGTGCTGATTAACACCTTTACTAAAAGGATCTGATGATCTGTAAGGAATGAAGTTGATTGTTATAAGGATACGAGCAGGTAAAGATTAATTGTGATAATTCTTAGGCTGCAGTATCTTGTAAGAGTAAACTAAGATCTAGATGAATATTGCGGGAATTTTTTTGATTTTCCTTTGCAGGTTAGTGAAATGTTGTCTTTCCTCAGAGATTAAAAAGATAGGAAGAGTTCATGACAGAGAAGGACTTGGTGGATGATGAGCCGAGGGAAGGGAGAGCAGATAGTCTCAGTCATCTCATTATCAAAAAGGAGGAGGTGTTGGGTGTCTTGCAAAGCATTAAGGTAGATAAATCCCCAGGGCCTGATGGGATCTACCCTAGAATACTGAGGGAGGCAAGGGAAGAAATTGCTGGGGCCTTGACAGAAATCTTTGCTTCCTCACTGACTACAGGTGAGGTCCCAGAGGACTGCAGCATAGCTAATGTTGTTCCTTTGTTTAAGAAGGGTGATAAGGATAATCCAGGAAATTATAGGCCGGTGAGCCTTACGTCAGTGGTAGGGAAACTATTAGAGAGGATTATTCGGGACAGGATTTACTCCCATTTGGAAACAAACGAACTTATTAGCGAGAGACAGCATGGTTTTGTAAAGGGGAGGTTGTGTCTTACTAATTTGATTGAGTTTTTTGAGGAAGTGACGAAGATGATTGATGAAGGAAGGGCAGTGGATGTTATCTATATGGACTTCAGTAAAGCCTTTGACAAGGTCCCGCATGGCAGACTGGTGCAAAAGGTGAAGTCGCACGGGATCAGAAGTGAGCTGGCAAGATGGATACAGAACTGGCTCGGTCATAGAAGACAGAGGGTATCAGTGGAAGGGTGTTTTTCAGAATGGAGGGATGTGACTAGTGGTGTTCTGCAGGGATCAGTGCTAGGACCTTTGCTGTTTGTAGTATGTATAAATGATTTGGAGATAAATGTAGCTGGTCTGATTAGTAAGTTTGCGGACGACACAAAGGTTGGTGGAGTTGCGGATAATGATGAGGATTGTCAGAGGATACAGCAGGATATAGATCGGTTGGAGACTTGGGCGGAGAAATGGCAGATGGAGTTTAATCCGGACAAATGTGAGGTAATGCATTTTGGAAGGTCTAATGCAGGTGGGAGGTATACAGTAAATGGCAGAACCCTTAGGAGTATTGACAGGCAGAGAGATCTGGGCGTACAGGTCCACAGGTCACTGAAAGTGGCAACGCAGGTGGATAAGGTAGTCAAGAAGGCATGCTTGCCTTCATCGGTCGGGGCAAAGAGTATAAAAATTGGCAAGCCATGTTGCAGCTGTACAGAACCTTAGTTAGGCCACACTTAGAATATTGCGTGCAATTCTGGTCGCCACACTACCAGAAGGACGTGGAGGCTTTGGAGAGGGTACAGAGGAGGTTTACCAGGATGTTGCCTGGTCTGGAGGGCATTAGCTTTGAGGAGAGGTTGGAAAAACTCGGATTGTTTTCACTGGAACGACGGAGGTGGAGGGGCGACATGATAGAGGTTTACAAAGTTATGAGCGGCATGGACAGAGTGGATAGTCAGAAGCTTTTTCCCAGGGTGGAAAAGTCAGTTACTAGGGGACATAGGTTTAAGGTGCGAGGGGCAAAGTTTAGAGGGGATGTGCAAGGCAAGTTTTTTGCACAGAGGGTAGTGAGTGCCTGGAACTTGCTGCCAGGGGAGGTGGTGGAAGCAGATACGATAGCGACGTTTAAGAGACATCTTGACAAATACATGAATAGGAAGGGAATATGGGCCCCGGAAGTGCAGAAGGTGTTAGTTTCGGCAGGCATCAAGATCGGCGCAGGCTTGGAGGGCCAAATGGCCTGTTCCTGTGCTGTACTGTTCTTTGTTCTTTGTTCAGAGCAGGTTGTACAATGCCTGTGAAAGGAAGGGGACTGTATGCCAAAATAGCCTTTGCACATTTCAGCGGCACAGTAGTGTAGTGGTTAGCACCGCAGCCTCAGAGCTCCAGGGACCCGGGTTCGATTCTGGGTGCTTCCTGTGTGGAGTTTGCATGTTCTTCCTGTGTCTGCGTGGGTTTTCGTCAGGTGCTCCGGTTTCCTCCCACATCCAAAGACTTGCAGGTGATAGGTAAATTGGCTGTTGTAAATTGCCCCTAGTATAGGAAATATGGGATTACTGTTGGATTAGTATAAATGGGTGGTTGTTGGTCGGCACAGACTCGGTGGGCCGAAGGGCCTGTTTCAGTGCTGTATGTCTAAATAAATAAATTGCATTCTTACAGGGTTGAAGAGAATATTATATAACTTGCTACATTTATATAAGAATTGGGCTCAGTTAAACTTTTCAAATAATTATTAACTACTGTGAATCATAAACCTTCTGATGATTTACAAGATAATCCGACATCTAAACAATACAATTGGGAGGGAAACAAAGCCTGGGGCTGAAAAGTGGAGTAGTTGGGTGAACTGAGTTGGGAAAATGATTGATAAAAGTTCGGGTTCCAAATTAAAGTTGGGGTGAAGTAAAGTCAGTTTTCCGTGAGTTGGCGACTGGGAGCTGTGAAATGTGGGACAGCTTGCTGGAACCAAACAAAGCTTAGATTTAGTGTTGGTGGGTAAGTGGAAAGAAGTTGTTTGAGAAGTGTCTCTGGGGCTATGGTGGGGAATGGAGGTGTGGGGTTAAAGTCTGGAGTGGAGGCTGAGAATGTGCAACGAGTGCAATGATAACATTATCGCATTTCATCACAAATCTGAAATCTGATGACTCTCCATCGTTGTTCAGGCTTATCATCTCTCCCATAGCCAATAGCACTGCCAAGGAAATGGGCCTGTTTTCATTACAGTATGATCAGCCTCCTCAAAAGTGACCCGATATGTCAGACAGAAAGAATATAATTAGCTATACAGATATAATGCTACATTTCTGCCATCTTTGTAAAAAGTCAAAACATTCCTAGCCTCATCACATCTGTGCACAATCCTTCCATCCTTCAATCTTTGCTGTAGACATGTTTATATGGGTGAAGTTGTAGAACTGTCTTGTTCTAGTTATTGTTATGGCTTAAATCCAATGATTCATGAACAATTCTGATTTCTAGCTGACATGAACAAGCAAATAATTATGAAGATAATGACAGCAAGACATTTCATACTGTAACAATGATCATTTACATATTTCACCATCCTTGCAATCTCAAACCTTCTGCTCAGGCAGACAGTATAAAATGTTAAATTCACCACAATAAAGTTTGTATACCTATGGGCACCATTATACCACAGTACTGGTTTGAGATCGGTACATGTTCAAAACAACATGAGGCCAGTGGACTCCAGTTATACCACCAGCTCTATATTTCTTTCTGGCCTGGGAAAACCAGCTCTACGCAGACAAACATTTGCAGAGCACGACACAAATGCTGGTTAAAGTTTAAAGCAGGAAGAAATTCTCTGGTTGCGTTAATCTTAAATACATTCACAGTCGGTAGGAGTCAGGTTGGAGCAAAACATTAAGCAGGTTCAAAAAGGATAATCCACATGTACAAATACCCAGAGGAAACCTTACTGAACATATTTACACTGTCACTAAACACAGGCTGAAAACTACCTCTGAGCTGCTCCCCCTCAGCTGCCATAACTCCCCCAGGACTGTAATGGAAACCCTCTTCCTGGCTATAGTGATAGAACAGTTCTCCCAGCACTGTCAGCAAAGAGCTGATTGGATCATGTTACATTAAAAAAGATAACTTTAAACAACACTCAAGAGGCTCAACACCATCCAGGACAAAGCAGCCCACTTGATCGGCACCCCATTTACCACCTTCAACATTCACTCCCTTCACCGCCGACACACAGTGGCAGCAGTGTGTACCATCTACAAGATGCACTGCAGTAACTCACCAAGGCTCCTTCGACAGCACCTTCCAAACCCGTGACCTCTACCACCTCAAAGGACAAGGGCAGCAAATGCACGGGAACACCACCACCTGCAAGTTCCTCTCCAAACCGCACACCATCCTGACTTGGAACTATATCGCCATTCCTTCACTGTTGCTGGGTCAAAATCCTGGAACTCCCTTCCTGCCAGCACTGTGGGTGTACCTACCACACACAGACTGCAGCAGTTCAAGAAGGCAGCTCACCGCCACCTTCTCAAGGGCAATTAGTGATAGTCAGTAAATGCTGGCCTAGCCAGCGATATAAAATGAAAAATAAAATAAAAACAAATAAAAAAAGGTCCCAAATCAGTGGGCTGCCTGGGAACTTTATAAACTTTGCTGTACTTAAGTTGTAGTACATTACAGGCAATGTTTTTTGTATTCATTCTCTGGATATGGGTGTCGCTAGCAAAGCCATTATTTATTGGCGGCGGTGAGCTTCTCATTTGACCTGCTGCAGCCCATGTGTTGAAGGTACCTCGACAATGCTGGTAGGTAGGGACTTGGAGGACTTTGACACCGCATCGATGAAGGAATATTGTTCCTTCTGGGAAGTAGCATGGTACAAGACCGCCTCCTCATAATTTGTTTAGCATGACTTCACATGCACATTACATGACTTTCAGTCAGTGGGAAGCTGAACCAATTGAGCAAAGTATGTTATGTGACAGGTCTAGACTTCGTTCTGATTGGATGTTACCAGTTGAAAACCAATCTTGGTTGATGTTTCCTTCCGCAATTGGAATTGCCACAGACAAAGCCTTGTACCAAGTGGATCACCTATCAGAAAAATGTGCCACAGTTTGCCTCCTTTTAATGTTTAATGGATGGAAAACTGTGTGCACAGGACCCATGGTTTCTGCTAAGTCACGCACTATGTTCAAGGCCAGTATTGCCAGGCATCAGAGAGTTCTGCCTACTGGGGAAGAAATTTGTGTTGGGTGGTAGCACAAAGCAGGTCACCCATTACACATATTCCATTCGATCAATGTGAATAGCTGGCAACCAATGTGACACCACATACTGAGCCCAAGAGAATTTTTATCCCATTGTATCTGAGTTGGTCTTTACCCTTTGATATGAAATAGTCAATTTGAATGGGAGAACATTCATGCCTTGAATAACATCTATTTCA
Organism: Heterodontus francisci; assembly: GCF_036365525.1. Classification (NCBI taxonomy): domain Eukaryota; kingdom Metazoa; phylum Chordata; class Chondrichthyes; order Heterodontiformes; family Heterodontidae; genus Heterodontus; species Heterodontus francisci. The sequence continues at coordinate 179,676,833 of NC_090372.1, read as the reverse complement.
TTATGCTCTCCAAAACTATTTCAGTTTTAGTGCAATAGAATATTTATGCGAGGCAAAAGACTACAGGAACTATTGCTACACAATCATATATAGCTTAAGAATTTCCTGTAGAAATTTTTAGTGATCTCACAACTGAAGGGCATGCTTCTACTACAACTTTAGTGATACTGCAAAGCGGGTTTCACTTCACACTAAAGTTGCAGTATAAATCGGGAGTGAGGGCCCGACCTCATCAGTACTTCACAGTCATAAAAGGAAAGACACAGTAAGAAGTGTGATATGTAACATTCGCCCAGTGTAACACTAACACATGAATCCACTGATCATGCTTATTAAGTTTGCAGCTACAGAGGTCAGAGCATACTGGTAGTATCAGGTGTTGTATTGAGGGTGCGGAAAGGGAATCAGTACAGCCCCTCGCCCTTCCTCCAGCTTCAAGCAAAACAGAGAGTTTGATGAAATTGCATATATCTAGTATTAGATGAAAAGAATTACAGGATATCCAAGTTGAGGGATGAACAGTTCTCTTCTAAGTGCAAAGCACATACCAGTCATTGCTTATGCCTGCTCTAGACTTACACTGAAGATCCATGCACCCTTTGGAATTTGGATGAGAGCTGCTTGCCACGCAGAACAGATCAAGGTATTGCTAAGGAAATGTGTTCCCTCTGTTCAGGTGGGCAATTTGACGACTGCCTAATTCACAGAATCACAGAATTGTTACAACACCGAAGGAGGCCATTCGGCCCATCGTGTCTGCACCGGGCCTTCGAAAGAGCAGTTTATCTAGTGCCACTCCCCGGCCTTCTCCCCATAGCCCTGCACATTCTTCCTTTTCTGATAACAATCCAATTCCCTCTTGAATGCCTTGATTAAACCTACCTCCCCCACATGCTCAGGCAGTGCATTTCAGATCCTAAACACTTGCTGCATGAAAATGTTTTTCCTTATGTCGCCATTGCTTCTTTTGTCAATTACCTTAAATCTGTGCCCTCTAGTTCTTGATCCCTCCCACAATGGGAACAGATTTTCCCTATCTACTCTGTCCAGACCCTTCATGATTTTGAACACCTCTATCAAATCTCCTCTCAGCCTTCTCTTCTCCAAGGAAAACAGTCCTAACTTCTCCAAACTATCTTCATAACTGAAGTTCCTCATCCCTGGAACCATTCTCGTGAATCTTTTCCATACTCTCTCCAATGCCTTCACATCTTTCCTAATGTACGGTGCCCAGAACTGGACACAATAGTCCAGCTGAGGCTGAAATAGTGTCTTATACAAGTTCAACATAACATCCTTGCTCTTGTATTCTATGCTCCTATTAATAAAGCCTAGTATACTGTATGCTTTATTAACCACTCTTTAACCTGTCCTGACACCTTCAATGACATATACCCCCAGGTCCCTCTGCTCCTGCATGCCCTTTAGATTGTAGCATTTATGTTATATTGTCTCTCCATGTTCTTCCTACTAAAATGAATCACTTCACATTTCTCCACATTGAACCTCATCTGCCACTTGTCTGCCTATTCCACCAACTTGTCTATGTCCTTTTGAAGTTCTACACTATCCTCCTCACAGTTCACAATGCTTCCAAATTTTGTATCAGCCGCAAATTTTGAAATTGTGTCCTGTACACCAAGGTCTAGGTCATTAATATATATCAGGAAGAACAAGGGTCCCAACACTGACCCCTGGGGAACTCTACTACAAACCTTCCTCCAGCCTGAAAAAAATCCATTAACCACTACTCTTTGTTTCCTATCACTCAGCCAATTTTGTATCCATGTTGCTTCTTTTGGGCCTCCTTATCTCGAGAGACAATGGATACGCGCCTGGAGGTGGTCAGTGGTTTGTGGAGCAGCGCCTGGAGTGGCTATAAAGGCCAATTCTGGAGTGACAGGCTCTTCCACAGGTGCTGCAGAGAAATTTGTTTGTTGGGGCTGTTGCACAGTTGGCTCTCCCCTTGCGCCTCTGTCTTTTTTCCTGCCAACTACTAAGTCTCTTCGACTCGCCACAATTTAGCCCTGTCTTTATGGCTGCCCGCCAGCTCTGGCGAATGCTGGCAACTGACTCCCACGACTTGTGATCAATGTCACACGATTTCATGTCGCGTTTGCAGACGTCTTTATAACGGAGACATGGACGGCCGGTGGGTCTGATACCAGTGGCGAGCTCGCTGTACAATGTGTCTTTGGGGATCCTGCCATCTTCCATGCGGCTCACATGGCCAAGCCATCTCAAGCGCCGCTGACTCAGTAGTGTGTATAAGCTGGGGATGTTGGCCGCTTCAAGGACTTCTGTGTTGGAGATATAGTCCTGCCACCTGATGCCAAGTATTCTCCGAAGGCAGCGAAGATGGAATGAATTGAGACGTCGCTCTTGGCTGGCATACGTTGTCCAGGCCTCGCTGCCGTAGAGCAAGGTACTGAGGACACAGGCCTGATACACTCGGACTTTTGTGTTCCGTGTCAGTGCGCCATTTTCCCACACTCTCTTGGCCAGTCTGAACATAGCAGTGGAAGCCTTACCCATGCGCTTGTTGATTTCTGCATCTAGAGACAGGTTACTGGTGATAGTTGAGCCTAGGTAGGTGAACTCTTGAACCACTTCCAGAGCGTGGTCGCCAATATTGATGGATGGAGCATTTCTGACATCCTGCCCCATGATGTTCGTTTTCTTGAGGCTGATGGTTAGGCCAAATTCATTGCAGGCAGACGCAAACCTGTCGATGAGACTCTGCAGGCGTTCTTCAGTGTGAGATGTTAAAGCAGCATCGTCAGCAAAGAGGAGTTCTCTGATGAGGACTTTCCGTACTTTGGACTTCGCTCTTAGACGGGCAAGGTTGAACAACCTGCCCCCTGATCTTGTGTGGAGGAAAATTCCTTCTTCAGAGGATTTGAACGCATGTGAAAGCAGCAGGGAGAAGAAAATCCCAAAAAGTGTGGGTGCGAGAACACAGCCCTGTTTCACACCACTCAGGATAGGAAAGGGCTCTGATGAGGAGCCACCATGTTGAATTGTGCCTTTCATATTGTCATGGAATGAGGTGATGATACTTAGTAGCTTTGGTGGACATCCGATCTTTTCTAGTAGTCTGAAGAGACCACGTCTGCTGACGAGGTCAAAGGCTTTGGTGAGATCAATGAAAGCAATGTAGAGGGGCATCTGTTGTTCACGGCATTTCTCCTGTATCTGACGAAGGGAGAACAGCATGTCAATAGTCGATCTCTCTGCACGAAAGCCACACTGTGCCTCAGGGTAGACGCGCTCGGCCAGCTTCTGGAGCCTGTTCAGAGCGACTCGAGCAAAGACTTTCCCCACTATGCTGAGCAGGGAGATTCCACGGTAGTTGTTGCAGTCACCGCGGTCACCTTTGTTTTTATAGAGGGTGATGATGTTGGCATCGCGCATGTCCTGGGGTACTGCTCCCTCGTCCCAGCACAGGCATAGCAGTTCATGTAGTGCTGAGAGTATAGCAGGCTTGGCACTCTTGATTATTTCAGGGGTAATGCTGTCCTTCCCAGGGGCTTTTCCGCTGGCTAGGGAATCAATGGCATCACTGAGTTCCGATTTGGTTGGCTGTATGTCCAGCTCATCCATGACTGGTAGAGGCTGGGCTGCATTGAGGGCAGTCTCAGTGACAGCATTCTCCCTGGAGTACAGTTCTAGGTAGTGCTCAACCCAGCGGTCCATCTGTTTGCGTTGGTCAGTGATTATGTCCCCCGATTTAGATTTGAGGGGGGTGATCTTCTTGATGGTTGGCCCAAGAGCTCTCTTCATGCCATCATACATTCCTCTGATGTTTCCGGTGTCTGAGGCCAGCTGAATATGACTGCATAGGTGTTGCCAGTAGTCGTTTGCGCAACGCCTAGCTGTTCTTTGTGCAGTACTTCTGGCTGCTTTAAGTGCTGCGGATGTTAAATCGCTGGGGGCTTTCTTGTAGTTCAAAAGTGCAATGCGCTTAGCCATGTTGCTACCGTCCCTTATATTCCATGAGCTATAACTTTGCTCACAAGCCTGTTGTGCAACTTGTATCAAATGCCTTTTGGAAGTCCATGTACACCACATCAACTGCATTGCCCTCATCAACCCTCTTATTTACCTCCTCATAAAACTCCAGCAAGTTAGTTAAACATGATTTTCCCTTAAAAAAATCCATGCCTGCTTTCCTTAATTAACCAGCATTTATCTATGTGATTATTAATTTGGTCCTGAATTATTGTTTCTAGAAGTTTCCCCACCACCAAAGTTAAACTTACTGGCCTGTAGTTGCTGGGCTTATCTTTACATCCTTTTTTGAACTAGGGTGTAACATTTGCAATTCACCAGTCCTCTGGCACCACCCCTGAATCTAAGGAAGACTGGAAAATTATGGCCAGTGCTTCCACAATTTCCACTCTCACTTCCCTCAGTATCCTTAGATGCATCTCATCCGGTCTTGCTGCCTTATCAACTTTAAGTATAGACAACCTAACTAATACCTCCTGCTTATAAATTTTAAATCCTTCTACTGTATTAACTACCTTCTCTTTCACTGTGGCTGGGTAGCATCTTCTTCCTTGATAAAGACAGATGCAAAGTATTCATTTAATACCTCAGCTATTCCCTCTGTCAATCTGTGTAAATCCCCCTTATGGTCCCTAATTGGCCCTACCCCACCCTTTACCACCCTTTAACTATTTATATACCTATAGAAGACTTTGGGATTCCCTTTTATATTAGCTGCCAGTCTCTTTTCATACTCTTTCTTTGTTTCTCATATTTGCTTTCTCACTTCCCCTCTGAACCTTCTATAGTCCACCTAGTTCTCGGTAGTGTTATCCGCCTGACATCTGTCACAAGCATACTTTTTCTTCTTCATCTTAATTTCTATCTCTTTTATCATCTGAGAAGCTCTGGATTTGTTTGCCCTACCTTGTCCCTTCATGGGAACATACCTTGACTGTGCCCGAACTATCTCTTCTTTAAAGGCAGCCCATTGTTCAGTTACCGTTTTGCCTGCCAATTTTTGGTTCCAATTTATCTGGACCAGATCCGTTCTTACCACATTGTAGTTGGCCAGTTCATTGTTCTTACTCTGGATTGTTCCTTGTCCTTTTTCAAAGCCAACCTAAACCTTATGATACAATGATCATTATCTCCTAAATGTTCCCCTACTGACACTTGATCCACTTGGCCCACCTCATTCCCAAGAACCAGGTTTAGCAGTACCTCCTTTCTCATTGAACTGGAAACATACTGCTGTTGAAAATTCTCCTGAACACACGCTAGGAACTCTTGCCCCTCTCTGCCCTTTACACAACTACTATCTTAGTCTATATTTGGATAATTAAAATCCCCCATTATAACCACTCTAGAATTATTGCACCTCTCGGTAATCCGCTTGCAAATTTGTTCCTCTACATCTTTCCTGCTAGTTGGTGGCCTATATACTACACCGAGCAATGTAATTGTGCCTTTTTTGTTCCTCAGCTCCAGCCAAATAGATTCTGTCTTTGACCCCTCTGGGCCATCCTATCTCTCCAGCACTGCAATGTTGTCCTTAATTAAAACTGCCACCCCTTCCCCTTTCCTTTCTTTCCTGAACACCTTGTATCCAGGAATATTTAGTACCCAGTTCTGCCCTTTTTTGAGGCAGGTTCCCATTTGTCATAAAGGTGGTTCCATTATTCATATTTTTGAGGACTCGTGTTTAAAAGATTGTGAAAATTGGTTAATTTGAAAGACCGAGGAGATGCCTGGATTTGTTTTTTTTTTGAAGGGTTACTGGAAGGACACTTTGGATTTACTGGAAGAGACAATGAAGTGCTAATATAAACATGAGGAGTCTTGCTGGCTATTGGAGTTATTTACAGAGAAGTCACATGTCTAGGTTTATGGTTGTCAGGAATTTTGGCTTTCTGATTTGGGCTTGGACTGTTTGAATGCTCAGTTGGCATGTAGATTGCTAAGAGAGAAGCCACCCAACTCATCCTTTTCCAACTGTTTTGGAAAATCTTCTGAGAATCCAGTGTGACAGCTGGTGCAATAATTCTCCTGAAAAGCCTGCAAGACTTTCCCTCTTCCTCTGACCCCACCTAATAATGTTTGATTTCCTACTCTAGTGCACTCTTTCTCTCCCAATTCTCTATGTACCTTGGTGTTCCTCTCTTGTATTATCTCCTGGTTCTCACACCCCTGCCAAGTTAGTTTACACTCTCCCCAACAACACTAGCAAGGAAATTTGTCCCAGCTCTGTTCAGGTGCAACCCATCCGGCCTGTATAAGTCCCCTCTCCTCGAGAACTGGTCCCAATATGCCAGGAATCTAAAGCCCTCCCTCCTGCACCATCTTTCCAGTCACACATTCATCTTTACTATGCTCCTATTTATTTACTCACTTGCGCGTGGTACCGGGAGTAATTTGGAGATTACTACTTTAGAGGTCCTGCTTGCTAATTTCTTACCTAGCTCCCTAAACTCTGTCTGGAGGACCACGTTCCTCTTCCTCTTTATGTCATTGTACTGATGTCGACAACGACTGCTGGCTGCTCACCCTCCCCCCTCAGGGTGCTCTGTAGCCATTCAGCCTTGACCCTGGCACCAGGGAGGTACACACCATCCTAGATTCGTGTCTGTGGCCACAGAAATGCCTGTGTCTTCCTCTGACTATCGAATCTCCTATCACTATTGCTCTTCTAATTGTCTTTGTGCTCCCCCTGTGCAGTTGAGCCAGCCGTTGTGCCATGGCCTTGGCTCTGGCTACATTCCCCAGAGAAACCATCACTTTCCACAGTATTCAGAACTGAATACTGGTTGGAGAGTGAAATGCACTCAGGGGTCTCCTGCACTACCTGCCTGTTTCTTCTTGGCTGCCTGGTGATCACCCATTCCCTCTCTCCCTGCAAACTCTTAAGCTGTTGGGTGACCACATCTATAAACATGCTATCCACGAAGCTCTCAATTTCATGGATACACCATAGTGACACCAGCCAAAACGTGGAGCTCGAGCAGCTGAAACCTACGACACTTCCTGCACATATGGTTATCCAGGACATGGTATTACGGACAGGTGAGAGATGACAGAGATGGCTCCCCCTTTACCATCTCTTGACTGACTGATGACAGCATGTTTAAAAAAAGTGTGTTAACCCCTGAGTGCTATAATTGTCAAGAACAGACAATTGACAGGCTTTCTTGTAAGTTTTAAAAGAAAGATAAATGTCTAGTATTCAACACCCGAAATATGCACAACTACGCCCACTCTCACACTCAGACAGATACACACACACTCAAGAAGAGATAGAGGTTATACAGTAACATGCATTTAGGTCTTATGATTTTTTAAGAGTTCTCTGTTGCACTTGCTTTTCCCTGGGGTGAAGACTTGTAATTGTGCAGGCCTGTAATCTTTTTCTTGTTAACTGAAGAAAAAAACTTGGGAGGTTAAGGAGGACGGATGTACTGTTGCAGATTTCACTTGTTATATTCCAATCAAAATTCCGCGGTGAAACCCTGGTACGATTTCTCAGGTGGGGTGCTGAAGACCAACTCCAGTCTCTGCCTTAAAGCTGGTGGGGTTAGGCAGGGTCCTTTCTCTTCGATGGCATAGACGTTTCTCTCTCTGTTTTTTACCTGTCCTTTATTAAAACTTATCAGAAACCTAGGGATGAATTTTATAAGTTTCTGATTTGTTAGGCCATTGTCAGACAATGGAATCTGGGTGTCACTCAATCAGATACCATCTTGGTAAAGTAGAGCTTTTCACACCCATTCTCTGGAGTTCAAACTTGGAGTCAAAAAGTCTGCAACAGTATTGTTTAGCCAAATTGTTTGGAGATATACAGCGATTACCATAGAAAGGGCCATTTGCATCTTAATGACTTGTCAAAGATATGACCAGAAAGATCATTTGTATTTTAATGACTTCACCAAGACTTGTCCAGATATGGAAATTAGCTCAAGGTTCTTGCAGTTTCATGTGTATTGGCAGGAAAGAAAAGGTCACCTGACCTCTCAACTCCATTTTGTTTTACAGGAAAAGTGTCTTTTTCAGGTTTATTTCATAAGTTCACTTCATAGTTCATAAGTTCGTTTTGCATGAGCATGACAACGGGAAGCATCCTAGAGTTCCCAAAGAGCACAGGATGTGCACGCCAGAGGTTGGAGCAGCCCTGCCATTTTTCTATCTATTAGATAATTAATCTTGGTACTACGGACAAACATTGCTACTACAAATAAATACCCGGATTTCAAGAGAGAAAAAATAGTTTTAAAAATTGAAAAGAAGGCACCCACCAACCAATCACTTACCTGTTTCCCACTGATGTCACACTCGATTTTCTTTAGAGCGCTGTCGGTCAGCTCAGAATCCACGCAGGCCGCTCATTTAAACGCCACCGCTCTGGCTCTGCTCTCTCACAGGCCCCACTCTTTTAAACGCCACCGCTCTGGCTCTGCTCTCTCACAGGCCCCACTATTTTAAACTCCACCGCTCTGGCTCTGCTCTCTCACAGGCCCCACTCTTTTAAACTCCACCGCTCTGGCTCTGCTCTCTCACAGGCCCCACTCTTTTAAACTCCACAACTCTGGCTTTGCTTTCTCACAGGCCCCACTCTTTTAAACTCCACCGCTCTGGCTCTGCTCTCTCACAGACCCCACTCTTTTAAACTCCACCGCTCTGGCTCTGCTCTCTCACAGGCCCCACTCTTTTAAACTCCTCCGAACTGGCTCTGCTCTCTCACAGGCCTTATCGGATGATGATACCCAATGGGGGAAGCAGTGGCATAGTAGTACTGCTACTGGACTAGTAATCCAGAGACTAGGCTAATGCTCTGGGGACATGGGCTCGATTCCCACCATGGCAGATGGTGAAATTTGAATTCGATTGATAAATCTGGAATTAAAAGCTAGTCTCGTGGTGGCCATGAAACCATTGTCGATTGTTGTAAAAACCCATCTGGTTCACTCATGTCCTTTAGGGACGGAAATCTGCCGTCCTTACCTGGTCTGGCCTACATGTGACTCCAGACCCACAGCAATGTGGTTGACTCTTAAATGCCACTCAGTTCAAGGGCAATTAGGGATGGGCAATACATGCTGGCCTAGACAGCGACGCCCACATCCCACAAATGGATTTTTTAAAAAGCCTGATATCCACGGTATGGTATTTCAGCAAATCACAGAAGTGTCACAAAAGAAGGTTGTTCCATCAATTGGGCTGGATGTTACAGCCCCCCCAATGCGGGGGTTGTGGTGGGGGGTGGCTGGTAAAGGCCTCCGGCAGAGGCCCGCCACGGGCCTCAATGCCAGGAAGGACTGCCCCGATATTGCTGGCGATGGCAAGGCCTCGTGGCAGCCCTCCCGCTGCTTGGTGACGGGAGCCAAATCTGAATATTTTTTAAAATGTAAATGAAGGAATAAATGACCTACCCACTCCTGCCGTCCATTCCGATGTGATATGGGTGCTGGTGGCCGGCACTCCTGTGCCTTCGGATCCCCGTCTGGGGATCTAAGGCAGAGCACTGGTGGGGAGGGGGGAGCAGGTAAGTTTCTCAAGTGCGGGGGAGGGGGGTTGGAGTGGTGTCAGAGTAATTTCATTGGTCTAGGGGTTAGTGAGAAGGGGTAAAGTTTAAAGTTGATGAACCTTGGGGTGGGGGTAGGGGGAAGGTCGGGTGCACAAGCTAAGTGTTCTGAGGGGGGAGAGGGCAGGTTATTATTTCCATGGATATTACAGGGGTTGGGGATGGGGGGAGAGGGTCAAGATAAATTTTTAAAATTTTTTAATTTCACTGCAGCTTTAAAAATTTAAATTAAATGGAAGGGCTCGAAGCCCTTTAAAAATGGCGCCAGGGCCTGTGCAAAGCTGCTGACACCATTGCCGGGGATGGACCGCCTGTCCCCTCCACGTCATCGGGGGGGGGGGGGGTGGCGGTCTGCCACGGCTATTTAAATGACCCGCTGCGTTCAATATCACGGCGTCTGCGCGACGTGCGGTTCGCGCAGGTGGACCACCATTGTTTACATCTGCTGCCGATTTCGATGGCAGAAATGTAAAACCCAGCCCACTGTATCTGTGCTGAGGCACCTCTTCAGCCAGAGATACCAGGCTAGATTTTCCGATTGACACTTTTTTAGCTCTTTTAACCCATTTAATTTAAACGTGTGTTAAAATAGAATGCCCACAGCTGAACACAATGGACCAGATTTTGTTCTCATCCTGACAGCGGGTTTCATGGGTGTGGGTGGGGTGGAGGCCAGAGAATTTGGGCAGGATCACCCACCATGAACTCGATGCCAAGATCCCAGTACCGATTCTCCTGGCAGTGGGATAGCACAACCACAGCCATCCTGACCAGAGGCCAAATAAGGGCCTTGTCCTGCCGCCGGTGGGCTCTTAGCAGAGGCGGGGGTCCTTCCACCACGTGGGGAGGGCGCCTTGGAAAACGAGGCACCCTCCTTGCAGGCTTGGGGGGGGGGGCCCTCCTTCGTGGCCCATGGAGGACCCCCAACAGGAACAAATGTAGCCCCTGGGACCCTCCCCCCACACACCCCCCCGGACCAAATGCTTCCGGTGGCGCTGCCAATACTGCTGAGCTCCCAGCACTGTGATTGGCCGGCAGCTCTTGGGGGGCGGGATTCCCATCCCGATTAAGTTTTTAAAGGGATGGGGATCCCGCCTCCTTAAATCTTGACCCCAAAAGACCAGAGGGTCGCTCCGGGGCTCTGACAAAATTCAGAGTTGGGGCTCCGCCCACCTTTTCGGCCTGGCAGTGAGAGCCCTGCCTCCTTCACAAAATCCAGCCCAGTGTTCCAAATGAGACCTGACCAGTGTTCTCCTGCTGAATAACTGCAGTTTCACTTTCTTGTTATGTATTCTAGGACTAGTCAATTTGATCATTTTTGCGAGCTAGATTTTCATGATATAGGTTCTTGGCCCTTAATTCCTTTGTTCATCCAACACTTTCATATTTATCCTCTCACCTGCCATTCTTCTATCCATGGTTTACTACATCACACTTGGTTAAACTCTATCTGCCATTATTCGGCATATTGCAGTTTTTATGCTATCTTCTTCACAATTCTTCTTCTTCAGAATTCTATCTTCCATCTATTGATTTCATGCCATCTTCTTCATGATTCATTATATCATCGAACCCTTTCTCCCTCTTCATTAATTAAGGTATGGGCTGCTATCCTTTTTTAAAAGGAACATTTCGCTCTAGTCTGTCTGCTACATTTTCAGTAAGCTTCATTTGCATTGTTGATTACTCAGCAGCTAAACACAAGTACGACGTGATGTTCAAAAAATTGACAAGATGTAATTTATTAATATTTAAAGGTGATGTGATTAAACTGAGAGAGGTGTTTATTCACTGTTCCCATCCTTGTAGTGATGCAGTTCGGTCACTGCTAAAAAGCACAGGTCCCCTGTTACTCTGATTATTATTTAGGAACATAAGAATGTGAAAGACCTGAAGGGACCATCACACCGTCCAACTGGCCAAAAAATGACCGTGCACTTCTATATTCGCTAAACCCTTCAATAGCTTTCTCTACTCAGCGATACTCTCTTCAAAATAAAAACACAGAGTAAGATAAAGAATGAAGCCCGTGAGAACTTCGCAAGTCATTTTGAAAGAGACAAGTACAGCATTATTTTTTAAATTGCTAGGACTAAGGGGCTGGATTTTGCCAAGACTGTCAGGACCCTGACATTGGCTTCAATTCCAGTCAGGAACCCGGAAATTGTCATGGCGGGTCATTGGTCCCGATTTCCCCGGAGGCGGCCAATTAAGAAGACACCTCCTGGAGCCCCGGACAGCAGGCAGACCAGTGAAGTGGGAGGCCCAGGCACAGGGCCTGCTGTGATGTCCGGCTGGAAGCCCCACTGGGAGAGGTGCATGCTGCTGAGGCAGGCAGGAGACCGTGAGGGTTCCTCAAAATGGAGGCGCTCTCTGCGAAATTGTAAAATGTTAAGAATCCCTCATGGCCACACTGTCAGGCCATTGGTCTGGAGGGGGAAATCCTCTCCACCGGATCACCTGTAGCTGTGGCTGTAACCTTTGCATCCATGCTGGGGTGATGAAGAGGAGGTGTCGTTGGCCCATTGGCCTGCTGCCTCCAGTTCAATTCCGGGTTTCAGCCTCAGCAGGCGGCCTGGCCACCATCAGCAAGATCCCAGTGGTGGCATCATCTCTCCCCCAATTGGCCAATTGATGGGCCTATAAGGTACCCACTGCTGCCGTGCTGGTAGCCTCTACCACACTCACCCCGCCTCAAACATATCACTCAGAGTAGGAAATGCATCAGGTAACCCAGCTGATGCACTATTTCCCAATTTTGCTCTTGGTCCCGCTTTTGACCCCGTCTCCGTGGGCCTGGGAAAATTCAGGCCAAGAATTCCATCAGCGACTGAAAGCTTGCACATTCCACTGTGCTGCAGTCACATGACCCCGGCTGCTATCCCACTATATCACCGGCTGAATGGTGAGAAATAGAAACTGCAAATGGGAAACGTGCTCCTGGAAGACAACAGTGACTAAAAGCACAGAAGAAATTAAATAAATCAGAGCATCATTAGAGCACAATTGTAAAGGGAGCAACACCTGAATGTTTCAAAGCAATTTATCTTTGAAAAATAGCTGTTTGAAAGACTGTCATGTGTCAATAGCTTTACTTAGATTCAGACAGGCCACCAGCTGTTTAAGGGTGGGGTTTGGGAGGTGGGAGGGGGGCATACAGGAGTCTGTCGGGGGTGCATCCTCCTGGTACTAATACCAGAATGCACCTTCCCAGGACTGACGCTGCTGGTATTATTGGAGTCAGTGAGAGGGCCTTTAATTATAGTGCTCCTCACAGGCGGCTGTGCTATTCAGGCCACATCTAGGATACCCACTTACCCCCACAGGCCAGAAAAACCGTCTGAGTAATCAAACCATTTGAATAAATCTTCAGGTCTGGACCCTGAAGACAGATCCTACTACTGCCGTTCCTGAGGCTGCTACACCTTACTCTTATGACCATAGTGGCCATAGATCCCCTAACTGACATTCCCCGGACACAGATGTGGGATACCCCCGCATTGGATGTCCTTGTCCTTGCTCCACTTCCATCCCCTGTGACAATAGCCTAGTCCAGGGTAGAAGAGGCTCTGTTCCCAGCAAGGCCAAGAAGGAACTTTGAAATTACTGCAGGAGTGCACCAGAAAGGCTGTGAGTTTTTATCCTGATGGGGAGGGGCATTTTTCTCTTCCAGTTTTCTGCCCTTTTCTTCTGAAACAAATGACTCATGCTAGGATATGTCTCCATAAATGTTGGCAGCACATCGATACCTCACTTAATTAGGCTAACTAAATAGAAAATTATCATTGGGAATGATTATGTATTGGCCAGACTTGGATATTGTCCTTTTCAGTATCACATCTTAGGACATTCTGAGAAATAATGTGAATAATCACTGAGAATGCATGCTGGATTTGTAAGCAGAAGATCTCAGGGTTAGGAGTTAATACCTATTAAGACTCAAGTTAACCTGAGACTGTTCAACTTATATTCCGAATGCATACATTCTGAACCCCAACTGCTTTGATTAGATAGGGTGTCTCCACCATAAACACAGAATGTGGAGCTGACAGCAGTGAACCTTCAGGAACAGAACTGGAAGAGGGGGCACTGCACAATCTTGGGGGAGTGGGGGCTCTGGCCCTTATCAACACATTCCTGCTGTAGCGTCATCTAAATGCAAGAGTAACACACATGAAACATATTATTAATTCAGCTCAGACAGATTTAAACCAGGAAGATATAGCACTGTGAAAAATTGTCTGAACTTGATGGCATATAGTGAATAATCCTACATTACAACAGCGACTACATTTCAGAAATTCTTCATCAGCAGTAAAACACTTTGGGACATAAAAGGTGCTATATAAATGCAAGTTCTTTCTATTTTTCCTTTAATATGTCCCAAAAAAGGCAAGGTTCCTGATATGGTTTCTGATATCACTTTCTACACTGATGGTGAATGGTCTTTATCATGCAGGATTATAAATTCCTCATTCACTTTCACCCACTTTAATAAATGTGTTATCTTGAACAGCAGAAGTTGAGACTTGTGTGCTATTAGGTGACATTTTACAGCACTGTTCAAAAAAAAACCCCAGCAACAGCTGCCACCTGCTGGATTTCTACCACTGAAAACATGTAGTAATGAGACACAACGAGACATTATTCCATTTGTCAGCTAGTCTGAGGGAGTGCAGTCAAACACGTCCAGATCAGCTGCTTTGAAACACTCCAGCCCTCTCTCCTTTCTCTCAAAGACTTCTGACTCATTTGAAATTAATTTTCAATGTTCCAAAATAATCTTACATGAGCATACAAGTTAAAAAATGATTGTGCCATTCTGCACAGCTACACTTAGGAAGTAGATTAGACTTTCTTGAATAAATTTGTGATATTAGATTACATTTTTTTCAAAGGTCTGTCAGACAGTTGCCAAAGTGTCTCGATCCAGGATATCTCACAGAGAATGTGAGATACTGAAATGACAAAAACTAAGCCAGAGAAAATCAAAAGGATGAGAAATGGTTCCAGCCTGTCCCTAACACCTCTCCAGGCTGGACAATAGTTCCACAAGTATCAGGTGCCACCAGCACCTTCTCCAAGAGACCATTCTTCACATGTAAGCCTAGAAGATGAGGGTTAGCATGCTTGCTTTTAAGTTTGTTCTTGGGGGGGTGAAGGTTGATGACACTGACAAGGCCACATTTATTGTCTATCCCTAGATGCCCTGATAAGGTGATAGCGGACCTTCTTGGCGAACTGCCCTTGTGGTGATAGTTCTCCCACATGGCATTAGGTAGGAGATTTCAGAATTTTGACAATGGTGGGCTTTAGCTAAGACAAGACTTGTCATAGACTTTCCAGCAGGGTCACTGGACAGCAACCAGGACTGGCTGATATTTCTCCCCCTCTTTGACAGAGTCAAGGTCAAATGTAGCTGCCACCACCCGAGCTGATATCAGCTCAATTAGCACAGATTGGGGATCAAACCTGGCACCTTCCTGGTGGGTTTGGCTCCAGTTCCATACCGGACAGTGCATTTACCTGCTAAGCCATCAGTGGAGTTAAGTAAATCATGATTAGTGGATCTGAGCTGGTGCTATGATGAAGTATTTGCCTTTATGACTACCTGGATAATAGGTTTTTGATCTCAACCACTCTGTGATCACACAGAAAGTGCGCCAGGGACTCCAGATGTTTAGCACAGAAAAGAGAGGTACTTTAAGTGTGTCTTACCAACTCCCTTGAACTATTGGCAGAACTCTGGGAGTGGGTAGCCTCCCTATCTTTTTAACTAGGGATTGCTGTATGAAATAAGGTCACCTTGCCAGAACGTTAATTCAGATTTTGAGCAGAACAATGCATGCACTGACTGTGAGTCAAGTTGATAAGTGCAGTTACTAATAACTTTCTCACAGCCAAATGAGCAGGGAAAAATCAGAGCAACCACACTCAGCAGACCTTCCTGATTAAAATGGAAATGCTGGTGAGCACAGAGACTCATCAGTTATATTTATAATCAATAACATGTTGTGAGGGTTTCCTTCCCAAGGCCTACTCACTACCGATTTTAAACAGGCCTTGAAATAGGCAACAAGTGGTCAGTGCTCCCACCAGAAACAGGCCAAGGTAGTCCTACAAAATGCCGTGTCCCCAAAGTGCAGATCCCACGCACTTCCTCCAGATAGAAAGTGGTCAAAGCAGCATTCTTTAAAGGGATAGCCGGGGGCTGCAAGGAGAAAGTTAAAATAGTGTTTTGTGGAGGAGTTTTTGCCTCTCTAAAAAAGCTCTCAAATATTGACTTACCACCAGTCCCACCTCCTACCCCATCCTAATCAGCCAGGTTGGATTCACCTCCTCTCACCTCCTCGCTCACCAGCCCCCCACCCCCCCCCCCCCCCCACCACCCCCGCCCCAAAATGGCAAGCTGCCTCGCAATGCTTGGAACATTCTGGCAGCTCACAATCTCCATTCCAATGAGGTTTGGCAATGAAAATGATTCAGGCCATTTATGAGCTACATACAATGTGCTGTGGGGTTGCTCTGCCCACCCCTCATTCAGTATACGCTCTACTTCAAAAACACCCCTGTAATTGCTCAATTCATGCGGGCTTTCTAAATATTAAATCTAAAGATGGTGTGAAGACAGCCAAGATAGTCTAAAAGAGTTGTTATATCACTTTAATGAAGCCTAGATTTAGCGGTGATCTGATTGAGGTTTACAAAATGATGAAGGGAATAGAATGTATTCCAGTTGACAGTTTGTTCCAAATAAATAGGTTAAGAAGAGCCAATTTTAAATTGTACAAGGCCAGACTTAGATTAGATGTCAGGAGGTGGTTCTTTTCTGGGAGAATCTTGGACTTCCTGAATAGGCTGCTGGCTCTTGCAGTGAATGCCATTTCGCTGAATCCCTTCAAGCGAGACATGGACCTGTTTGTGGCTGAGGGGGAGATCACCTTGTACAAAAGGTAGGCCATGGACAGCATTATCCGGGCCAGAGTGATCTCCTGGACTAGTTTTGATCACTTGGGGTGGGGGATAGTGGCGGGAGGCGGGGGTGGGGGGGGTGGTGGTGGTGTGCAGGGTCAAAGAGGAAGTTCTCAAATTGTTTTCCCCGTAGCTGGCCTGAGTTTTTAGTCTGGTTTCTCACCTCAGCCAGAGGTTGGGTGTATTGGAGATGGTATATATGTAAATATATATATAATATATAGTGCAGAACGTATTATAATTGTGTGAGACAGACTGGATGGACCTGAAGGCCTTTGCCTGTCTGCCATTGTTCATATGTTCATGAAAACCTCAAGCTTAGAATTCTATTTTCATAGAAGTTAGCCTTGTTATGATCATTTGACCACACAATGCACATATTTGATTCAAAAACAAGAAATGCTGGAATCACTCAGCAGGTCTGGCAGCATCTGTGGAAAGAGAAGCAGAGTTAACGTTTCGGGTCAGTGACCCTTCATCGGAACTCAAAGTTCCGAAGAAGGGTCACTGACCCGAAACGTTAACTCTGCTTCTCTTTCCACAGATGCTGCCAGACCTGCTGAGTGATTCCAGCATTTCTTGTTTTTGTTTCAGATTTCCAGCATCCGCAGTATTTTGCTTTTATGCACATATTTGATTCCCTGATGAATTACATCGATCACATTTTAATTGTCCTACTACAGTGAAGGTTCTAGTCTAATCTTGCATGCACCAGCATCAGCATTAGATTTAAGTACAAGGCCAGAACTGATCACATTTTAAACATTTTTAAAAAAGCATTGACAATCATTGCTAACACCCTTACCAAGTATACTTTAGAGCAGGAGGTTCCCAGGTCCAAGCCCTTGTCTACGCTGAGCCATTTAATCTCAGTTTCAGTGGCTGTGGAAGAACTATATTTGGATTGGCAGTGCTGGAAATGTGGGGAAATCAGTCAGGTTTCTTGCCCCTGCTTTCTATTCAGTGGCCCCCTGCTAGCAAATGGTTGTGTGGTAAGGCTAAGCTGGGCTAGCTTGATATACCCACAGGACTGAATAGGCTGCCCAGGCTGACAACATATAGAATGGCCCCTTGGAAAATATATCATGTGAATATTTTGATAGGGTATGTTATAAAACCACTTGGATTCAATAGAAAATATCACCAACAAACACAATGCCATTCAATAGAGCAGATCAGGTGTGAAAGTATTTTCCTGAAAAGTCCAATAGCATTAATATACAACTAATTTTTTTCTGAGATGAAATTATGGCTGAATACATATGCTAAGTGATTATAAATCATTTTATAGTACATGTTAACTTTCAAACACATTAAACAAAGAAATCAGCATTTGTCCCATCTAATAAATGAATAAATGAATCAATACTATAAACCCATAGTCCCAATTAGTTTGGGTAAGTCATTTTCTCTACGTAACTAGCAAAGAAGCACAGATGATATTTTGCCTCCACATCCATCTATAGGGATTGCAGGTTTAGCTCTTGTCATCAGATATTCCCAAAACTGGTCCAAAATTCAGAGAAAATACATGAATTACAGTATCTCATCTCAAACCACGAAAACATTTGAAATGTTACAATACTGACTATTAATGGAACTATTCGAGCTTCCAGTGTCTCCATAACACAATATAATGTACAATAAATTATGGTTGATACAAGTTATGTTGCTGTTCCTCAGTGAGCTGTATTCTCTATTGGGAAACAGTGAGGAAACTGCAATCCTCTTAAAGTTATGAAGTCACTTTGAAAATAACAGAGCATGTTTGGATTTGTTGCCTAATTTAGGAAACACCACACAAAGATAAACTTACCTGAGGTGCAGAAGTTGCTCTTTACTCTGCCATTGCAACTGCTGTTACACATTGAAGTGCCGCAACTGAATAAAAACAGTCTGGAAAAATACACTGCTCGTCTCTCCTCCAAAGTGCACACCCCTTCTTCCTGCAGCTGTTTCCTAAACAAAACTCTACTATTGTTCTGTTATCTGCACCACAAACACGCCCTTCTCTAAAGATCCCTGTGTGCAAAGGTCTGTATCAGCCTTACAGTAACACACCACTGCAATGATTGTCACATGCTTGGTGCAACCTTACTTGTCATGCTCCACATTGGCTAAATAAAACCAAATTCTTCAAATTCGCTTGTGATTGAAGTCAGTTTAGGAAGGGCATTGAATTCATACAGTATTTGTGCTGATCAATACAACTTTGTGTTTTAAAGCCTATTGGATAGTAATTGTTGCATGAAGTAATTGCATGACATAGTAGTTAAGGATGATTGTTGAACTGAATTTATAACTCCAGTTAATAAAATGAATTGGGCCTTGTTAAATTTATTCATAACTATTCCCATTCTTCAAGCCTGTTCCTGCTTAGGGAGGTGTCAAGATGGCTCCATTGCAGATCTATGAGTGAAGATAGAGCAACCATAATGATGGAGACGGAATATGGGAAGGCTGCCCCGGGTTCTCGGAGGTATCCCGGGAGATAATGCTGCAGGCTGTGAGGGCCTGAAGTGAAAGATAGTTCACAGCAGACGGGAGGAAGAGGCCAGCTTCTCAAACAAAACAGACATGGCTCAAAGTATCTGAGGAGGTCAGCAGCAGGGGTTTGGGCCCTTACACATGGGTAGAGAGCTGGAAGAGGTTCAATGACTTAATCAAGATAGAAAAGGTGAGTAGCTTCCCACTTTCAGGTGTCATCCCCCACGCTGTTCTACCCAACATTCTCCTGCATAGCACTCATCAGACCAACACACCTTGCAGCTCTACTCATTCTTGTCTCTCCAGGCACCTCCTCACATCCCCATCCGAACAGCCAACACTGACAATCACCCTTATCTTATTGTCATCTCATACCCATCCCTCACAGTCACCCTCCACAAATGGTGTCCTTCCATTCTTTCCATACAATCCATTTCTCACACTCATAACTCTCTGCTTTCTTTCTTTGTCGGAGGAGAGTGCAGAACTCCAGGGAGAGGCAGAGAGCCAGGATGGCCCTCCAGTCAGAGTCACCTTGACCCCTGACCTGATGACAGAATTAGATATCATACAGCCACATGTCACATAACAATCACTAATGATGATGTTTTGTCACCAGTTACTGAAAATATGAGCATCTGCACAATAATGACTTTGAACCCTTTCCCCTTGTCAGTTCTACTTCATGTGTAATGTGTCCCAGAAGTCCTACAAGCGTGACACAGGAGCTGGAGCGGGAGGAGGCTGAGGCTTCCTCAGAGGAGGTCATGCACTCTGAGGAAGCACTGTCACATGACTCAGGTGCACCCTCCACCATTTCAGAGACTCATACCTCGGTGGGGCCGCCAAGGTAGTTAGCTATGTTGTCACATGGTGAGCCACACATCAGAAATGCACAGCAGAAGATGTTGGAGACAGGGACAGCAGTGGAGAGCCCCCATCAGAGGGCATAGGACACTTCAAGCTCTGTTCAGCTGGATGCAGATGCTGAGCCTCGGGGGTCATCCATGAAGAGGACACTTCTGGAGCAGCAGCAGAAAATGTGTGAGGTTCTGTCAGCATTTCCAGAGGTGCTGAACACCATGGGAGAGAGATTGGAGGAGTCTGTCTCTAGCATGCGTGCCATGATGTCTCAGGCCTTTGAGCTGATATCCACCTCCATGGAAAGAATGGCCACCTGCATGGAGCATCAGATGCCCTCACTAATGTCTTGCATTCTCAGTCTGTCACTTTAAATAGGATCAAGGAAGGCCTTGTCTTGGCCATGCAGTGCCTCACTGAAGTGCAGCAAAGTGCTCTCCAGCTCTGGGCTAGCAGGGAAGTGCAGGTGGACCTGGAGAGGGAGGATTGAGAAAGGGGACGTGGAAGTGCGAACTCTGTTCGAGGTACTCTCACTTCTCATCCCTTGCACCTCCCCTCAGTTAGAGCCTCAAATTCTGCCTCCTCTCCCAGTGACTGAGTCTGCCCTGCACAGGTGCAAGGTGGGACAGTCTTTGGTGGGGCCCTCACAGGCTCCAAAACCCAAAGGACATCTGCCACGGGTATCTTACAGTCAGAACAGGGGAGTGAGCAGCTTGCCTCTAGCTCTACTGAAGCCATGGGGGTAGCACCATGTAGGAATAATGACAAAAAGAAGACAAAGGGCTGAATTTTACGCCACCCCAGCGGGTCGGATGGTGACATGGGGGCAGAGTAAAATTGAGCAGGCGGCTCCGGGAGGCCTTCCCGTCTTGCTCCCGCCTCCGGCCAACTTTATGGCGGTGGGGCAGGGCAGGGGGGTGGTGCGGAATGGCCCGCTCGCCCTAGGCAAATCGAGGCCCTTAAGTGGCCACTTAATGCTTGGGGGCTCCCTTCAGCATGCACCAGCATGTCCAGAATTGTAATGGTCTGCTGTGCCTTGCACAACACGCCGCAGCAGAGAGGAATGGAGCTGCAGGAGGACAAAGTTGATGACTACTCCCCATTCTCAGAGAAGGAGGAGCATCAGGATGAAGAGGCGCCTGATGTCCCTGCAGCTGTTCACCCAGCTGCCAGAGAAATTGGCGATGGACTTACACGGACCCGGTTCAGATAACCTGAATGTGTGAAACCATACGGCCCAACAATGCTGAACCCACTGACCCCCACCCCCAACACAAAGCTTCCCACAGTCAATAATCCCTCCATCTCATTGACACCCTTTGTTTTTCTTCTACTACTTTGGTTATATCTTTCCCCTCAAGGCTTACTTGACAGGCGAGAGACAACAATGGAGATGATTGGACAATGGAGACTTGACATAAATGTTATGCTTCTTTAACATTTTCAAAAACATTAACACAGTGACCTCGTTATTAACATTCAAGTGATTCCCATTATGGAACTAAAAAGTCTTTGAGCTGGATTTTACCGTAGGCATACAGGACTTCGCCACCGACATAAAAGTCGGTAGCAAACCTGCTTCCGCCTAGCCCAGGGATCCTTCCCGCATTTTACGAGTCCCCAGGCTTTAATAGTCCTGAGGCGGGACTTCCACCTGCTTGGGGGCCGGCAGTTCTTAGTCCCAGTAGCGTCACTGGGAGCGGTGGCCACTGCTGGGACTGCAGCCCAGCTGACGCCATGGAGCCAGGACTTCAGGTACGTTGGGCTTGCCTCGCTGGGGGGAGGTGATCGGTCATGGCGGCGAGACAACGGTCGTCGTTTGGGGGGGGGGGCGCGCCTTGGGTCTCGGGGGTGGGTTGGGAGATGGGAGCGGCCCTCAATCGGTCACCCTGTGCCCAACTGCCATGGCAGCCCCCGGCGCACGGAAAGGACGGCAGCTGTCGCTGGGTGGCCTTTCACATCCCCAGCACGCCCGCTTGCCATGGGTAAAATACCTGTGGAGGTGGGCAAGGGCCCTTAAGTCGCCACCTGAATCACATCTTCAGCAACCAAATGGCTTGCTCAATGGATTGCCCTTGTGCTCATGTGGCACCTCACAGAAGTCATCAGCCAGGTCCTCAGAGGGTACCCTTGTCTCCAAGGAGCCACCTGCTCACTTTGTTCATAAGTGTGAAGATTTGTGAGAGATGCGACTGGCACAGAATGAAGGCATCATGGCAGTTTCCAGGGTATTTTGCACAACATGCATGAAAATCTTCCAGTAGTCACATACCAGCTGAACATTGATGGAGTTTAATCCCTTTTGACTGACAAAGGCTGCTGGCTGATCTGCCACATATGTGCAGACTATGACTCCCTGGATCTGTGGGAATCCAGCCATTGCCGCAAATCCGAGGCCCCTCCTTAGTCTGACTGGCTTCATCAGTTGCAAAGTGGATGTAATTGGCAGTCCTGGCAAACATGGTATTGGTCACTCGTGCACAGCAGATTGTGAAATCTTGAAGATGCCTGGAGGCAAAGAAATTCAGGGCTGTGGTGACTTTGCCAGTCACTGTCAATGTCTGCCTACCTGGTCCACTGGGAAGGAGGCCTTGTTCCAGGAGGCTGCAGATGGCAGCAACCACCTGCCATGAAAGCCCGAGCCTCCTGACACACTAGTGTTCCGTCATGTTGAGGAAGCTGATCCTCTGTCTGTATAAAGAAAGACTTGCATTTATATCGCACCTTTAAAGTCACGGGAAGTCTCAAAGTGCTTTACAACCAATGAAGTACTTTTTGTTGAAGTGCAGCCACTGTTGTAATGCAGGAAATGTGGCAGCCAGTATGTGCACAGCAAGCTCCCACAAACAGCAATGTGATAATGACCAGATAATCTGTTTTTATGGTGTTGATTGAGGGATAATTATTGGCCAGGACACTGGAGATAACTCCTCTGCTCTTCTTCAAAATAGTGTCATGGGATCTTTTACATCCACCTGAGTAAGCAGATGGGCCTGGGTTTAACATTTCATCTGAAAGACAGCACCTGTGACAGTGCAGGACTCCCTCAGTAATGCACTAGAGTGTCAGCCTTGATTTTAATGCTCAAGCCTTGAGCAGGACATGACCCAGAACCTTGTGGATCTCTGTGCCCAGCCCCTCTATCCTGTGGAATGGCATGTGGCTGTGGAGAAGGCAGCTGGTGTTGCTGTTGATGTTGCTCCTGCTGCTGTTGGTATTGCTATTGTTGCTGACGCTGCTCCTCTTGTTCCCCATCAGAGGTCCAGTGTAGAGCTGCATAAGCTGCTCCCATGTCGTGGTGAAGGCTGACAGCAGGGAAATGCAGATCAAAGTGAGAAAAATCCAAGATAGCAGAAACGACCTCCAAAGTGTTAGAAATCAGTACAATTCCTGTGAGCCAAAGCCTTTCACCTGCACAAGTAGTTGTCCCGTTTCAGTATTTAAAGGCTTTCCAGCCTGTCAATTTCACAGCCCAGTCAAACCCTGCTGTGTTCTTGCTTTTTTGACCCTGGCAAGTTTTCGACAGTTTGGGAAACCTGTGTGCTGGCAGTTAAAGTCAAAATGCTGGGTAAATGTGCTCTCAAATGCCTTTTGACATATTTAATTCACAGACCCGCCATCCCAATGAGGAGTTCCTGTACCCATTAAATGCAGAAGCGAGCAGGATCATGTCAAGTTTCCAACACACTGGCATTTTTTGATGATTTAACCCCTCGCATGTATGGGGCACCCGCCCTCACACCCCCTACCCCCACCTCCAAATCCGCCGAGCAGGTTACAATTCTGCCCATTATTTCTAAACCACTGCCTGCATAAACACACAAATATTACAGTGGCCAGCTGGTTCTTGCACAATCCAAGCCATTGTGTTCCACAGACTATTTCATCATCTGTGTCTATCCATATAACCTTCATTCCTGTTCTTAGCCACATAATTATGGAGTTATTTTAAGGAGTTAGTTGACAAGCTTTGACTGGAAGTCTATCCCACGTATCCATTATTCTGTGGGAAAAAGTCTTTTTTAATCTCCAGTCTTGCTTCAAGATTGCTAATTTTGTATTTATGTCTTCTAATAGTCTATATTAAACAACCTACTTACTCAGCATTTAATACATCTCGAATACATTGTGGTTAATATTTTTCTCCAGTTAAAACAAGTTTAGTTCTTTGATTCTCTCCACAGAACACAACCCCATCCTTGTTATCTTTCTTGCCCTTGTTTGAACTCTCTTCAATATATCAATATCCTTTTGAAGTTAGAGTAGATCAGGCCTAATATTGTACATTAAGACTCATTTGTGAATTATGTTGGGCTAAAGTAACCCATTTTGATTAAAATCACGTCATATGTTCCAAAGTCTCCCTTTGTTCAAGCACACTAGTATTTCCAAGTTTTAGCATTAGATTTTTACTGTTGTACTTGATGGTTGAATAGGTGCTGCCTGTGGCTGCAAGCAAACAGCAAGGATAGATATATTTTTATAACTGGTAAGTTTAGAGGTCAGAAAGTTTATTTTTCAGAAAATGCGCTATTTGTCAATTTTTTGCTGAAATTAAACCATTATCAATTTAACAGAATCCACGTTCTTCAGCATCCAATTCATGAGAATCATAAAAATCAGCCAATCATAATACACCTATAATAGAACACAGAAATACAACATGCTGGGTGCAATTGACAGGTCAATAAGTGCCTGCTCTCTTCACCAATGCTGCCTGACCTGCTGAGTGCTTCCAGTATTTTATGTTTTTTTGTGTATTTTGCTTCAGATTTCCAACATCTGTAGCCTATTGCTTTTTGCTTGCATCTATAATGATGATCCTTTAACACTTCTCAAGCAAATAATAAGCAACTTAACCAATTTAAATTTTGAAAAAAAAACAAAAAGTGCTGGAAGTACTCAGCAGCTCTGGCAGCATCTGTGGAGAGAGAAGCAAAGTTAACGTTTCAGGTCTGTGACCTTTCATCAGTTCTGGAGAAGTGCACCATTGTCACTGAAGGGCTTGGATAAAGGTAATACTGGTGGATTCACACCAGCAAGACTGTCGTGACCAGAGCTGAGGAGGTTCTGGAGAAGTGTGCCATTTTAGTGAGGGACATACCCGAGGAGTTTGGGTTGAAAGGAACTGCTGTCAGATATGAATCAGTGGCTGTCTCTTGGAAGAAAGGAGTTGGAGATCTACATGAGGAAGTTGAGAGCTTCGAAGAACTTTGTGGCTGTAATTTGTGCCATATATGCTGAATGGACTCTCCAGTAATTCTGCAAGATCTAACTTTGTTGTATCTGATAGTTAATGTGTAATTTGTAATATATATTGACCGTGATTTGTCTGTTAATTCATGTTTAATTTATGTTGATTTTGGTCAGACTGTTAAAGTTATAAAAGTAAAATCTTGTCCATTTGTATTTTATATTGGGGTCGTTTGGTAAATTTGATTCTTTTGGTTTGTTGATTTCCACGGAGATAGCAATTGCCATTCCTTCATCATCGCTGGATCAAAATCCTGGTACATCTTATCTAATAGCACTGTGGGTGTGCTTTCACCATACAGACTGCAGCAGTTCAAGACTGCCACCTTCTCAAGGGTAATTAGAGATGGGCAATAAATGCTGGCCTTGCCAGTGATGCCCATATCCTGTGAACGAATTTTTTAAAATGACCTGCAGCTGCAGATGTGACCAGCAGTCAGTTGAAGCCTCAATCAGGTCTGTTTCTCATATTAATGCTTCAATTATTTTGAATTCAGTTTAAATGAGTGAAAATTCCATCAGTTGATCTTTCCTTGGTGCATAAGACCTGTGAGCCCCTGTCAATTGAAATTTTCTTTTACTGCAGCAATTTTTTAAACACATTTTCAATTTAGATTCGTTTAATTCAGTAATCTTCGATGATGTTCGAGTCAATAATCGATTAGGTTCATTTCCACTGTTCGATTGTGCCGAGTCATGGCAGGTTTTACATTCAGGCTTATGCAAATGAGTTTGCACCGAAACCCGGGTGTACCTCCACCTCAGTAAACCAACACAGTACCCAGTGCATTCCGGCGCATTTCCCAGTTCTGACATTGGTAGCAATTTCTAAGTAGCAGCCTGATCAAACTACATTGTAACCTTGTTAACAAACGCTGTTCAAACATATAGACAGGTATAATGGATTTGAGTTAGACTAGCACTTATATCCCTGGCTGCTTCTATTGTTGTCCCTTGTTCTTTCCATTGTTCTGTTGAAGGTCATTTAGCGGTGAATAAAGTTAATTTTACACCTGATTAAATTCTTGGTTCTATTTATAAGCCGAGGATTTCTTCACTTTGATCACCGACTAAAGTTAATTCTATACTCCTGATGAAGGATTCTGCAGGGTTCTGATGAAAGGTCACAGACCTGAAATGTTAACTCTGTTCACTATCCACAGATGCTACCAGACCTGCTGAGTATTTCCAGTCTTTTCTGTTTTTATTATTAACTCTATATGTCATACTTCATTTGCCATTCTCCTATTAGCTAGAGCATTATTATGTTGCACAATTGATAGACATCAGTTGCCTATATACCGACAGCAAAATCAATCAAGTTCCAGTGTTATGCTTTGCCATAATAAATGATTATGTAAAATGCTGTACTGTATATTGTCATGAAGACCCAAACAGCCAAGAATTAATTAATTTTGTCATATGAACATATGAAAAAACAGGCTGTAACAATTTTTAGGATTTCTGAAGGAATGAGAGAGATGCATGTGTGTTTTTCTGTACTTACTCTTCTCTCTAGTCCCATTTAATGAAATGCTCTTTAAAAAATCACTTTTCATTCCACTGGGTGTGGAGGCGTCATGAAGACCCCACCTGCCAAGAATGAGGCATATGAATTTCATCATATGAACATTAATTTTAAACTGTTGCCGGAATGAAGAAATGACTTGTTTAAAGAGATCAGCAGTGGCTAGAAAATATTTGCATACTAAGAGACAGTGCCTGGAGACAATAGAATGGCTCCCTGATCCAATTAACCCAAATGGATTTTGATCACCAAACATTGAATGTGTAAGAATGCCAGCATTCCAGGGTGTCTGTTAAGATGGAGAATCCACAAATGCAGGAGTTTGTTAAAACAGCGAGTCACATGACTAACCTGCTGGCCTAAGTTTTGTTTAAACTGCGCACAGCACAGTTTGGGTCAGATTGCAACTGAACTTGGAAGAAGAGAGCCTCTCTTCTGGCGAGCTCTCTCTCTCTCTCTCATGAGTCTCTGGATCCACTGAAGTCACTTAAACCTCAAGAGAGAAAAGACTCCTACATTGAAACAAGTTTTAAAGCGTGCACTGGACCCCAACAAAACGGCAAGACTTACCGGCAATCAATGAATCTACATCGAACTCAAAGGACCGTAAATAAATCCCAGCTATTGCCTCAAGTTTTACCCTTTATTCTTTCAACTTTTCTGTCTCTATCTGCGGGTGTGTTTATTGCATATGTATGCTAGCGTGGTCGTGTCGCATATTCGTAGTCATTAACCGAATTAGAGTTTGAGGTTAATAAACTTCCACCTTTCTCGTTTAAATCTAAGAAAATCTGTCTGGTTGATTTCTTTGCCTTACAATTGGAGATCAGTGAACAAGGATTCACTGAGGGGGAGCTAAAACACATTGTTTTTAAAATTAAACCCTGTTACGGTTAAACCAGGCAAAGTCTGAAAGGGAACCCCTAGACCCCTTTCTCACCTGGTCGTAACATACAAATTAGGAGCAGGAGTAGGCCACTCGGCCCTTTGAGCCTGCGCCGACCTTCAATAAGTTCATGGCTGAACTGATTACTCCACATTTCCACCTACCCCCGATAACCTTCTACCCCCTTGCTTATCAAGAATCTATCGACCTCTGCCTTAAAAATATTCAAAGATTCTGCTTCCACCGCCTTTTGAGGAAGAGAATTCTAAAGACTCATGACCCTCAGAGAGAAAAAATTTCTCCTCATCTCTGTCTTAAATGGGAGATCCCTTATTTTTAAACAGTGACCCTGAGTTCTAGATTCTCCCACAAGGGGAAACATCCTTTCCGCATCCACCCTGTCAAGACCCCTCAGGATCTTACATGTTTCAATCAAGTAATATACAATACAGTATATACTATGAAGTGTAAGGGCCAAGTTGGCTCAATTGGAAACATTCTTGATACTCAGTGGTTGTGGGTTCAAGTTACATTTCATGACTTTAACAAACTGAAAATTCAGTACATTAATAAGAAAGAAAAGAAAGAGCCTGCATTTATATAGCGTCTTTCACAACCTCAGGACATCCCAAAGTGCTTTATAGGCAATGACGTACCTTTGAAGTACAGTCACTGCTTTAATGTGAGATGGAAGTATTGCACTGTTAGAGTTGCAGGCCTAAAGAGTCAATTGTGCAGAGCCTATTCCTTGTTTGAGAAGTGGGAGCTGAAGGGTCAATGTGGTGTGCGCATGCTCCATCTACACTGGAATTGCGCCTCACACCATATTGGTTAAGGTAAAATGGAGATTAGACCCATAGCCTATGCAAATGGAATTCCTAACTCCAGTTCAAGCTCCTTTCCCAAATTGGATGTGCCTGCTGCACTTTGCTCATGTGAGCTCAGTTGTCTTGGATGCGCTGCAAAAAAGCCAATGTTCCTTAAAGGGACAGCTGCAGGCTGCCACCAAAAAGTTAAGTACAAAATGTTATACTTCCCTTAATGTGCAGCCAGGAGGAGCAGAATCCAATTTCTCGGCCATTGTCTTTTAGTTGAAACATAAAACTGAGGCCCCACCTCTGTGCAGGGGAAGAAACCATGATCAGTGGCTTTTGATCCTGTTCCAGGTCAGTTTTGAGTAAAATGACTGTAACCAATCCTAGAGCTTCAGGCCAGGGAGTGTGTAACACCGTTCGGGTGGTGTTGAAGGATAAGGAAGGAGGTACACCTGTTGACCGTACCTTCTTCATTAAGAAAATCCTTATTGATTGCTGTGGATTCCAAGCTGCAGACATCTTCTGCCTGCAGGACTTCCCCAGCAGTGGATATTTTGACGTGACGTTCAAGAATGTGGCAGATGCATCAAGTTCCTGAAGGTGTTCAAGGAGAAGGGAAACCAGGCGCCGCTGTCGATCCTCACGGTGGAGCCACACTTCACGCTGCCATCGCAACGTGACCGGGTGCTGACAATTCACCTCTATAATCCCCATGTTCCTGTCGTGGATGTACTCACCTTCCTCGCCAGGTACGTCGAGGTGGCCAGCTGCAGCACTGATGTCAAGGACCCATCTGGGATTTGGACCAGCAAGCAGCAGGTCAAGGTGACCTTGAAGATCGATGCCAATGGAGCCATCATCCATCCTCCCTCCAGCTTCGCTATCGGGGGATGTCGGGGTTTCTTGGTCTATGCGGGGCAACCCAGAGTTTGTTGCACCTGAGGCAAATCTGGTCGTGTGGCAGCCAACTGCAGCACTGCAAGAAGGAAGGCCATCAGACCAAGGACTGTATGCAGAGTAAATGCTGAAACCTGTGCGGTGAGGCAGGCCACCTCAACAAAACCTGCCCCAAATGCTGCCTCAGTTATGCTCAGACGGCAAGGTCCAAGGAAAGGCTGGGAGAAGGAACGGTGAATGTGTCTGGTGCTGGGAAGGAGACAAGCAACCCTCTCCGCAGCGAGGAAAGTCTACCTGAGAAGAAGAAGAAAGGGGAGGCAGCTGCAACCAGTGACCCAACATCAAGGGCGGCACAGTGGCGCAGTGGTTAGCACCGCAGCCTCACAGCTCCAGGGACCCGGGTTCGATTCTGGGTACTGCCTGTGTGGAGTTTGCAAGTTCTCCCTGTGTCTGCGTGGGTTTTCTCCGGATGCTCCGGTTTCCTCCCACAAGCCAAAAGACTTGCAGGTTGATAGGTAAATTGGCCATTATAAATTGTCACTAGTATAGGTAGGTGGTAGGGAAATTTTGGGACAGGTGGGGATGTTTGGTAGGGATATGGGATTAGTGTAGGATTACTATAAATGGGTGGTTGATGTTCGGCACAGACTCGGTGGGCCGAAGGGCCTGTTTCAGTGCTGTATCTCTAATCTAATCTACCCTGTGTCCGAAACCCCTCCTCTACAGACAGAATCAATGGAGGAGGAGGCAGCAGATGGACAAACTGGACAGTGACAGGAGTACAAAGGAAAACCACAAAGAAAAAACCTCCAAAAAAGGAACAGGCTACAACCCAAACCAGTGGCAAGAGGAAGCTACCGTCTGAGACAGACTACGGCAGCTCCTCATCATTGGACGAGGAAGGGCCGGAACGACGGCACCTGCAAAAGAAGCAGCAGAACTCAAAGGAACTGGAAGATAAAGCCCCCCATCTCCGGGTCACTGGAAGCTGTGATGAGCCCAGCGCGCCCCAAAATCAAAGCACCGAACTCAGCGACACGCCCAGCGCATCCCAGCTCCGGGGGACACCGAGAGCAAAGAAGCGCCTGGCGCACTCCAGCTCCGGGAAGCCGGGAGCAGTGATGTCTTCGAAGAGGAACAGAGTGGAAAGCCACCAACAGCAGAGGACAGCCCAAGCCTTGCTGCCTGCAAGACCCCCCCCGCCCGATGTCACCCCAGCAGAACAAACCCCCCATGAGAAACCAGGAGGGGTTTCTGAGCCCAACGATTGTGAAACAGCTTGCATACACTATGAGTATGCAGGAACATACCTAAGGACTGGGACTAGCAAGAACAACTGCTGTGGGAAGCGACAACCAACTTTAAAATGGGTATAAAGATTGCTTCGATTAACGTGCGTAGCATTAAATCCACTACGTGATGTGTTTTAACCTTGGACTACCTCGCCAAGGTCAAAGCCAACCTGCTGTTTCTGCAGAAGTGTGGAATACCATGCCTCAGCACCTACAGGCAATGATCACGATGGTGGTCCCATGGGCCATCGATCTAGTCAGTGGGTAATGATTCCCATTCCTCCGGACTGGGTATTCTGCTGTGGGGAGGCAACCCCATCATCTCCTAAGTTAAGGAGGTGGTCGGCGGCTGCAACCTCGTAGCAGATGTAATGTACAACAACGCTTCGCTCCGGTTGATCAATGTGTACGCCCGGCTCAATGCAGCTAGCGACTGATGGTCCTCCAGCAGCTCCCACTGCTGCTGGCGACGTCCAGGCCGGTTATTCTAGGCGGTGACTTCAACTGCATCATTAACGCAGCTGGACAACCCAGCAGGAACGACAGCAAACTGGACGCTATGTCCAGATTCCTGATGGAAACAGTAAAAGATGCCAAGCTGCATGACGTCTTCAGCAACCCTGCAGATGGAGCGCAGCGTAGATACACCTGGTCAAGCCCGGATGGGTCTGCCCGTTCCAGGATTGACTTCCTGTTTGTGTCCCGTGCTGTCACGGTCAGATCCACCGACGTCAAACCGGTGTTCTTCTCTGACCACTGCCCCTTACTGGCCGACTGTCACTTACAGGATGACCAGCGGGTTGGCGGGGGGACATGGAAGCTCAATGCTGCAATGCTAACCCTAGAGAACGTTGAGGAACTCAAAATGGATTACAAAGGTTGGAGAACCGTGAAACCCTTCTGTTCACTGGTGGGAGGTGATCAAGGAGAACATTAAGAGGTTCTTTATCTTCAAAGGTGTTCAGAGGGCAAGAGAGAGACAGAGGGAAATGTCTTGACTCTAGAAAAGAATGCAAATCTGCTCTTGCTGCAGTTGATGGGGGTCGAGGTCAAGGAGGATCTCCAAGAGGTGAAGAGCCAGCAGGCCTCGCTCTTTGCCAAGGAGGCCTCCAAGATCATCTTCCGGTCCAGAGTCCGCTCCATCGAGCAGGATGAGACGTACTCGCGTTACTACACACAGAGAGCTCTGTGATCAGCAGCCTGAAGGAAGAGGACAGCTCGGTGACGTCTTCGCAGTCCGACATACTAAGGATCAGCAAAACCTTTTATGCTGGGCTGTACGACGTGAAGCCCACGGACAGCACGGCTTCCCAGTCCTTCCTGTCATCTATCACGGAGGTCTTAGATGACAGCATGAGGGAGAGACTGGACAAATCGCTAACTCTGGATGAGCTGACAAAGGCCGTCAGGTAAAACTCCCGGAAGCGACGGCTTACCGGTTGAGTTGTATCGGGCCTGTGGAACTGGGTCGGCCCAGATCTGCTGGAAGTATACGAGAGTATGCTTCTGGCTGGCAGCGTGTCAGAATCCATGAGGAAAGTCATCATTACCTTCAAGGGGGAGAGGGCGCAAATCAGATGGCGGCCTATCTCACTGCTTAATGTTGACTACAAGATTCTGTCCAAAGTCATCGCCAGTCGGGTCAAGTCTGCTCTGGAGTTGGTGATTCACCCTGACCAGACATGCACTATACGCGGCAGGAAGATCTCTGATAGTCCTGCGCTATTCATAGAAACATAGAAACATAGAAAATAGGAGCAGGAGTAGGCCATTCGGCCCTTCGAGCCTGCTCCGCCATTCATTATGATCATGGCTGATCATCCAACTCAGTAACCTGTTCCCGCTTTCTCCCTTTGATCCCTTTAGACCCAAGAGCTATATTTAACTCCTTCTTGAAAACATACAATGTTTTGGTCTCAACTGCTTTCTGTGGTAGCGAATTCCACAGGTTCACCATTCTCTGGCTGAAGAAATTTCTCATCTCAGTCCCTTTTACTCAGGGATATGATCAACTATGTATGGGACAGGAGGGTGGAGACCTGCCTCATCAGCTTGTACCAGGAGAAGGCTTTCGACAGGATATCGCACACATACATGATGGACGTGCTCCCCAAAATGGGGTTTGGGGAGAGAATCTGCAATTGGATCAAACTGCTCTACACAAACATCAGTAGCGCAGTCTCAATCAATGGGTGGGAATCAGAAAGTTTGCCGATCCAATCTGGAGTCAGACAGGACTGTCCTCTCTCCCCTGTCTTGTTTGTTTGCTGTATCGAACCTTTTGCTGAGTCCATTAGGAAGGATGCGGGCATAAGAGTGGTGACAATCCCAGGCAGTGGAGGTACTCAGGTAAAAGCCTCCATGTGCATGGACGATGTCGCCGTCTACTGCTCGGATCCGCTGTCTGTGCGCAGACTGATGAGCATCTGCGACCAGTTTGAACTGGCCTCAGGAGCCAAAGTTAACCATGGCAAGAGTGAGGCCATGTTCCTTGGGAACTGGGCCGACTGATCCTTTGTCCCCTTCACCATCAGGTCAGACTACCTGAAGGTGCTGGGGATATGGTTTGGAAGGGCCGGACCATGCGCCAAAACCTGGATGGAGCGAGTAGCCAGGGTACACCATAAACTGAGCATGTGGGAGAAGCGATCTCTCTCTCCATTAAGAACCTGGTTGTCAGGTGCGAGGCGCTCACGTTGTTGCTGTATGTGGCGCAGGTCTGGCCCATACCCCATTCCTGCGCCGTGGTGGTCACCCGAGCCATTTTCAACTTTATCTGGAGTTCATAAATGGATCGGGTCCGAAGGGACCCGATGTTCAAACCTCTGGATAAGGGCGGGAAAAATGTACCCAACGTCGCCCTCATCCTGAGGGCAGCATGTGGAGAGGGTGAAACTCCGGGCGTGCAGGAAGGCTGCATCAAGCTGTGCATAGAGCCCCAGTACGCAAACTCCAAGTGTCACTATGTGCTGAGGTTCTATCTTTCCCCGGTGTTGCGAAGGATGGGCCTGGTCACATTGCCACGGAATGCTCCATCCAGTTGGACCGTGTGGTACCACCTATCCTCCGTGGGAAAGTTTCTGCGGGAAACCACCTTTGACCAACAATCCATCAAGCAGTGGTCTGCACGAAACGTCCTCAAGGCCCTACTGGAAAAGGAGATGGTGGATCCTGTCTGCTGGTTCCCCGAGCAGACTGTCAAAGTCATTTGGCAGAATACCTCATCACCAGAACTTTCAAACAAGCACCAAGATGTAACTTGGCTGGTGGTGAGAAGGGCCCTCCCTGTCAGATCCTTCCTGCACGCCCGGAGTTTCACCCTCTCCACATGCTGTCCTCGAGGTGGCTGTGGTGGGGAAGAGACAGCTGCCCACCTCCTTCTGGAATGTGTCTTTGCAAAGCAGGTGTGGAAAGAGATGCAGTGGTTTTTGTCGAGGTTCATCCCAAGCAGCTCTGTAACACAGGAGTCTGTGCTCTACAGGCTGTTCCCAGGGACGCACACCGCGATAAACATCAACTGCTGCTGGAGGACCATCAATTCGGTGAAAGACGCTCTTTGGTTTGCCCGAAACTTGCTGGTCTTCCAGCGCAAAGAGTTGTCCATGACCGAGTGTTGCAGACTGGCACATTCCGAGGTCCAGGACCATGTGCTGAGGGACGCACTAAAGCTTGGGGCAGCCGCTGCAAAGGCTCAATGGGGAAAGACAACTGTGTAAGGTCCTCCCGCCATAGTGAACTGAGGGGCTGGACCCATGGGATACCCCTCGGGCTGTATACACCAGATATGAGTTTGCTGTAAAATGTACATGGCAAGTAAAATGGAATGGAAGGGTTGTGAGGCAACCTGTGTATTGAAGAAAACTGATTTCCTTTGCACTTTTTGGAATGTCAACTTGGTGCTGTTTTGAACTGTTTTGTAACGTATTTTTTACAGATTTTTATGAATAAAGTATATTTTCGAGAAAAAAAAATTAGATGGGCAAAAGAGCCCCATGGCATCTTTCTGAAGAACTGCAGAGTTCTCCCAGTACAGTGACCAACATTCATCCTTCACCAACAATTTAATAATTCATCACACTGCTGTTTCTACAGCCAATGCTGTCTGAAAATTGGCTGCTGCTTTTACCCGGAAAACAAGGGCCTGAATTTTAAGGAGCCCTTGACGTCGGGATCCGTGGCGGGGTGGGTGGGGGGTGCCAGAAGATTGTCGCAGATGAGGCCCACCATGGAGCTCGACATCGGCAGGACCCGGCCTGATCCTTCCGCTGGTGACCTCCCGGCTGCTGGACGACGGGAAACGAGGCACTACACTGGTGGGGAGGGGGGAGGAGGTAAGTTTATCAGTGCGGTGAGGGGCAGGGGACAGGTTCAAATAAGCGTCATGGGCGTAGGGGATGGTGGGAAGGGTTGTAGTTTAAAATTTGTGCAGTTTGGGTGGGGAAGGTCAGACGGTAAAGGTAAGTGATTTGGGGGGAAAAGGCAAATAATTAAATTAATTTTTATTGGGAGGTGGGAGAGGGGCAAAGGAAATGCATCTATTTAATTCAATTTGTCTTTAAATATTTCAATATCGCAACAGGGCTGACAGCCCTTTAAAAATGGCGGCAGCACCCGCACATAGACAGCTGACGGCAGTACCAGGAATGGACAGCCCGCTCCCTCCACGTGATTGAGGGGGGGGGGGCTGGCGGCTCACCCCGGCTATTTAAATGAGCCGCCGCGCTTGAGACCTTTGGCGTGCGGCCTGGACGGGCAGGCCGCCATTGTTGAAGCTCGCCAGAAATCCAGCCCAGTGACTACACTTCAAAAGCAAATCGTTGCATGTGAAGTATTTTCAGAATATGAAAGATTCTTTATAATTGCAAGCTCTTTCTTTCTATTAGGAACACTGGAAAAGTACTGATTTGGTAATTGGTACATGAGGTGGATGTGCGCCAGCTGAACAGCAGGAAGCAAAGTGAAGCTTTGAAGTTAACCCAAACTTCATCCATTCAAAAATAAAACAGAAAATGCTGGAGACACTCAGCAGGTCAGGCAGCATCTATGGAGAGAGAAAGAGTTAACCTTCCAGGTCAATGACTATGCATCAGTGTTCCATCTGTTTTTATTTCAGGTTTCCAGCATCTGTGGTGTTTTTCTTTAGTATTCCTATTGAGGTGCTGTCCTGATCATTTTTATTATTGTGACGTATGCAACCTCAGACATAAGGTTAACTATAGACTAGTACAATCAGAGGGGCATTACACAGGAGAGAGCTGCAGACTAAGCAAAGCACTACATCAGGGTCACACAGATGAGTTTTATGGGAAAGGCAGTGGTGTGTAAAGAGATATTGTTAATGGCTGAAGTACAGAACTGTGATTTCATAAATCATTGTGCACTGAGCAAAAATAATCAAATTTTAACAGTAAAAGAAAAACTAACATTGTTGGACTCAGGCAAATAGAATGGATTTCACTAAAGTATGTTTTTTTCTCTCACTAGATTGTAATTCATTTTGTTGCATACAAATAGAAGTTTGAGGTATAAATGGATATGGGACAAAAACAGGTGTGTGGATTTAGGCTGCAGCCATGATCTTACTGAATGGCGGAACAGGCTTGAGGTGCTGAATGGACTACTCCTATTTCTGCGTTCCATTGAGATCTAGATTTCAATATTACTGATATACTGGGCAGTGTCTCCTTTTTGTGTGTTGGCATTTAGGTTACAGATTTTGTGAAGATTATGTCTATATATTTCAATTAACAGCTCATACCAAATAAATTCACTTGGAGCAGGAACATGCTAAAGCTTGGAGGAATTTTAGCTCCTGGGTCTCATTTACAACTGCAATATCAGACTCCTGCCTGAAACTGGCAGGCATCACTGCCTGGTTGGTGAGCACCAGCAGGAATATGGACAGGAGGCCTCTGCTCCTGGAATCCATAGGAACGTCCCTGGCACAAGACAGGACTCCAGGAGGGAATCTCCAAGAGTTGGAGGGCAAGGGGAGGTGGAATTGGTCCTAAACCTGGGGCAGAGGAGTGTAGTATAAGGATGAAAAGGGTTAATGCTGAAGACAGAGTGACCCATCCCACTGTAAGAGCGATGATGTAACAGTCACATGGTATGGGATTGAGGAGAAGAAGAGATAGCAGCACAGAGGATGCTAGCTTAGGAGGCTTGCGGAGAGTGTATATTGTAAATGTAAATAATAAAGAGTTGTTAGTTGACTTTATCGGGAGTCTAAGACTTTCTCCGGAATGCCCTAGCAATGTCACAAATACAACAACACAACAATGAGGTCCAAAGTTTCCTTGTGGGGCCCTGAAGAGACCATTGGCCTGGGTTATTACTCTGATTTTATTGCAGCTTAATTAGAATTTTTTTTTAAAAAACCTTCCTTAACTGTTGTTCCTTCCCCCTTCAACCTTCCTTTAAATGGAGCAGTGTCTTGCCTTGAATATCTTAAATTATTATAAAGGGAATACCACTTCAGATCACTTTACTAATCAAAAGCCAATTTAATTAAATCATTTCTATAGTGTCACCAGGTTTGCAGACATGCCTTAAAAAGTTGTAACAGTGCCTGTTGGAATCACAATAAGATAGCTTATTACACTGATGACAAAGCTTTCTAGCCATAAGACTGTCTAATTCCTTAATCTTATCCCAGGTCCAGACTGCGCGACTTAAAGAAGTGAAGTCCTTCTTTGTTTCCCCATATAATGAACTGCTATTTGGTTGGAACGTTCTCATCATATTAGGGAATTAGCCCTTTTGCTTGCAAGACAGCAATTTTACAATCATGGTGTTACGACCAGGTGAGGAAGGAGTCTCAAGCTCCCCCTTCGCCCCTTCTCTGGTTTGACCGCAACAGGGTTTATCCTTTTAACACAGTGATTTAACTTACCAACTCTGTGTGCACTTGCTCCTGATGCTCTAATATATACTTGCAAATGAACCAATCAGACAGGTTTTCTTGAGTTTAAACAAGGAAGTTGTAAGTTTATTAACCTTATCACTCTAAACATGTTAAAATTACTAAAATACACGATGCATCCATGCTCATAGTCACACGAGAGGCACATACACACAAATAGATGCAGAGGGGAAAAGCAGAGTTGGGAGGTTTGGAGTAGAGTCCTTAATAAAAATGGAATTTAAATACTAAAGTGTAGTCCCAGTGTCCTTAGGTGAAATTGAAGTCTTGAAGTCCTCGCTGGGTCACATGTACAATTCGGGCTTGCTTCTCTGGTTCCGGAAGGCCGAAGAGATTTTATCTGTCGTCCTTGTTGATGACCATGAGGATCTGTAGATTTGAGGTTTAGCTGCAGCCGAGGTTTTCCAGGGACTTTACTTGAGAGGGAGAGAGGACAGATGTTCTTTCTTGGAGTTCAGTTACTGTTTGCTTTCAGAGGCACAATTCACAAACTCTCAGAGTCACACAGGCAGTCATGTCATGTGATCACCTCTTTGTTTGAAACAGAAGTTTCTGGAATTATCTTTGAAATTCAATGTTGTTCAGACATACTTGGTGGGACGGGGCGGTGAGGGGGGGGTGGGGGGGGCAGGTTGATGGTTGCGGTGGTGGTTGCGGTGGTGGTTGCGGTGGTGGTTGCGGTGGTGGTTGCGGTGGTGGTTGCGGTGGTGGTTGCGGTGGTGGTTGGCTCTTTCAAAGCCAATGGGTATCAATGGCTTTTGATGATCAGCTTTGACAAAACCATTCTAGGTAATTGAATCAGGGAGCACCCCCATTGTTCTGGCTAGACTAGGCAATCACCTCTGTCTCCCAGCCGGCCTTTGGCTTCTCATATGTAAATTGTGCGAGGCCATATTTACTGCTCTGTTGTGCTTTTCAAAAGTTTTTTGTAATAATGTTCAGTAAAAAGTCTCAGGCAAAGTTCATTATGGCTAAATTTATATTTTCCATTTGGCATGTGGGATTTCTGTCACAACTGTCAGCACATCTAATTGTTTCTTATATGATTCCATAGTTTTCACTGCCATTACTTTACCTGGATATCCATTACAAATGTTGATCATTGTTTGTGCGAAGAATTTTGTGATATCAGTTCTAGATTTGCCTTTTACTAATTTTCAACTTGTGATTCCTTGTTCTACTCTCACAATTGACTTCAGGGTTCCCTGAGGAAATATCCTGGCCTCCTCTTATTTGTCATCTACATGCTACCCTTTGGAGACATCATCTGAAAACATGTCAGTTTCCACATATACACTAAAGACACCTAGTTCACCACCACCCCTCTCGACCCCTCTACAGTCGCTACAGAATCCTTGTCCAATATCCAGTGAGCAGAAATTTCCTCCAACCAAATATCAGGAAGACTGAAGCCATTGTCTTCCATCCACACCACAAAATCCATTCCCTATCCACAGAATCCATCCCTCTCCATGGCAACTGTCTGAGGCTGAACCAGACAATTTGCAATCTTGGTGCCATATTTGATCCCAACATGAGCTCTGGACCACATATCTGCCCCATCACTTGAACCACCTTCATAACATCACAAGACTCTGTCCCGGCTCAGCACATCTGCTGCTGAAACCCTCATCCATACCTTTGTTATCTCTAGACCTGACTATTCACACCCACTCCTGGCTGGCCTCCCATCTTCCTCTCTCTGTAAACTTGAGGACATCTAAATCTGCTGCCCATTCCCTATCTGGCACCAGGTCCTGGTCGTCCATACCCCTGTACTCACTGACCTACACCGACCCCTGGTTAGGCAATGCCTCTATTTTAAAATTCTCATCCTTGTTTTCAGATCCCTCCATGGCTTCATCCCTCCCTATCTCTCTAATCTCCTCCAGCCCCAAAACACTCAGAGATATCTATGCTTTTGCAATTCTGATCTCTTGAGCATCCCTGATTTTAATCACCGCCATTGGTGGCCATGCCTTCAGCTGCCAGCTCTGGAATTTCCTCCCTACATCTCTCCCCCTCTGAACCTTTCTTTCCTCCTTTAAGAGTCTCCTTAAAACCTACCTCTTTGACCAAGCTTTTGGCCATCTGACCTAATATCTCCTTATGTAGCTCGATGTCAAATTTTGTTTGATAACAGTCCTGTGAATCACCTTGGGTCGTTTTACTACGTTAAAGGTGCTTTGCAAATATAAGTTGTTGTTGCTGTTGTTGAAGTAATTTTCTTTGAAACTGCTACAAGTATATCCTTCAGTTGCCTCCATTAGAGGGGATGAAGCACAAATATTGCCACTCTTTCCTCATATCCAAGACCTCTAATTCCTGCCTTGATTTTAAACCCCCTCAGTGAGAATGGTGCGTGGGAAGATTAGGCCAAATCCAGATACTGGCCGAAGGTCACTCCATTCCCATCCAGCATCAGTTCATCTTCAAGGACTTTCAAGTTGGCCGAAGCACTGGCTACAGTCAGTTGGGACCTACTTCAAACTCTAAAGTCGTGGCTTGATGATATCATCAGTGACACAACGTGATTTTAATGCTGAGTCGGGGGATGTGCACACTGTGTGGTACCTAACAGCCGAACCAAGGAGGGAGGTGCCAAATAGCCAGAAGAGACCAAGTTAAGTTTTGTACAATGACTATTGTGAGTGCTCCCGGTGGGCCCCAATTCCTATAAGGAGGCCTTTAAGCCACCTTAATCCCAGCCACACTGAGGTTATGCCGAGGACCATTCCTTTGAATCTCCGGCATCCTGAGGCTCCTGGGCTGTTTGTTCCACCAGTTTTGGGTGCAATATTGTGCTGCAATATAAGTATGGTCTGGGTCTCATGCTGAGCTCCTCGTGGGAGTTTCGTTGCCACATATCCAGAATGTGCCCACCGCCCACAGGAAAAATCGAGGGCTAGGAATCAACCTTGTGGCTCTTCACCGAACTGCTTCTACAGCTTGTATGTATTGTATTTCAGGTGACCAGAACTAGGTACAGTACTCAAGATGTGGTCTCACCAGAGCATTTTATAGCTTGATTCTGACTATCATTCTATTGTTTTGCTCTATAATTCAACTTACTGTTTGCTAATGACTGCTGTCATGAACACATGCTATACCAAATGATTTTTTTTCATCCATCGGCTGGAAATCTGAATAAAATTATTCAAAAAAGGAAAAAGGAACAGACCAAAATGTGACTGCTAGCTGCTAAAATGGCCACCAAAATTTGTATCAAAATCCCCTACATTCCAATGCATTGATAGAGAGTCAAATTGTCTGGCCAGTCCCCTTCAGAACAATGACTTGGGAAGTTTGGAGTAAATCAACTGGCCAGTCCCCATTAACAAGACATTAAAGGCAATCTTGGGACATTAAGCTAGTGGAGATGAACCACTCAAAGGTAACCAATTGAACAATGGGGCTTGCTTGAGAGAAGGGAATTCCCAGACACGAACTAATTAAGGTGCATTAGGAAATAACACTGAGCCATCATGTGACAGGCCCACCATCTGTGTGTTTTAAGCTGGGTTTTCTCTCTCTGCAGCAGACAAGCAACTGAACACTGACCAAAAGAGACCCAAGTGGGGTCCCTCTCTCTTTCTCGCTCCCTCTCTCTCTCTCTCTCCAGTCCACCTAGCAAGAGTAGAACCCTGCCTGCTGGCTGTAACCACCTAAGCCCATCACTGCGGCAGACAGAGACCCCGTGAAGGAACTCATCTGCATCACTGTTTTCCAGGAGGACCACCAAATCTTCTGGCCACATCTACAAGTCAGAAGCCTCAGGACCACTGAGTTCAGTCAGAGGACAACTGAGTCATGAACCTCCACAGACTGTACAACCTTTTTTATTGTTCTGGACTCTAATCCAACCAATCTATCCTTCCCCACTCTGTAACCTATTTGTATGTGTGTCTATGAACCTTGCATGTGTATGTGTGTGAAAGTTGGAGCACAGTTTATTATTTTACCTAGATCGGTTTAAGTACAATAAAGCTAACTTCTTTCTTTGCTAAACTCAAGAAAACCTGTCCAATTGGTTCTTTGATGATCATAGCACATAAATAGTGAAACATTGAATTTGCAAGTACATTTTCTTTTAAAAAAAGAATAAACCCTGTTGTGGTCAAACAAGGAGAGGGACAAGAGTGGAGCCCTTTGACCCTTCCACACCTGATCGTAACACTGCTCTGTGTTGAGCCCACTAAAACATTGTGGTCTCTTTAAAAGTCATCTTTAGCTAATTCAACATCATTCATGGAGTTCATTTGAGGCCAATTTCCTCATTCTATTTGTACTGAATTTTACCTCTTATTGTTTTGCTTGTTTACATATTTTTCCAACTGATATCGAGTGTTCCAAGATGCTGCCTCAGAAACAACCTCCCCTGATATCGTCTGCAAATTGGACCAGTTTAGGCTTTAAGTAATGTCAGAGGATATAGCCTCCGGTGAGTAATGACTTTGCCCTCTAATGTTACATAGCACCTCGCTTAACAATCTGTGCAAAATAAGTGGGAAAATGTTCACTTTCAAAATGCCCCAGTATAAATCTAAATCAAACAATAATGAAATTAATCATGCATAGAATGTTCAGGCCAGCAGGTGGACTGTTGTCCTTTACAGTACAGACTGATCTACTCTATGTAAAGAGTAATTACTGGTTACTTCTGCCATCCTTGGACCAATAGTTTATTGCTGCACTCCTCCACTACACCATCATAGAAATTACAGCATAGAAGGAGGCCTTTGGTTCACAGTGTTTCTGCCAGAGCTAGCTCCTCAGCTAAAGCTATCTACTGTTCCCCAAAGTCTTTGTATATTTCTCCTTTTTAAATATTTATCTACTTCCCTTTTAAAATAAGTTAGTTGCTATCTCAATAGCCACTTGTGGTAAAGCATTCATTGTTCTAATGGCCCTCTGTGTGAAAAAGTTCTTGTAATTCCCCCATTGCTCCTCTAGTGATAATCTTCAGCCAGTGTTATCAACAAATGGAAACAATTTTTCCTCAGTGTGTAATGTAAGGCAGGATTCCTTTGTGATAAAGTATATGCACCAACGTTCTGTTTCTCTCATTTTAATATTAGTAAGACTGGAGACCACACGGCATTGAAGGCTTTTGGGAAATAATATGCAGTTAATGTGTTCTCCTGCATCCTGTCATTGTCGTTTAACTATGTGGAAAATGCATAAGTTATGAATTATATGAAGAAGTCATAGCAAGGCCCTTGCCTCAGTTGGCCACTCTCACAGCTTAGGGAGCTCATGGGGAAGGGAAAAGGCCAAGGAAGAGCAGCAGTGTGCAGGAGAGGCCATAGACAGCCTAGCCCACTGACACTTGGAAGACTGTGAGAAAGCCTGGCAATGCTGAGCCTCAGGCTCATGACATGCCTCTGGAGTCATCAGCAAGGTGGAAGATGCTGGAGCTACAGCATGAGGTGAAAGAACAACTGGTGAAGCTTCCAGTGGCTATGCGCATCCTGGCACGGACGATAGAGGAGTCCATCTAGGCCATAGGTGCCGCCATGCCTTTGGCATGTGCCTGCGTGGTTTCCTCCATCGAGAGATTGGCAACCCTCATGGTCAGCAAAATCCAGCAAACCACCCAGTGGTTGGCACAGATGCACACAGACCTGCATGCCATCCCCAATTCCATGAGCTTTGTGCATCAATGGCTGGGTGAGGGAGAGGAAGGTGGTGAGGTGCATGGACTCATGGCCAGGTCCTCGCACTCCTCAGCTGAGCAGGGAGGTACAGGTGTGCCTTGAAAGGGTGGAGGAGCAGCTGCATGATGCATCTCCTCCATTTGTGCAGGAGGCCCTCAGAATGCTGGGCCCTCCAGGCCTCAGGCAGCTAGAGGACAGCCACTAAGGTCATTTCAAACCATGGGGTAGCAAGGTCAGCAGCCTGCCTCCACCTCAGCTGACAGCACAAGGAGAACAAAATGTAGAAGCACATGCGAGAGATTTAAGAGCACTTAGCTGCACTTGGGGTTCATGGATTAATATTTTTCTGATGTATGCAGCCTTGCAATTCTTTTGTTCGCCAGTAAATGTGTGATGTTGCAGGCAGGGGGTCTCCTTGCATTTCTTGTGGGCTGCTGGGGACTTCCGCATCCTGGCTCTGTCAGAGGGTGAGGTGGATGGCACAATACCCCGTGAGGTTGAGGAATTCCCCATGCCACAGTGTAATGTCTTACTGGGTGCACATAAATGGCAATTTTAATGAAGGTGGCGGGAACAGGGCTGCAGAGTGCTGAAGGCGTTATTAAATTGCATGGATCTGTTACGAAGGCTCATGTGAACCATGCTTGCATTAACAGATCCCGAACATCCCTTGCGTGTATCTCATGGTGCCTTGCCTGTCCCTGGGGTTCTTCAGCATCCTCTGCCTTGTCATCATCTTCCTCCATCTCCTCAATGTCAGAAGATGCATCATGCTCCAAGATATTCTCATAGTTCAAATTCTCTCCCCTCTGTAGTGCCAGGTTGTGCAGTGCACAGACACCACCACGATACGTGAGATC
This sequence comes from Heterodontus francisci, assembly GCF_036365525.1. Taxonomy (NCBI): domain Eukaryota; kingdom Metazoa; phylum Chordata; class Chondrichthyes; order Heterodontiformes; family Heterodontidae; genus Heterodontus; species Heterodontus francisci. The sequence goes on along the minus strand of NC_090372.1, from coordinate 179,632,835 downwards.
CTTGTTGGGGTATACTGAAGGGCTCCACCAGATCTATGTCGGCATCTGAAACGCATCTTCAGAAGCCCCATGGTCTACTCGGTGGTCGCTTGAGTTGTGATGTGGCAGGTGTTGTAACTCTCCTCTACAGCAGTGCTAGGGATCCTCACTGACGATAGAAGCCACATTTTCAATGGGTAGCCCTAGACACCCAGTATCCATCCTTGAGGGCATAGGGGCGGGTGGGGGGAGGAGGCAACAGTCTGAATAGGTTTGGCACCTGGAACTGCCTTAGTATGTAAGCGTCATGGCGGCTTCCCAGGAACCGTGTACACACCTCCAGGAAGTGCTTGTGGTGGTCATAGGTGAGTTGCACATTTTTAAAAATTCACTCCTGGGATGTGAGTGTCGCTGGCAAAGCCAGCATTTGTTGGCCATTTTTAATTGCCCATGAGACGGTGGTGGTGAGCTGCCTTCTTGAACCGCTGCAGTTCATCTGGTGTAGGTATACCCACAGTGCTGTTAGGAAGGGAGTTCCAGGATTTTGACCCAGCGACAATGAAGAAACAGCTATATAGGACCTAGTTAGGATGGTGTGTGGCTTGGAGGGGAAGTTGCAGATGGTGGTGTTCCCATTCATCTGTTGCCCTTGTCCTTCTAGGTGGTAGAGGTCATGGGCTTAGAAGGTGCTGTCAAAGGAGGCTTGGCGAGTTGTGCAGTGCATCTTGTAGATGGTACAAACTGCTGCCATTTTGCGGCAGTGGTGGAGGGACTGAACATTTAAGGTGGTGGATGGGGTGCTGATCAAGTGGGCTGCTTTGTCTTGGATGGAGTTGGCCTTGAACTCCCTACCTGAGAAATCATACCAGGACTTTGCCATTGACCTTTGGCTCAAATGAAACAAGACCCTATGATGGAAGGAAGGTCATTGATGAAGCAGCTGGAAATAGTTCGGCCTAGGACACTACCCTGAGGAGCTGCTGCAGGGATAGGAGTGGAAGCCCTTCCTGTTGATGAAGGCTGCTGCTGGGTCTGTGGGAGCCTTGATGGCAACATGCGTGCAGTTGATGAAACCCTGCACCTGGGGGAAGCCACCAATGCCCCCGAATCCTATAACCCTTTCAACCAGGCTGTCTACATCGGTATGGAAGTGCATGTATTAGCAGGCCCTCGTCAGCATGGCATTTGTGACCATCTTGATGCGGCAATGGGCCGTAGACTGGGACTCTTCAGAGGGGGCTTCCATCTTGAGGTGCTCTCGCGGTCTCCCAACTACTTTGGCAGTGCCCTCCTCTCCTAGTGGGGCTGTTGGCTGCCCACAGCCTTGGGCACTCCAATTGGCTCTCCTGCCTGCGCAATCCACCTGCCAACCCTAATTGGATGGACCTCCCGAGGTAGCCGGTTAATTGGCCACCTCCAGGAAAATTGCCAGGCGGGCGGGATTCTAACACCATTGTGATCGGGACTCGCATATGGTCCCAACATCAGGGTGCTGTGACCTACCAGAAAATTCAGCCCCTTGCCTTTCTTAACTAACATTAACAGCGTTTAACACACATTGCAACAGCAAAGGCTATGGCCTCCAGTGATACCCTGGCTGTAGTGCAGAAGGCCTGTGCTCTAAAACTAACTGCGCCCCTGTTAAGCTGTTCCAGTACAGCTGCAACACTGACAACAAGATCTGGACAACATCCCAGGTTGGACTAGTAAGTGACAAGTAACATTTGTGCCAGACAAGTGTTAGGCAATGACATCTCAAACAAGAATGAGTATAACCACCTCTCCAGGACATTCAATAGCATTACCAGCACCGAGTTCCCCACCATCAACATGCTGGGAGTCACCATTGATTAGAAATGGAACTGAACCAATGATGCCGTGACTACTAGAGTAGGTCATTGACTGGGTATTCTGTGCTGAGTGGCTCACTGCATAACACCCCAAAGCCTCTTCAACACCTATAAGGCACAATTCAGGAATGTGATGCAATAATCTCCACCTGCCTGGAGTGGTGCAGTTCCAACAACACTCAAGAGGCTCAACAACATCTAAGACAAAGAAGTTCACTTAATTGGGTATGTAATTGGCAAATTAATTTCAATATAAATAATTGTGAGGTGTTATGTTTGGTCAGAAGAATAAGGAGGCCACATACTATAATAAAAGCAAAATACTGCAGATGCTGGAAATCTGAAATAAAAACAGAAAGTGCTGGAAATACTCAGCAGGTCTGGCAGCATCTGTGGAGAGAGAAACAAAATTAATGTTTCAGGTCAGTGACCTTTCATCAGAATACGTATTACTTGGCTAATAAGAATCTAAACAGGATAAAGGTGCAAAGGAATCTAGGGGTACAAATCCGCAAATTATAAGTGTAGCACACACAGGTTAATAGGGCCATAGAGAAAAGCAAGTTGAGCACTGGGATTCATTTCGAGAAGGATAGAATTAAAAAGCTGAAATGTTATGTAAGACTTATATTGAGCCTTGGTTAGACCACAGTTAGAGTGCTGTGCACAGTTGTGGTCTCCATATCATGAAAAGAATATAGAGGCACAGGAGGAGGTGAAAAAAAATCACAAGGACGATACCAAAACTGAGAGGTTATACTTATCGGGGAAGGCTGACCAGACTGGGGCTCTTTTCTCCAGACAAGTGAAGGCTGAGGGGTGATTTAACATAGATCTTTAAAATTATGAAAAGATTTAATAAGGTAGGACGTAGGCAATATGTTTCCACTTATGGGGAGACCAAATTAAGATGCATAAATATAAGATAGTCGCTAATAAATCCATTAGGGAATTTAAGAGAAACTTCTTTACCCTAAGAGTGGTAAGTGCAACAAACCGTGAGGATATATTGGCATTTCTTCATTGTCACTAGGTAAAACTCCCTACCTACAGCATTGTGGCAGCATCTTCACCACACAGACTGCACCAGTTCAAGAAGAAGTCTGACTAATACCTACTAGGGATGGCAATAAAGGCCACATTCCAAAAACAAATTTTTAAAAAGTTTAAAACTGGTGCATAGCAATCTAAAATGATGTCATCTGGTTGGCTACACACCAACCAGATCAGTCCAAGTCCAGAACGCTGCAATCCATTGCCTGAAAAGAAAAAGAATGTGAAAGACAAAGAGTAATTAAAATAAGATACAATTTTGGGAATCAGAAAGACAATTGGACCAAAGTGGGCCAGTGATCTCTCAGTTTATTACTCACATTAGCTTATGAAAGCCAGTTCAAAATCTTCAAACCTACTCAAACTCATCATTAACCCTGAGAGAGAATCCCTCTAAGGCCACCACATCTGTTATGTCCCTGAACTGTTCAGGAAGTATGGTTATTGTGTGGCTTTTTCAGCTACATAAGTTACAAGACATTCTGTAACAAATACAGTTTTTTTTAATTAAGAGGTAAAAAGAAAAGATGTGAATGCTGTAACTCTGAACTAAAGACAGAAAATGCAGGCCCATTAGAATTTGAAAAGAGCAAAGACAGGTTAGCAACCAAACAGGTATTGTCCTCCGCACTGCAAATTCTTTGCATTTCACATTTCTCATGCCAGTAAATAGATCACAGCCTTTTTAGCCCTGGAACTGATCTGTCCTTGGTGTCTATTCAACTAAATGACATCACTCTGGATTACTGTGCATCATATGTTTTAAGTATCACTTGTGGCATTTTCTGGGACTGATGACAGTGAATCCAGTCTATGTGTTGGAAAATACGCCCTCAATTCCTGGTTTATCAATCAGAACTGCCAAAGGGGCCCTCCACCTGAAACATTAACTAACCTCTCTCTCTCTACAGATGGTGATGGACCTGATATGTATCCTCAGCTGTTTCTGGTTTTACAGTTAAAGCATTACACTGGGATAATCAGAGGGTTAATGAGATGGAAGAAGCAGCACATTCTGGTGTTTAGAAAGGTGTGCAGGTGGGGGTCACTTAAACTGCACTCAAGATAGGTCACTTAGTAATTGCTCTTGTTTCTGAGGCTCAGGATGGGTTAGTGGTATCATTCATTTATTAGCAATAATCAAGAGATAACTAAACCTTAGCTTTTCACTGATGGTTATATCACTGGAGATGATAATTTACGCGACCAACAGGCAATAGCATGTCCTCCCAGATACCGGACAGCATGCAGAATTGGGAATCATGGCTGACTTTAGTCCTTTCTATCTCACGTCACTGAAGCTCCGACTGCTGCCTTGGCTGAGGTCAGCTACCTCAGCTGATCAAACCTGGTGCTTTTCTGATCTGTATGGCATCAGGTGGCAGGACCGTATCTCCAACACAGATGTCCTCGAGGCGGCCAACATCCCCAGCATATCCCCAGCGGCGCTTGAGATGGCTTGGCCATGTGAGCCACATGGAAGATGGCAGGATCCCTAAGGACACACTGTACAGCGAGCTCGTCGCTGGTATCAGACCCACCGGCTGTCCATGTCTCCGCTTTAAAGACATCTGCAAATGTGACATTAAGTTCTGTGACATTGATCACAAGTCGTGGGAGTCAGTTGCCAGTGATCGCCGGAGCTGGCAGGCAGCCATAAAGGCGGGGCTAAAATGTGGCGAGTCGAAGAGACTTAGCAGTTGGCAGGAAAAAAGACAGAAGCGCAAGGGGAGAGCCAACTGTGTAACAGCCCCGGCAACCAATTTTATCTGCAGCACCTGTGGAAGAGTCTGTCACTGTAGAATTGTGGCTTTATAGCCACTCCAGGCGCTGCTTCACAAACCACTGACCACCTCCAGGCGCTTACCCATTGTCTCTCGAGACAAGGAGGGCAAAGAAGAAGAAAAAGAAGAAGAAGAAGAAGATGACTGGGAAGTTCACCACATAGAGCTTTGTGCCCAGTGAGCCACTAGGGGAGTCAGAAGAACTATTTTTTTAAAATGTATTGAACTTTAAAGAGAAACAAGCTGAGAAACAAAGTAACAGTGTTAGAAGGAATAATGCCTCCTTTATTTTCCGAGACTGAACATGATGGAAGAGTAAATAAAGAGTGCATTAGTACATAAAAATTATAGATGACGTGTATACACACAAAACCACATTAAACCACTTTTACTGTGGAACTTCTGAACTGCATTTAGAATTAGTGATAGCAGCACACAAAAAAGGAGTTCCCATCTTTCATCATCGCATTAGCAAATCATAAAATCAGTACTTCTCCAACCACAACATGACAAGCCTGACATGATGATTGTTTAGAGTTCAAGCATAGTATGGCACTAAATCTGTTTACCATTTCAGGCTTCTAAAAGGCCAGCCCATCTGGAGAGCTGTCAGTAATCTTAGAGATCTGAGAGCTTCTCACCTAGTAAAGAAAAATTTACCACAACATATAGTTACCTATAAAGCAATTAACATGAGTGGGCATAATTATGACCACAAAATACCACCAAAGTCTTACCTCATGAGAAAAGAAGAATAATGATTACTTCTTTCCACAGATGGGGCAGCAGCAGCAGCTGAATAAAGTCTCCCGGCTGTTATCTGTTGTGCATCATACAAATCCCAAGCTTGTAGTTGATGGAAACTGATACTCTGAGCTAGGTTGACTGAAAGCTGCAGTCTTAAAACCATGGGGTTCCAAGCATTAGGCAAGGGGGCTGAAGGGCAAGTTAAAATTGTCTCATTGATGTGATTCTTTGAGCCTAGTGAGAAGAACAACAAAAACCTCATAAAGTTAGCAGTCCCTTGCTCACAATTCAACTTTGAGAGCCTGCTACCCTTCAACCAATTATGTCTAAGCCAATATTCTAAGTAATGGTGGAAAATTCCAGAGCACTAAGATAACATACTCCTGTGTTCGCAAGTAAATCAAAGGCATGTGTGGAATTTAAGGCTAGATTCAGCACAAGAAAGGACGTCCATCTATACTCTAACAGATGTGGTAGCATAACTGGCTAACCTGTAGAGCAGGCTTTTAGACCAATATAAAGTGTAGCTTTGGTACTGAGTAGAGGCATACTCAATGCAATATTATACAGTACACATTGGTTCCTCACTTTTACTAATTTCAATTATTAAGCTATAAAAGAAAAATCATAATGAAATACCTCTAAATTCACTAATTTAAAATAAGCACAAATATCAATGATGAGAGGAAAGAATTACATATCAGGATATTTCTGATTATTTTTCAACCATAGCAAAGGAGTAAGTCAGTCGTTATTTGATGTTTTTATGCTCCTTCTGGCTCACCATCTCAGTTACAGTCTGTCTATGTAGCCCTCATGATAAAATGTCAAGAGATTTATATAAATATAAAATAAGAGGTAGCCAGCTTGCCTTTATTTTAACCGAGTACATCCAGAACAGTTTGAACTTATTAGTATTCCAGACAAACTGCATATGGCAAACCAGTGCAGGCGCGACTATCACCTGTGGCTGTTTATGCAAGATGTGCTGAATACTTAAAAGACCTGGCAATAAAACAATAGCACAGAGTCCAATGTAATTTTAAAAGATATAACAAAGTGCACATCAAAAAAACAAAAAAGTCAAATGATCTTGGCCCAGCAATCAGGGTGGTTTGCATTAGCAGTAGACATTTGAAGACAATCTATTCAACTCCAAGCTAGTTGTGCACACCTCACACAAGTGTGTGAGACATCAGTCCCACAGCAGAAAAATCTAGTCGCTTGGAGTTATTAATAGCATGGCTGTGAGACACCAGCTACAAATTTGTCAGGAAATAAACACAAAAAGGGAAATGAGTTCAAAGACAAATTTCCAGAATTTGTTTTCAAAAAAGTAACATAACAACAGAAGAAATTCAAACCAGATGTACCTCCTTGTGGATTATTGTTTGAATTTGGCCTTACAGCAAATTCATGAAACTCTCAAGAGGGGTCCTCATAGGTCTCAGTTGGCCAGTGCAGTGTCCAGTGAGAAGTGAGCCATCCAACTCAAGAATGTCTCAGATTGGATCACTGAACGGTACTGATTTGGTTGATTACAGCTGGGATAGCAGTTAAGCAGGATAAGGGGAGACGGTGGCATTGTGGTAATGTCACTGAGATGGTAATCCAGAGGCCCAGGCTAGTGCCCTGGGGACATGGTGTGTGATTGCCTTTAAGAGTGATGTCCCTTTAAGATCTTAGTATACTAATGAGCTAAGTACCAGGACACAGTCATGTGACTCAAAGCCAGAGTCTCACCCTCCTACTGTAACACCAAAAGGCAAGTCCTGTAAATAGATAGCTTTACACTGTATATACTTGTTAGCTGTTTAATAAACTTGTTTGAGATCTTCAATCAACTGAACTCCACATTCACCTCATTTATATTGCAGACAACATAAAAAGCTTCTCATTGCATGGTGGCAGCTGTGGTGAGAAGACAGAATCCAAGATTGAAGACCACAGGAAAACAGCTTTAAAAACTACTTACAGCTAAAAGAGAGAAAGTTAAAAGAAACATTGGCCCAGTGTAAAGAAGAAAAGAAAACCTCCAGCTGTAAAAAGCAGAGCTGAACGAAAGGCTGCAGGTCAATCACTGTGATCGGGTGAGTCAGTGTGCCATTGCTACAGGAACCCCAGTTAAAAAGAAAAACTTTGAGGTGCTTGCAAAGTTGATTTTTTTTAAAAGGCTCAGTAAAAGAAAAAAAAAGGAAAACCCAATCCTTATCCCAGACCGATCGATGGTTTTCAAAGGCTCCCCCATACTGCTTAAGTCCGCGCCAGTACAGGAGGTATCTGACAGCAAAAAGCGTGGGAATCCTCCATTGGTGCAGCTTGCAGTTGAAGCTATAAAAAGAAACCCATTAAATTACTCCAGCATAAGGAGCTTTCACTCACTCAGCCAGAGTTTTAAAAAGCTACAGAACCACTCAACTGTGAAGAATAGCCTATTGAATGGCTATTAAACAAACTCAAGCAAAAAAAGCACTTGAAATGCCTTTGCACAACTGTATAAATGAACAAACTAGAGTGCCAGAGGCTAGATAAACAGACAAGCACTGCTAAACACCTTTCCTGTCACTCAAAGCAGCCAGTCTACAGAACAGAGAATTTCTTTCAAAGGGAAGCAGAACAGAGTCACAGATGCAGGTTCTTAAACCAAAGTTAAATCACGAAAACAGCAGAAACATGGATACCATATTTCCCAGCATGAACTGGAATGCCTTAGATATCCTACCTGAGTTCAAACTGTTCCAACAAAGAATGCAATTATGCTTTCCAGACCAAGTAATTGCAGAACCAGAAAAACAGGCTGTAAAAATAATGATAGCAATTGGAAGTGAGGGATTGCACAGAATTAATATCTCTGGACTATCTGAACAGGGTCAGAAAGATCCCACAAGGATATGGAAAGTGCTGGAAGATCAACTCTGATTGAAAGTGAATTTTCTAATTCACCACCTGGAATTGATGTGCTACAGGCAAAAGCCACAGGAATCAATAGACCAGTTTGTCAGCAGATGCCATTGAAAGGGCAATGAGTTCGACTTCTCAGAAACAGAGCTGTCAGGCCGAATAATGGAGCTGGGAAGCCAGGGAGGAGATTGCAGAGCCTTTGTCCTTGATCTTTATGTCGTCATTGTCGACAGGAATAGTGCCGGAAGACTGGAGGATAGCAAATGTTGTCCCCTTGTTCAAGAAGGGGAGTAGAGACAGCCCTGGTAATTATAGACCTGTGAGCCTTACTTCGGTTGTGGGTAAAATGTTGGAAAAAGTTATAAGAGATAGGATTTATAATCATCTTGAAAAGAATAAGTTCATTAGCGATAGTCAGCACGGTTTTGTGAAGGGTAGGTCGTGCCTCACAAACCTTATTGCGTTTTTCGAGAAGGTGACAAAACAGGTGGATGAGGGTAAAGCAGTGGATGTGGTGTATATGGATTTCAGTAAGGCATTTGATAAGGTTCCCCACGGTAGGCTATTGCAGAAAATACGGAAGTATGGGGTTGAAGGTGATTTAGTGCTTTGGATCAGAAATTGGCTAGCTGAAAGAAGACAGAGGGTGGTGGTTGATGGCAAATGTTCATCCTGGAGTTTAGTTACTAGTGGTGTACCGCAAGGATCTGTTTTGGGGCCACTGCTGTTTGTCATTTTTATAAATGACCTGGATGAGAGTGTAGAAGGGTGGGTTAGTAAATTTGTAGATGATATGAAGGTCGGTGGAGTTGTGGATAGTGCCAAAGGATATTGTAGGTTACAGAGGGACATAGATAGGCTGCAGAGCTGGGCTGAGAGATGGCAAATGGAGTTTAATGCGGAAAAGTGTGAGGTGATTCACTTTGGAAGGAGTAACAGGAATGCAGAGTACTGGGCTAATGGGAAGATTCTTGGTAGTGTAGATGAGCAGAGAGATCTTGGTGTCCAGGTACATAAATCCCTGAAAGTTGCCACCCAGGTTAATAGGGCTGTTAAGAAGGCATATGGTGTGTTAGCTTTTATTAGTAGGGGGATCGAGTTTTGGAGCCACGAGGTCATGCTGCAGCTGTACAAAACTCTGGTGCGGCCGAACCTGGAGTATTGCGTGCAGTTCTGGTCACTGCATTATAGGAAGGATGTGGAAGCTTTGGAAAGGGTGCAGAGGAGATTTACTAGGATGTTGCCTGGTATGGAGGGAAGGTCTTACGAGGAAAGGCTGAGGGACTTGAGGTTGTTTTCGTTAGAGAGAAGGAGGAGGAGAGGTGACTTAATAGAGACATATAAGATAATCAGAGGGTTAGATAGGGTGGTTAGTGAGAGTCTTTTTCCTCGGATGGTGATGGCAAACACGAGGGGACATAGCTTTAAGTTGAGGGGTGATAGATATAGGACAGATGTCAGAGGTAGTTTCTTTACTCAGAGAGTAGTAGGGGCATGGAACGCCCTGCCTGCAACAGTAGTAGACTCGCCAACCTTAAGGGCATTTAAGTGGTCATTGGATAGACATATGGATGAAAATGGAATAGTGTAGGTCAGATGGTTTCACAGGTCGGCGCAACATCGAGGGCCGAAGGGCCTGTACTGCGCTGTAATGTTCTATGTTCTATGTTCTATGTTCTAGGTGGGGATGTGGTAGGAATATGGAATTAGTATAGGATTAGTATAAATGGGTGGTTGATGGACGGCACAGACTCGGTGGGCCGAAGGGCCTGTTTCAGTGCTGTATCTCTAAACTAAACTAAACATTTGTATCCTGAGAGACAGTTGAATAGAGAGACAATGGAAATGCTCATAAATTCAACTAACAAGATTGGTCTGGGCAACAGTGATGATCCATATCTTGTCTGTGTAAGAGCCAGCACTCCAGTCCCCACTGATTGTGTCCAGTAAGCAACCTCCCCCGTCCCCACTGACCCAACCTGGGGACTTTTTGAATTGTGCCACACAGAAAGGAACAGATTGCAATTTTAAGATTAAAGGGAAGGAAGCACTCTATCCCTGTCTCTTTCTCCAGCAAAGTCTCAGTGACCCAAGGTAGCAGCTTCAGCCTCAAGACAGAACACTCCTTCAGCCTTCTGCTACCAGAGAAGTAAGTTGGAAATTGTGCATTGGGCCCCAGCGAGAACTCCAAGACGTCAGCTTTTATCAAGGACATATCCACCCAGTAACTGAATTTCTTTTATTACGAATTCCACTTCACCGCCGCCCCCCACCCCCGTCAATTCTTTCCTACCCTCTGCATCTATCTGTGTGTGTGTTTCTTGCATGTGCATGCTAGCATGGTTGCATCGCGTATTTTAGTAATTGTTACCGAGTTAGAGTGATAAGGCTAATAAACTGACATCTTTTTTGCTTAAACCTAAGAAAACCTGTCTGATTGGTTCATTTGCAATTACAATTAGAGTGCAGTGAGCAAAGGGCTCACTGAGGGGGTAAACTAAAATCACTGTATTTTAAAAGATAAACCTTGTTACGGTCAAACCAGGAAAGGGGCAAGAGGGGAGCCTGAGACCCCTTCCTCACCCAGTCGTAACAATATGTACTGGAGTCATTGGCAATCAATGATACCTTCGACAACTGCCAAACTATCTGCACGCAATGGGTTATCCATCATTTGCACTGGCACTCTAACAATGCAATGCAGATACGGCAAGTCAGCATGGAAACCACACGTTCTATCTAGAAGACACAAGCGGACCTGCAGTGGCAGGACTACCAGCATGTAAGGACCTCAACATCATAACAACAACAGATGACACACAAACTCCCCGATCAAAATTGTCAAACCACCGAGACAATATATGGACCGTTGAGTAAATTTTATAATCTACATGCTGTGTAAATAATTTTGATATCTAATTTTATATGTTCTTACTTTTAGCATATGAGACTTATCTTTGGAAAGAAAGGGGTTGTTGTGTGATTGCCTTTAAGATTCATGTCCCTTTAAGATCTTAGTATGTTAATGAGCAAAATGCCAGGACATAGTCGTGTGACTCAGAGCCAGATTCACTCTGCTACTGTAACACCTAGAGGCAAGTCATGTAAATAGTTAGCTCTGCACTGTATATACTTGTTAGCTGTTAATCAAACTGTTTGAGATCTTCAGTCAACTGAACTCTATGCATCTCATTTATGTTGCATCAGAAAACTTAAAAAGCTCTCAATGCAGCTTAATGCCAGTGTTAATAGAGGGGAGATAGGAACGATATGTGAGTAAATTAAGTATTCAGATGCTAGCATCAGCAAAAGCAATTTATAGGCTAAAATATTTACAGAATACTGGTATGCAGTAGGAAATGCTGAAGGAAATGAGACAGAAACAAGGCAAATCACCTGAGGCAGCAATGCATGAATTATAGACCAGCCAGTAGCTGGTATTGGAATAATGCTTCATAACATTGCCAGGCAGCCCATCTGTTGCTGAAAACCTCATCCGTTCCCATGACTTCTCCAGACTTAACTATACCAATATGCTGTTGGTTATCCACCTATCCTCCAACCTCTCTAGACAGCAGCTCATCCAAAACTCTGCTGCCATATTGTATCCCACACCTAGACCTGCTCATCTGCCACTCCTGTCATATCTAATCTACAAGGGCTCCTGGCTCCTCAAAGCCTCAAATTTAAAATTCTTATCCTTGTGCTTAAATCCTCATGATCTCACCCTCCCTATCTCTGTTATCTCCACTAGCCCTGATGCCCCACAACTCTCCATTCCTATTGCCTCTTATGCACCTCTTCCTTTCACCCCATCATTGGCCAACTAGGCCTCATGTACTGAAATTCTTTCTCTAAGCACCTCTACCTCTCTTCCTTTAAGGCCCCTCTTAAAACCTATCCTTTTGACTAAACCTTTAATCACCCCTCCTAATATATCTTTATTTGACTCAGAATCCAAATGAACTGAGAAATGACTTGGGACAATAAGTTAACGGTGCTATATAAATGCAAGTTGTTGGTGTTTTGCAGGATGCTGCCAATGTTTATTTAGTGAGCACAAAGGTTGTAAGGAATAGTCATCATGGATTTAAAAGCAATAGGCCTGATAGGTCTAAAGTACAGCTTGTGACAATATGCACCCCACAAGCTCTGGCAATGTTGCCTGTAGTATAATATAATAGAGGGTTGTTACTGGGCAGAATATGTAAATAGAATATGAGCATCATCACAGGAATTAATGTAATAGAATCTGCACAGACCCTTGTGTAGAGTGTAAGTAGAAGCCATAGATCACAGAATCATAGAATTGTTACCGCACAGAAGGAGGCCATTTGGTACATTGTGTCTGCACTGGCTCTCTGAATGAGCAATTCACCGAGTGACATTACCCCACCTTCTCCCCGTAACTCTGTACATTCTTCCTTTTTAGATAACAGTCTAATACCCTTTTGAATGACTTGATTGAACCTGCCTGCACCATACTCTCAGGCAGTGCATTCCAGACCTTAACCATTTGCTGTGTGAAAAAGTTTTTCCTCATGTCACCATTGTTTCTGTTGGCAATTACCTTAAATCTGTGCCCTCTCGTTCTTGATCCTTTCTTGAGTGGGAATAGTTTTTCCCTGTCTATTCTGTCCAGACCCATGCTTTTAAATACCTCTATCAAATCATATCACAGCCTTCTCTTCTCCAAGGAAAACAGTCCCGATTTCTCCAATCCATAACAGAAGTTCCTCATCCCTGAAACCACTCTGGTGGATCCCTTTACTATGTCCCTGTGAGGGTCTCCTGTATCATGCTGGTCTGTTGGGTACTGCAAAACCTGGTGCTGCAGAGGGGAGAAATACTCTGCCGGTCTGTTGAAAGGTTAGTGACCTGAAACATTACCTATGTTTCTCTCTCCACTGCTGCTGCATGACCTGCTGAGTATTTCCAGCATCTTCTGCTTTTATCTCACAAATCAAAAGTAGGTTTTGCTTAGCACAATATTAATTACTTTTGTAATGCAAACAGGACCTTGAATCTTCTGACTTTTTAAATAGCTTTGCTTCCTTCTGCTTCTGCCGATCAGGTGCAGAGTTACTTGTTGGTTGCTGTGTTGTTAGATTAAAGATGCCATTGTGCTAGGGATCGATTTGTGGTGTCTTCAGAATGGAACTTGGACAGGTAAAACATGTCACAGAGTTGCAGAGTCATTTATGGCATAGAAGGAGGCCATTCAGCCCATCAAGTCCATACCAGCTCTCCACAGAGCAATCCAGTAGTTACGTTGCTGAGTATTTCCAGCATTTTCTGTTGTTATAACAGAATGCTGAGCTAAACTCTGATGACAGTGAGATCAGCAAGGAATCTGCAGACATCTGTACCTCACTATACACCTCAGGACCCAGGGCACCATCCAATGTTCTATTCTTAACTGGGTAGTGACAGTCACACAATCATAAGGTGAGTATGGATGATGAAGACCATTCAGCCCAGTAAGCTCATCCTAGCCAGTAAAACCCCACTGTCCTTTCCAGCAGAGCATGCACCCGTTTCCTACATGTTCCTGGATATTATAGATTCATTGCCTTACTCAGAATTCCATTCCACATGTTTGTCACTGTTACGACCAGGTGAGAAAGGGGTCTAGGGTTCCCTTTCAGCCTTCTCCTGGTCTTGCTGTAACAGGGTTTAATTTTTAAACACACCGTGCTTTCAGCTCCCCCTTGGTGAATTCTTGTTCACCGCTTTCCAATTAAAAGGCAAAGAAATCAGCACAAACAGGCTTTCCTAGGTTGAAAGAAGAAAAGTTGAAATTTATTAAACTTAAACTTAAACTCTAATTCGGTTGATGCCTACTGATACATGATGCACCCATGCCAGCATGCCTAGGTGATACATACATGCAAATAGAGACAGAAAAGAGCAGAAGAAGAATAAAGTGGAAAGGTTTGAGGCAATATCTGAAGAGTTGTTGTTACCGTTCTTCGAACTCACAGTAGAGTCCTTGATTGTAGGTGGATCTTGCTTTTCATTGGGGCCCAGTATTCTTCTTAAACCTTGTTCGCTGTAGGAGACTTTTCTCTCTTGGGGTTCATGTGTCTTCAGTGGATTCGGAGGCTTGTGAGAAAGAGATGGGAGCAGACAGGAGAGAGATCTTCTCAGTCCAGGAGCATTCTGCTTTCTGCTGGCTCTCAGTTCAAACTGTACAATTCAGAAAACCCCAGGCTGCCAAATAGGTTAGTCATGTGACTAACAAGTCTGACCTCGTCTTGGTTCTGTGTATTGTATCATGTTAGCAGGGAATAGAATGCGCTTCTGTGCCTTCAACGTCTGTTAGTATGTAAATGTTTTTTACAGCCAAGGTCTAGCAGTCCTTGTTTCAGGCCTTCTCTTCTTCCCAGCAACAATTTGAAATTTAATGTCCATGTGGCAAAATTAATATGCCTCATTCTTGGCAGGTGGGGGCCTGCATGACAGTCACACGTTGTGTGAAGAACTTCCTGACACCGGTCCTAAATTTTTTCACCAATCTGAGTGTGCTTCTCAGATTATGAGTTTCTTTAAGTTTTGATTGGTCTGCTATGTACAATGCTGAGTATAATACTTACAGACATATAACTAGTTCCCATGCAGACAGAAAGGCTACAGCTTAGGAACAGGCAGGCCTGACAGGATAAGCTTTTTTAATTGATTGGTCAGAATTTACTTGCTTATCTTCAGGGTGAAAAGAATGCTGTTGTATTTTTCCAGCATTGTCCCTTGCAAGTATTTTATCTCAACGTTTCATTACTGGCTCGCTCAGGAAATTCTACAACGCTGATATTATTGACTTGTTCCTTCGATATTTGTAGAGGGCAGCTTTGCGAGGTGAGACTGCTGGGATGGAGCATCATTGGACAGAATCGATGCTCTAGTTATAGAGGCTTCCATTGAACCCAGGCTCCTGCCTAGCGAGGCTCCACACAGGGACTCGCAAAATGCTTCTTCTTGTTTCACTCTGATTGTAAAATTGTACATTTTTATTATAACTTTACCTCACAATCTTGGCCGCCTGCAGTTTCTGCTATTTGACTTGGCCCTGCATGATAAGCTTTATGTTATTCAATAGTAATTTTCTGCATATTTTCTCTTTGCCTGGTTTGGGGGTCTGTATGATTCAGCTATGCAACGAACATCTGTAAAACTGATTGTTTTACATTGGACAGTGAAAAAAAGAACTGGCTCTCAATCAGACACAGTTAAACAAGAGTGTTATATGATCTTTGCATAAACCAACTGTCATTCTTAGCACTGTGATTGGCCAAAACTTATGTAATATAATGGCCTGATTTTAACATAGTGTGAGTGAGTGGGTTTTGAGTGAGTTATAATTAGACCCTGTTATATTACATAAGTGGACACAGACTTTGGGGGGGGCGGGGGGGAGGGGTGGATTTTCATCCCCTAGAATGGTGAAAGTAAAAAGATTTAAATCTCAAACCTGACCTGAACCTACCCACTTCTGGTTTTATTTGAGGCATGTCAACCAACCCACTCTCAGAAGGCAGGTCATTTGATAAAATCTTTTAAGGAGTCTGTCTGCATGCCTCCATTTTAACTGGCTTTTTATTTTTAACCCATATTGGCCACGTTTCCCAGGATTGGGTAACTGTCAGGTAAAAGCAGGCGAGAAGAGCCAGATAATAATATAAGTGAATTTACAGCACTGCTTTTGGGCCAGGAGGAGCAGGATGCAGGCTCATCAAGCTAACCTGCTTCCCTTCCTATGATTGGCCAACCACCCTTGGAACCCTGCGATCACTGACAGCCCCTGAACCTGCGCGTTCACTGAATCCCCCCACTGAGCTCCCGCAACCATCAACCCCCTACCTCCATGATCTCCAATCACTCCTGATCTTCTCCATACCATCATCTCCCTCTTGACCATGAACCCTCCTCCTGACCACAATCTCCCCCTCCCTGAACATGATTTCTCCTCCCGACCATGATCTATCTCCCTGACCATGATCTCTCCCCTAGACCACCATCTCCCCCTTCACCCTCTCTCTGCTCCCTGGCTGCTGCTTTGTGCTTGTCAACCAGGCTGGCAGTCAAGTGGGAAACGTGGTGAAAAAATGTCAAATACATTCTGCTCTAAACTTCAGCAGTACGTCTTGAATTCCTCTCTCCCGCCCCCACTCCGGCTTACTCCCTCCCCGCCTCCCCGTAAACGTCAGGACTTTTACTTCTTGTACAGGAGGTGATTGTTGATGTGATTAATCTATAGGGCAGAGAGCTCATGCAAGGATTGGAATTTTAGATGTATGGAAACTTTTATTCAAATTAGATTCCAACAAGGGCATTGGTCGAGTTTTGGAGGAGTAGCACAGAGAGTGTGAGGAACAATGAAGAGCAAAAGAAACAATGAATGTGTCTGACAGGAGCATTTCTGGGAAACATACTAGCTCCAGGATACAAACATACGAAAATAACAAGGAAAAAAAGACTTGCATTTATAACCTTTAGGTATAGCCTTTAACAACCACAGGACATCCGAAAGCGCTTTACAGCTAATAATGTATTTTTAAATTGTAGTCACTGTTGTAATGCAGGAAACACGGCAGCTCACCTATGCACAGAAAACTCCCACAAAATGACCAGATAATCTGTTTTTGTAATGTTGGTCAGGCATAAATATTGGCCAGGACACCAGGGATAACTCTCCTGCTTCTCTTTAAAATGGTACCATGGAATCTTTTACATCCACCTGAGCAGGCAGACGGGCCTCAGTTTAATGTCTCATCTGAAAGATGGCACCTGCAATAGTGCAGCACTCCATCAGGATAGCACTGGAGAGACAGCCTTGATTTTTGTGTTCAAGTGTTGGAGTAGGACTGGAACTCACAGCCTTATAACTTAAAGGTAAGAATGCTACCAACTGAACTACAAGCTGAAGGAAACGATTATCTGGTCCATCAAGCCTATTCCACACAATGATGACACAACCATCAGGGTTAAACTTTCCTTCCCCTACACACCTACACCACCAGCAACACCCCCCCCCCGCCCCCACCCTGCCCCATAGACATATAATCTCCTGGGGAGGAAAAAAAAAGAAACAGAAAAAAACCTCAGCGTCAATTAGGGAAAAAGTGCCCTGTAAAATTTCTCACCGCCCCTCTCAGGAAATTAAAACCATTCTAGATCACATTTCTTTATTCATTCGTGGAATGTGGGCGACACTGGCCAGGCCAGCATTTTTTGCCCATCCCTAATTGCCCTTGAGAAGGTGCTGGTGAGCTGCCTTCTTGAACAGCTGCAGTCCATGTGAGGTAGGTACACCCACAGTGCTGTTAGGAAGGGAGTTCCAGAATTTTGATCCAGCAATTGTGAAGGAATGGTGATATAGTTCCAAGTCAAGATGGTGCGTGACTTGGAGGGGAACTTGCAGGTGGTGGTGTTCCCTCACATCTGCTGCCTTCTAGGTGGTAGAGATCGTGGGTTTGAAAGGTGCTGTTGACGGAGCCTTGATGAGTTGCTGCAGTGCATCTTGCAGATGGTACACACTGCTGCCACTGTGCGTCGGTGGTGGAGGGAGTGAATGTTTGTGGATGGGGTGCCAGTCGAGGAGGCTGCTTTGTCCTGTCGAGCTTCTTGAGTGTTGTTGGAGCTGCACCCATCCAGGTAAGTGGAGAGTATTCCATCACACTCCTGACTTGTGGATTGTAGATGGTGGACAGGCATTGGGGAGATAGGAGGTGAGTTACTCGCTGCAAAATTCCTAGCTTCTGATCTGCTCTTGTAGCCACAGCATTTATGTGGCTGGTCCAGTTCAGTTTCTGGTCAATGGTGACCTCCAGGATGTTGAAAGTGGGGGATGAAGTGATGGTAATGCCATTGAACATCAGGGGGAGATGGTTAGGTTCTCTCTTGCTTGAGACGGTCATTGCCTGGCACTTGTGTGACACGAATGTTACTTGCCACTTATCAGCCCAAGTCTGGATGTTGTCCAGGTCTTGCTGCATATGGGCATGGGCTGCTTCAGTGCCTGAGGAGTTGCGAATGGTGCTGAACATTGTGCAATCATCAGCGAACATCCCCACTTCTGATATTATGATGGAGGAAAGGTCATTGATGAAGCAGCTGAAGATGGTTGGGTTTAGGACACTACTCTGAGGAACTCCTGCAGTGATGTCCTAGGACTGAGATGATTGACCTCCAACAACCACACCACTTTCCTTTGTGCTAGGTATAACTCGAAACAGCAGAGAGTTTTCCCCCGATCCCCATTGACTCCAGTTTTGCTAGGGCTCCTTGATGCCATCCTTGGTCAAATGCTGTCTTGATGTCAAGGGCAGTCACTTTGATCTCACCTCTAGAGTTCAGCTCTTTTGTCCATGTTTGGACCAAGGCTGTAATGAGGTCAGGAGCTGAGTGACCCTGACAGAACCCAAACTGAATCATGTGTTACCTATAGAGAAACTTCACTTCTGTATGATGTGATCTCTGCCTCAGTCAGGAACCCATCGAGCTCCCTCTAGGAGGCTTACAGAAAGCCAGCACCAACACAAGCAGTCAATGCATTCCAGAGGCTCACTGCTCTCTGGGAAAAGAAGACCTGCCTATGATCCTGTTTTTTCCTACCCTTACACAGTTTAAACTCATGTGCCCTTGTCTCCCCCAATCTATGAAATTGGAATAATTTCCTTATATGCACACTATTAAGTTGCCTCTAAATAGTGCTGTTGTAAAGTAAATAAATCAAGGCCTTTGAGCCTGGCCGAGTAGCTAAGATTCTTTAAGCAAGCAATCATTTTTGTAGCTCTCTTCTGGACTTTTTTTAAAGCCACAATCATCATGTGGGGGGACCAAAACTGGGGACATTAGTCTATATATGGTCTGACCAGCCACCTGTATAGTGTCAAAATGGTGTCCATTGGTTTATACTGAATGATTTGATCAATACAATTTTAATAGCTTGTTAGCCTTAGCTGCAGTTTCTCTATATTGGTCATGAACCTTCAGTGACCTGTGCACAATAACATCAGCATCTTTTACTCTCTCAACTTTGCTCAATATTATTTGCAGCAAATGATGTGTGTATTCGATATTGACTCAACCAACATGCATGACACTAACATTTATCTAAATTAAACACCATTTGCCAATGTGTGGCCCATGCCTCTAGCCAATCTAAGTCTTTTTGGATTTGATTGCACTCCTCCACCATCTTAGCCTTTGCAGAGATTTTGGTATTATTTGCAAACTTATTTACCATGCTCCCAACTCTGAAATTCAGATCATTAATAAAGATCATGAAGAGTAGCAATCCCTGGGGAATACTACTCGTAACATGTCTCCCAAATGAACCACATCCATTAACTACAATATTTTGGCTGTGGGATTGTACCCAATTCCTAATCCAGTGTTTCTAATTTCTACTGATATCACAAGAGTCCACGTTGTGAAGTAACTTGGGCTGGGTTTTATGGGCCCCATTAAGGCAGGGTGGGAGACGGGGAGCCAGATTAAATTGCGATGGAAGATGGGTGGTGCGGGGGGATGGAGAGCCAAGCGATTTCCCTGGGGGGGGCGCAATAAGCCACCGATGGCCTTCCCAACCAGAGGCCAATTAAGGCCCTTAAGTGGCCTATTAATGGCCACTTAAGGATCTCTTCCCCCTGCCGCTGAGATTTCTCCAGCAGTGGGGAGGGGGGGGGCGGGGGGGGGTGGTGTGTCCCTCCTGTAGGCTGGGTGGGGGAGGGGTGTCCCTCCTCTGTGGGCCATTTTGCTTCACGGAGGGTCCTGATTGGGAAACAATGTACCTCCCAGGACCACCCCTCCCCCTGGACTTTATGAACACCCCTCACCCCCTCGCTGGGGCCTTCCAGCCTGGCTCTGGCAACCCCACCTCACCTTCCTGAGGTCCGGGATTCCAATGCTGGGCCTGGGTCCGAGGCCTCTGCAGTACTCTGTGATTGGCCAGTAGCACTTGCAGGTGGGGTCCCCGACTTTAAAGTGACAGGGACCCCGGCGCCAGAAATTTCGACTTTGGAACAACGGAGGATCGTACCGGGCTGTTGTGGGGGGGTGGTGGCGGTGGCGGTGGCGGGGGATGCATGAAAAGGCAACGGTGGGGCTCCCCCCACCTTTTCAGCCTGGCACTGAGATCCCCACTGCCTTCACAAGATCCAGCCCCCAGTTTGATGTACCTTATGTTATGAATGCTGGACTTTGCAGTATGATTATGTTTTAAAAACAGTGATTTTTACGTAGTGTAAAAAGGGTTTGGAGGAGACATGTGACTTCACATCAACTCTGCTTAGAGACAAGATCAGGATCTTGGTTGCCATGACAACAAGGAACCCAGATCAAAGACCCCTTTGCAAGCAGAGTACAAGGTTATAACACATGAAAGAGAATGAGTTTCACTCTCCCAGACTTACAGATCATAAACAGGGAGCCAAGGGCTCTGAAAATGCAAATTTGAGTTGTAATTGCTAACACTTGGAAACAAAGGAAGGCCCAGGTGGTTTTGATATGGCAAGACATATTGTCTCTGAATATTCTAAAAGGCAAAAGGCAATTGACTTTTGATTCTGGATAAATTCAAAAGGCTTTCCTAAATCTGACAGGCTGTAGGGACGAAAGAAAGATACAAAGACCAGCAGTGACAACCTCAGAAGAGGGAGAGAAAAAGCAACTGCTTCCAGAGCACTGATACAGTGAAAGGCTGCTAAGAAATGAATTTGATTCGAAAGTTGAGGTTTGCAGAGGAGAAAAGACAAACAGGATCACCAGAGATTGCCTTATTAATGGAAGTCCAGGTTGAAAGTGCTCGGAAAAAGTGAGTGAAGAGCACACTGGCTTTGTGAAGGACTGGGAGATCCAACCATTGCAACTAGGAGGAGTTTGAGACTTTTAACTGCAAAGAAACCATTTTGATGAGAACACTGAGTAATGTATAAATATGGTGTGAGGTTTTCGAGTGTGTTAATAAGCTAATGTGAAATACCCTTCTCTGTAATCTAGTGTATTAGCTACCTACTTAGTACAGTTCAGTTAATGTTGATTTTTAGTTTAATTGTTATAGTAAAAGCCTGAAAACATGAAATCTTGTTGTGTAATTCTTTAATCAGTCTGGGGAGTTCATATCTGTTGTTTTAAAGTTAATAGTCTCAACTGAGGGTGTAACAACTTATCAAAGGCTTTCTCAAAGTTCAGTCACCCACTACCCTAGTGACTTCCTCAAATAACTCTAACAAATTTGTTAGGAATAAAGGGCACCTCATGATCCTTTCCAGCAACTTCCCAATAATGGATATCAGGCTGATCGGCCTATAATTCCCTTACTTAGATTTTTCCGTTTTATTGAGAATAGGAACTACATGAGCTGCTCTAAGTGAACTATCCCTGACTCTATTGAACTATTGGAGATACGAGCAAGGGGCTCACAAAGCACTCATCCCAACTCTTTAATCACCCTTGGATGAATATTATCCAGTCCTGTAACCCTATCAATTTTAAGATTCCCTAATCTATCCAAAATGACATTACTATCTAATTCAATATTAATAATGCTGTTCAACACCGAGCACCCCCAATCTGGAAAATAAGCATTATCTACAGGAGTATAGACTGATGTAAAGTGGTCCTTCTACCCTAACCCAAGAAACAGTTTGAATCTGTACGACAGTATCCTTTAGTAACCTTATATAGTCTTTCATGACATAACCAAGAAAAACTTTTGTTATTACTGCCACAATTTCATGTCATCTTCTTTTCCAGAGATCTCTTGGCTAATTTTATGGCTGCTTTTGTTTCTGCTTAATTGTATGCAATAATTCTTCCCGTTCTCATATGAATTAAATTTCTTAAATGTGCAGAATTCCTCCTGTTTCTGTCAAATTTGGCTCTGTAAATTCCTTGTCAGCCATAATGGTTTTGGTTTACCATGTGCCCTTCTTTTAACCACTGGGATATAAATGGCTTCATTTTGCTTGAGAATAGTTTCAAATAGAATCCATGAGTTCTCAATTCTTGATTTCCTACTGGTAGGGTTATCCAATCAACTTTTGCCAGACCCTCAGCCAGTTAGTCCTTTTAAAATCTGGGACCAGCATTAAATTGGCTGGAGCTTTGGATAGGTCAATAAGATTAATCCGAGTTATATTATGATCAAAGCTGGCCAGATGTTCCCCCACATGAAGGTTTGACAGCACATCACAGTCAAAACTGAAGTGCAGAGTCAGAAGGGTTTAATAAGATAACAAGTACTGTCCTAAAAGAAGAGACTCAACTTCCAGTAGTTGACTTAACTGACTGAAGGGTTGGGAACTGACTGTTCGTGGAAAATAAACCACTTGTGACTTGCACAGTGCCAGTAGTTTATTAAGTGTGATTTCATTCTTTGGTTTATCCTCAATGAGTGCCTCAATGAGCCTCTGGTTGACCTTGTGAATGTATTGCATCTATTTATAAGAATCCCAGGGAGAGTTAGTGAGAGGCAGAGCTAGAAAATAAGATGACAGAAGAAAAATAGATTTTATCTTCAAGGGATGTGGAAATGATTTATATTGTATTGTAGGAGAAAAAAAAAACAAGATCAGAACTATAGGAACTGAATCAGGAGATGAAATAACTTCAAGGCTAAAGGATTTATTGGATATTTCACATAAACCTTGCCAGAAGAAGTTATTTGACCTTTTCCAAAGACAGTCAGTGGCAGCCTGACAGGGCACCGTAATCCATATTGACAGGAAAGCATTCCAATCTTTCAATATGTGGCTCATCAGTGAGGAGACTGGCTGCCAAGTTGCAATTTGAGCCTCCTGGGACTAAGGTGGCCTTGCCTCATGGCAGCAAAGGCCTGAGACGGACATGCTACTGCACGGACAGCATCGTCCTGCTTTAGCTTTGATCCCTAAAACCTTATTTAACCCATTTTAGCGTTTTCTTGTCTTCTTTCCAAAGTTCTTCTCCTCCATACTCTCTTTAGGCTTTATATAGTATGTTTTCCTTCCTATCTCCATTTTAATTTCTCTGATCATCCATTTTGGAGATTGTTTATATATTTCTGTTTGGTATATACTTTGCTATACAGATTTAATATGATAGGTTTGAAACTATTCAATTTTTCCTTCACAGATTCTTCTCCCACTTGTGCCCCTTATTTAATTGAAATTTGTTTTCTTGAAATCGTGTACCTGTACCTCTGTTGAGACCTTGCTGGTGTGAATTGCCAGATGATCTCAAATATGTCCATATTATGCCCAGTCATTCCCTAAAGATTCATTTACTCCTGATCTGTGAATGCTATCCTGGTTGCTTGCAAGAACCAACTTTCAGTGTGAGGTGTCCCCCTCAAAGGGGCCCACCACACATTAGGCTTTATATGGCAAGGTTCCATTGCCAGCATGGAATGTGGCTCACAAAATCAGTCCTAGAGTGTTTATCACTAACTCTGACCTGTGCTTGCAGCTGGTGAGGCTCCAGAATGGCAACCTTCCATGCACGGGCTACAGTCAAGAAGCAATTATATCACATTCAGAGTCTGTTCCAATACTACCTTTCAGGTATCACTGACTTAATTGAAAGCAATATTATCAACTATACAAACCCTTCTAATCTCAGCATATACGAACATACGAATTAGGAGAAGGAGTAGGCCTGCTCTGCTAATCAATAAGTTCATGGCTGAACTAATTACTCCACATTTCCACCTACCCCTGATAACCTTCCACCCCTTTGCTTATCAAGAATCTAACTACCTCTGCCTTGAAAATATTCAAAGACTCTGCTTCCACCGCCATTTCAGGAAGAGAATTCCAAAGACACGCAACCCTCTGAGAGAAACATTTCTCCTCATCTCTGTCTTAAATGGATGACCCCTTATTTTTAAACTGTGACCCCTAGTTCTAGATTCTCCCACAAGGGGAAACATCCTTTCTATATCCACCCTGTCAAGACCCCTCAGGATCGTATATGTTTCAATCAAGTCACCTCTTACTCTTCTAAATTCTAAACATCCTAGGGGCTACCATTGACCAAAAACTGAACTGGAGTAGCCATATAAATACCATGGTTACAAGAGCAGGTCAGAAGCTAGGAATCCTGCGGCGAGTAACTCACCTCCTGACTCCCCAAAGCCTGTCCACCATCTACAAGGCACAAGTCAGGAGTGTGATGGAATACTCTCCACTTGCCTGGATGGGTGCAGCTCCAACAACACTCAAGAAGCTTGACACCATCCAGGACAAAGCAGCCCACTTGATTGGCACCCCATCCTCAAACATTCACTCCCTCCACCAAAGACGCACAGTGGCAGCAGTGTGTACCATCTGCAAGATGCACTGCAGCAACGCACCAAGGCTCCTTCGACAGCACCTTCCAAATCCGCGACCCTTACCAACTAGAAAGACAAGGGCAGCAAATGCATGGGAACACCACCACCTGCAAGTTCCCCTCCAAGTCACACACCATCCTGACTTGGAACTATATCACCGTTCCTTCACTATTGCTGGGTCAAAATTCTGGAACTCCCTTCCTAACAGCACTGTGGGTGTACCTACCTCACATGGACTGCAGCTGTTCAAGAAGGCAGCTCACCACCACCTTCTCAAGGACAATTAGGGATGGGCAATAAATGTTGGCCTAGCCAGCGACGCCCACATCCCTTGAATGAATAAAAAAAAAAATTACAGCAGATACAAGCCTAGCCTGTCCAATCTTTCCTCATAAGATATCCCGCCCATTCCAGGGATTAGTCTAGTAAACCTTCTCTGTACTGCCTCCAATGCATTTACATCCTTCCTTAAATAAGGAGACCAGTACTGTACATAATGTACTGTACATGAGAGGCTGCCATCTTCCTTTAGCTGCCCGCGAGCTATGGCTGATTGCAATTGTTAACCCAATGTTTGGCTCAATTTCTGCAACAGCCAGGCTATTTCATTTTTCTTCCCTTTCTGTTAAGCCATTGTTTCAATGCCAATGATGTCCATATTATTCCTCTACATGTAAATATACCCTTCCTCCCCTCCGATCACCTCTTCCTCTTGCAGTCTTTAGTTCTAGCATAAGGGGTGTTTGGAGTTCATGCCATCAATAAACAACATTTCATTCTGAAAGGCTATAGAAGAGAAAGCTCACTTGCTTTATCCAAAGGAGCTGTTGCCTACCAATAAGATTTGACTTTTTGGAGAAAATAAGGGGGTAGATTTTCAACTCTATTGCCCAGCTGTGAATTATTGCCTCGACAGCAAGATAAAATCATGACAGAATTACAGACTGGTTACTGTGCTGGGTCTCTGCAAAAGCAACTCAGCTCATCTCACCCCCACCCCCACCCCCACCGCCTTTTCCCCATAGCCTTGCAAAGTTTTTTTATTCAGACAATTATTCGATTCCCTTTTGAAAGTCACGATTGAATCTGCCTCCACCACATTTCAGGTGGTGCATTCCAGATCCTAAGCACTCGCTGTGTATAAAGATTTCCTCATTATGTCTTTGGTTCTTTTGCCATTCACCTTAAATTGGTGTCGTCTGGTTCCCAACCCTACCGTCAATGACTAGACCCCTCACGATTTTGAACACCTCTATCAAACCTCCTCTCAAGCTTCTCTTCTCTAAGGAGAACAACCCAAGCTTCTCCAAGCTATCCACGTAACTGAAGACACTTATTCCTGGAACCATTTTTGTAAATCTTTTCTGCACCCTCTCTAAAGCCTTCACATCCATCCAAAAGTGTGGTGCTCAAAATTGGACACAATAATTGAAGCTGAACCAATGCTTTGTAAGGGTTCATCATAATTTCCTTGCTTTTGTACTCTATGTCTCTATTTATAAAGCCCAGTGTCAGGCAAGCCCCCCACTTGCCAAGAATGAGGAAAATGATTTTGGCCACATTGATTTTAAACTATTGTTAGTGAAGAAAGAACTTGCTTTAAAAAACAATTGGAGCCCCTGACTGGAAAGACATTTGCATAGTAACAGACAGTGTTGGAACAAGGGACCCAGTCCTTGCTTCCCCATACACAGAAGAAGTGGTCAGACCAGTTTGGTCACATGACTAACTGACTGTTGGAGTTTTTTGAATTTGAACTTCCAACAGGGAATTTAAAATCAGAAAGCTATTTTCTCCTGGACTGAGAACACCTCTCTCCTGTCTGCTCCAAACTTGCTCTTACCAGCTTCGGAAGCCATTGTAGACATGTGAACCGCAAGAGAGAAAAGTCTCCTACAGTACACAAGGTTTAAGAAGAATACTGGGCCCCAATGAAAAGCAAGACTACTTACAAAAGGACTACAGTGAGCTCGAAGCACAGCAAACAAGAAACTCTTCTGATATTGCCTCAAACCTCTCCATTTTATTTTTCTTCTGCTCTTTTCTGTCCAAATTTGCATGTGTGTATCGTGTGTGCATGCCAGCGAGGGTGTGTCATATATCTGTAGGCATTAACTGTATTAGAGTTTAAGTTTAAGGTTTAATAAATTTCACTGTTCTTCTTTAAACCCAAGAAAGCCTGCTTCTGCTCATTTCTTTGCCTTATAATTGGGAAGTGGTGACAAGGATTCACCAAAGGGGGAGCTCAAAACACCATGTGTTTAAAAATTAAACCCTGTTACAATAAGACCAAGCAAAGACAGTAAAAAACCTCTAGACACCTTTTTCACCTGGTCGTAACAGAAATTTGGGTGCTAGCATCTGGAATTTTACCCACAGACAAACGAGAGAAATTAGAAGTGGGAAGCCAAATTGTTCCCAATCAAAAAAAAAAGAGCACGATTAATACAGGTTTTCTTATGGTTGTGTGTGATTGAATACTAACATGTCTGCAACTGAAACTAGTAGCTCTCCAAGCCAGGGTGAAGTAACTTGGTATAAGTTAAAAGCACTGTCTTTGGAGGAGTTGAGGAAAATGGCTGAGCAGTGTGGGATCACTGGACCTGGCAAGGCTAGGAAGTCTGAACTCCTCAGGCTAGTGGCCAACCATTTTTCCCTTGAATCTGAAGAGGCAGAAGCAATGTTAGAAACAGAATCCGACAGGGTATTGTTAGCAAAGATACAATTGTAGCAAAGGAAACTTGAATTAGAGGAAAGAGAAAAAGAGAGAGAGAGACAGGAGAGGGAGAAAGAGAGGGCCTTCCAAAAGGAGCGTGAAGAGAAAGAAAGAGCCTTCCAGAAGGAACATGAAGAAAATGAAAGGCAGGAGAGACAGAGAGAAAGACAGGAGAAGGAAAGAGAGAGAGAGGAGAAAAAGAGAGAAAGAATATTCAAGAAAGAATCCAAAGAGAGAGAGTTGAAGTGGCTTGAGTTAACAAGGGAGCGACAGAGTAATCCCAGTGAAAGCATGGCCAATATGGAGGAGCACAATTCAGGGCTGGGTACGAGATAGCTAAAACTTGCTCAATTAATTCCAAAATTCAATGAGGAAGATGTGGAAGAATTTTTCGTGTCTTTTGAGAAACTGGCAAGGCAGCTAAAATGGCCAGCTGAGACCTGGTCCCTTTTAATACACAGTATTCTGGTTTAATAGCCAGAAAAGCCTATGAGGTTTATTCCTTGTTGCTAGATGAGGGTTCATCAAATTATGAACTGACCAAAATTGCTATCCTTGGTAGAGGCCTGCTTTAGATCGGGAAAAAGAACCCGACCCAAACCTGACCGACCCACAGCGGACCCGAGCCCGACCCGGCCCAAGTCCCTACGATTTTGCCCCGAGCCCAACCCGACCCGAACCCGTCACGACTCGACCCGACCCGACCATCCCTTTACTTACCTTCCTGACATTGAACCTGCAAGAAGCTGCAGCGCATGTGCGATGACGTCGTAGTGACGTCACTCTCTCAATGCACAGACTCAGTTTCGTCCCGCACTTCCAGCTCAGGTAAGTTTGTTATTTTTTAATACTTACCAGCAGAGCAGTTACCATGAGTGTCCGACCCGACCTGACCCCACTTGACCTGGACTCGGCCGGACCCGACCCGAGCCCGAAAGCCGGCCCCAGAAGATGGGCCCGACCTGACCCGAACCCGACAAACGTCGTCAGGTCCCGTCGGTTTCGGGTCGGATAGCAGGCCTCTAATCCTTGGGGCATATGAATTAATACCCAAAGCCTACCGCCAAAAATTTAGAACCCTCAAAAAACAAACTAATCAAACTTATCTGGAGTTTGAAAGAAGCAAGCAGCTGGCTTTTGACCGGTGGTTCAGGGCTTTAAAAATACAACTCAGCTATGAGACTCTCAGAGAAGTAATTCTATTAGAGGGATTTAAAAACTCTTTCCCACTCTCGATAAAGACCCATGTAGAAGAGCAGCGGGTTCAGGGAGCCAGGCAAGTGGCTGTTCTGACCGACGAGTTTGCTTTAATTTATAAGTCGATTTCCCAGGGGAGAACCTTTCCTAATCAGCCCACAAATCTGAAAAGGACAAAGGGTGGGAAGGTGATATCTGCCCAGGCAATCCTGGAAGAGAAAGGAAAGCAGGAGACACCAGGGGCCCTCTTCCAGCCAAAAAGGAAAGTGCTGTGAGCAAGAATGAGACCTGGAGACCTGTGTGCTTCCATTGCAATAAAGCAGGGCATTTAAAAACTGACTGCTGGAAACTAAAGGGAAAACCGGTAGGGTAAATCAGGGCGCACCCGCCCAGTGCAGATGGGACCCTGATGAAAAATACAGAACAAGCTGTGGATTTAACTGCAGTAAGAGTGCAACCCAGGAAGCTTACTACGGCAAGTGCAGGAAAAGGTAATAGGATTGCTGAAGGTTATCAGGGTTTTGTGTCTGAAGGGAAAGTAACCCCATACCCCTCGAGTGGGGCAAGCAAGTCCATAGTGATTCTCAGGGATACAGGGGTGACTAGATCCCTTTTACTGGGAAAAGGCCTGACCTTTCTCCTGGAGAGTGCAGGGAACACCAAAATGGTGGTGAATGGTATTGGAGGGCAGAGTATGTCTGTACCTGTACACCGGGTGCACCTGGAGTGCGACCTAGTTTTGGGACTAGTGACGGTAGAAATTGTTCCTAGTTTGCCTGTGGATGGGATTGACCTGCTCCTAGGTAATGATCTGGCGGGGGTGAAGGTGGTAGCCCCCCCCCCCCAGTAGTGAAAGAAAGACCACAGGAGGTCAGAGAGACAGGGTAGTGGCAGGAGATGGTCCCCTGCAGAGTTCCTGAATGTGTGGTGGATCAAGCCATGATCAAACCAGTTCCCCCAGATGAGACTGCATTGGCACTGCAGGTGGATGACGATGAGGTCTGCCTGTCCGAGACTTTCTTTGGAAAGTTAGGAGACCCAGGAAATGAATTAAATAAATTTTCCCTAGCTGAGGCTCAGCAAGCTGACCCAGTATTGAGAGTTAGCACAGGCTGCCCAGTCTGAAAGTGAAGCAGAGGGAGTCCCTGATTGCTACTATTTAAAGAATGAGGTACTGATGAGGTAATGGAGTTCTCCTCACAGACCTGACGGCAAGGAGTGGAGAGTAGTTCACTAGTTAGTGGTGCCACAGAGGAACCGGGGAGAAGTATTAAGAAGGGCCCATGAGAGTACAGTGGCTGTACATGCCAGTATACGAAAGACCAAAGCCCGCATAAGACAGCAGTTTGACTGGCCAAAACTCCACAAAGACGTGGTGGAGTACTGTAGGAGTTGTCACATGTGCCAGGTTGCGGGGAATCCCAAACCTACAGTGGAACCTGCACCCCCGAGTCCTGTACCGGTGTTAGGAGGACTCTCCAGCAGAGGGTTGGTGACTTGTAAGGGACCCCCACCGAGAACAAAAGGGGACCTGCAGACACACGGCTGACAAAAGTTTAGAAAGAGAAGGGGAGAAAGTGACCAAGAGGGCAGGTTAAAGGAAGTTGGGAAGAATCCCGGATGAAAACCTCTACTGTCTGGTCAACCAACCCTGAGAAATTTGAAAAGTTAGACCCCACATCCTCCTATGCAAATGCAGACTTTAGACGCTAACAGCATTTACAGGAACCTGCAGAGACAAAGAGAGACCCCTAGGGGGCGCAGAAACTGTGAAGGCAATTCCTCACCTAGTCGAAATGGCAAGGAGAGTGAAGTCAAGTCTGCACAAATACCTGCAGGTAGGAGTGTCCCAGAGAACAAAGGGGATATTAACAAAGAATCCTCCCCCAGAGTCAGAGGAAAAGGGAAGCATCCATCCCCTGAAGTCAAAAGTTTTTGCATGACTCAGTGAGTTCAGGATAGACCCGCCCACTACTAACTTTCCTAAGAAAAATAGGGAAAATTAAAACAGCCCTGGCACCCTGGAAAAGACCATTCTAATAGGCTTTAAGATTGATGAATGAATGGAAATGAATGAGAGTAATGCATGGTTTTTCTTTCTGTATCTTATATTTCTCTCAAACCCTGTAATGAAATGCGCCGTTTTTTTCAAATCACAGTTCATTCCCCTGGGTGTGGAGGTGTCAGGCAAGCCCCCCACCTGCCAAGAATGAGGAAATTTAATTTTGCCACATGAACATTGATTTTAAACTATTGTTGGTGAAGAAAGAACTTGCTTTAAAAAACATTTGGATCCCCTGACTTTTAAACTACTTTCTGAACCTGCCCTGCCACCTTCAATGATTTTTGCACATATACTCCCAGGTCCCACAGTTCCTGCATCCCCTTTAGAATTGTACCCTTTATTTTATATTGCCTCTCCTTGTTCTTCCTATCAAAATGAATGACTTCATACTTCTCTGCATTAAATTTCATCTGCCACTTATCTGCCCATTCCACCAACCTATTTATGTCCTCTTGAAGTCTATCACTTCACATCTTCCTCACAGTTCACAATACTTCCAAGTTTTGTATCATCTGCAAATTTTCAAATTGTGCTCTGTACACTCAAGTCTAGGTCATTAATATATATCAAGAAAAGCAGTGGTCCTAGTACCGATCCCTGGGGAACCCTACTGTATAACTACCTCCAGTCTGGAAAACAACCGTTAGCTATTACTGTTTTCTATGACTTGGTCAATTTCAGATCCATGCTGCTATTGTCCCTTTTATTTCATGGGCTTCAACTTTGCTGGCAAACATATTATGTGGCACTTTATCAAACGTCTTTTGGAAGTCCATGTACACCACATCAATCACATTATCTTTATCAACCCTCTCTGGTACTTCATCAAAAACTCAATCAAATTGGTTAAACACGATTTGCTTTTAACAATTCCATGCTGGCTTTCCTTAATTGATTCACACTTGTCCGAGTGACTGTTAATTTTGACCCAGATTATCATTTCTAAAAGTTTTCCCACCACCAGGATTAAACTGACTGGCCTGTAGTTTCTGAAATTATCCTTACACCATTTTTTGAACATTTGCATTTCTCCAGTCCTCTGGCACCACTGACTCAAGAAGAATGCACTCCCATAATGGAATCTGCATGCTTTTCCTTCTATTAATTTAAATGGAAGAAACATCAGATGGGATCTGGTTTAGATGTATAATCTTGGCACTCTCATTTTCCATTCCGCACACTGCCCAGAAGATATGTTACATCCAGGCAATATGGACAGAAAGCTACCCCAGGGTATGCTGACTGCTTGTGGGTGGATATTTGTGCTGTTTAGCATCTTGTTATGTCTTTTTGCTTCAATGCATTATTTTATCTCTAAATAAATCTAGCCAAGTATTTCAGCCTATGTAACTGGCTCCCCATGGAGATGTTGGAAGCTGTTAGTATTGATTCATTCAAATGCAAATTAGGCATGATTTCTTTTGGAATAGAACATGTTGGGATACAGTATATGAGTAATTTGAGATAAGACATGGAGTAAATGTCGGATGCTTTGGTGGAAAAGGTTGACTTGGAGCAATGGTTCCTAAAACAATGTCTTCCTCATGTTATTTTTGGGTCTGATGTAGACTGATAGAGATAGATTGCTAGGATTAGTCAACACCTCCATTATTGCTGGATCATGTGACCACCAGGATGGCAGATGGACCTTGGTCTTTTTTTTGT
The DNA here is from genome assembly GCF_036365525.1 of Heterodontus francisci. Lineage (NCBI taxonomy): Eukaryota > Metazoa > Chordata > Chondrichthyes > Heterodontiformes > Heterodontidae > Heterodontus > Heterodontus francisci. The sequence goes on along the minus strand of NC_090372.1, from coordinate 179,600,566 downwards.
CTAAACATTCCTGTGTTCCAAGTTCATTACAGACTTAGTCTGCCTGAAGCTGGCACTGGTTGCAGACTGATGAAGGTTTGGGATATCTTTGTATGACTAAGTGCATGTTATATTATCTATGCTGTAGGGTTGGTGGTTTTAGACTAGTTTTTGAGTCAATTCAGACATTTCTAAGGTGTAAACTATAATTCTGGGGTAGAATTTCCATAGACGGCTCCCAATCTCTGTGGAAAATTGGAGGAAACCATGGAGAAACAGTGTAAACAGCGCCTTATCACACCTTCAGAATTTCCCAAAGTACTTTACATTCAATTAATTACTTTTGATGTCTAGTCACTGCTGTTGTGCAAACAATGAGATTCTCAATTTGTACACAGCAATATTTCACAAATAACTAATAAGATGAATGACCAGTTAATCTGTTTTTGATAGTGTTGAATGCGGGAGGAATGTTTGCCGGGATGCTGAGAGAACATTTAGTGCATCTTCAAATTCTTTCATTTACTTCCACCAGAACAAACACATGAGGCTTTGGTGGAACATTTTGTTTAAAGAATGGCCCTCTTGCAATGCGGTATTCCCTCAGCACTAACATGTGCTCAAATCCTGCGAAGAGAATGAATTCACAATCATCTGACTCCAAGGCAATTGTGCTATTAACAAACCCAAGCTAACATTTTTTTTTAAAGTTCTTATTTTAAAATAAGTGTAACATAAAGTACCTAGATAAGATGGACACACTTTTAATCCACTGTAATGATGGCTTGGCTCAAAAGCTGCCTGTCAATCGATAGCAGTAAGACATGCAGTACAACCATGTACAAAATCTTGTTCAGCTTATATCTGATATCTAGTATTGAACAACAACAATCATTTACATTTACATAGTACTCCCTGATAAAGGAAAACAACTTAAGAAAGTGGGAGGTAGATGCAAAGGAGGAAAATTGCAGACAGGCAAGAGGTCAAAGGCACATTTAAAAATACATATTTTCAGGGGAACGAATTGGAACGGGCAGGGGTATATTGACTGATGGGGAAGCAGAGGAAGTGGACGGCAAGCAGTAATATCAGGTCAGGGGGTACGTGCAGTGATATGCTGCTGGAGAAAATTGCTGAGATGAGGTGAGATCAGGCCATGAGGAATTTGAAAAAGACTATGAAGAGCTTGAAATTGATCAAGCGTGCAGCGGATCAGTAAGAGAGACTTGGAACTCTGCTACTGACTTGGAATAGGTGGCACTTTATTGTGGCCATACTAGTGTTGGCTATCGACAATTGGTACTCCATCCTACCTCAGATAGTAGCTTTGGAACAGTTAGCTTCTTATTTAGGTGTAGTTCTATTATACTGAATAACATTATTATTGCAAAAGTACATCATCTCTCAGGTAAAATAAACCTGTCTCACATGAACTAGTCTGCTAATATCCATTAATTATTCAACAATCCAAAATGTGGCAATCTTTCCTTCACAATGAAAGGAATGGCCAACACAAATGTTTAGAAAGTATTGTTACTTTGGGGCTTGGCTGCTATAAGACACTTATCTCTATTGTAAAGTTTCTGGTTCTTCCTGTTTAAAAGCTGGAAGGAACATGAGGCCCAGTTTTCAGAGTTGGGTCTGTACTGAAACATCAAGAATGAGTGATCTTTACCTCTGGGTTGCGTAGCACCATTGGAAATTTCATATAAAATAATAATGTTGTTCTTGGTCTTTCTGGTGGCCAATCTTCTTATCATTAACTTTTGGAAAAGACTGTTTCCTCCATTGATACAATACTTGAGAAATACAGTCATAGATAATAGTAACTTAGAGTGATTAGTATTGAATGCCCGAGGTAAAGAATCTTAATCTGGGGTCAGCTGGAGGCCATATTGACTCAAACACTGATCAGTGAGCATAGGAGACCAAGCTGCATTGGAATTATTTGGGGCAAGACAGCAGTTCATGACTGAGGCGGCACTTGTTCCTTGGCATAGTTAAGTTTGGTAGGAAAATGGTGTTGATCTGTTTGTTTCAAATATTATGCGCCTATGTGGGTAAACATTGTTATTTATGTGCCGATGTTATTGTGTGGGTGGCTTCAAGTCGTTAGCAGAATGCAGCTCCTGTGTAATATTTATTTATTTATTTAGAGATACAGCACTGAATCAGGCCCTTCGGCCCACCAGGTCTGTGCCAACCAACAACCCTACAGTAATCCCATATTCCCTCCCTACACTAGGGTCTATTTACAACAGCCAATTTACCTATCACCTGCAAGTCTTTGGATGTGGGAGGAAACCGGAGCACCCGGAGGAAACCCACGCAGAGACAGGGAGAACTTGCAAACTCCGCACAGGCAGTACCCAGAATCGAACCTGGGTCTCTGGAGTTGTGAGGCTGCAGTGCTAACCACTGGCGCCACTGTGAGGATTGGAGCTGGGTGGGGAAAGACTTTAGATTTAGGGCTGAATTGTCAGTCCTGCCACCTGGTGGAAACAGGGCAGTAGCTCCAGGAAAATATCTACTGTCTCATTCCCATCATAAATGTGGTAATGTTCACCAGAACCTACAGCTGGACAGCCAGACCAGCCCTTAGAGTTAGGCAGCAGGCTTGTTAGAAATGGAATTTGGGGTCTTACTAAGTCACTAGGATCGAGGCGCAAGGGGAGAGCCAACTGTGCAACAGCCCCAACAAACAAATTTCTCTGCAGCACCTGTGGAAGAGCCTGTCACTCCAGAATTGGCCTTTATAGCCACTCCAGGCGCTGCTTCACAAACCACTGACCACCTCCAGGCGCGTATCCATTGTCTCTCGAGATAAGGAGGCCCAAAAGAAAGAAAGGATCCTGATTGCCATTTTTGGACTGATTTGGCCAGAGCACGCACCGTGCATGCCCTGTCCAGTCAGGGGGCAGTACGACTGAGGAGAACCCAAAAGGTGAGCTCCTCCTGGCATTACAAGCCCAGCCTCGGAAATAAAAATTAGATGTATAATGGGCTGGCTATTGGCTATCACCCATTTTACACTATTGCTCAAAGCCAAGATCTACCTCTTTGCCCCTACTTGAGTCTGTAAGCCTTTGTAATCTCCATAAATACATAAACACAAGATAAGTGCACCTCCTCTTTTTATTGTGACCAATTCTGTCCTACTCCTTCAGATTGTACTTTCCCAGGGTGTAGAGATGGGATCTCTTCATGGCCTCACCCCTCCCTATCTCTGTGATTTCCTCCAGCCCTACAACCTTCCAAGAACTCTATGTTCCTCCAAACTTGACCTTGTGCATCCCTGATTTTCTTCAATCCACCACTGGGGCCATGCCTTCAGCTGCCAAAGCCCTAAGCTCTGGAATCCCTTCCCCAAACCTCACCATCTCTCTACTTCACTGTTATGACCAGGTGAGAAAGATGTCTTAGGGGTCTTTTACTGTCCTCACCTGGTCTTATTGTAACAGGATTTAATTTTTAATGTGTTTTGAGCTCCCCCTTGGTGAATCCTTGTTCACCACTTTCCAATTATAAGGTAAAGAAATGAGCGCACCAGGTTTTCTTAGGTTTTAAAGAAGAAAAGTGAAGTTTATTAAACTTACTTAAACTCTAATTCAGTTAATGCCTGCAGATACACGCCACGCCCCACGCTAGCATGCCTATGCAATATGCACATGCAAAAAGAGACAGAAAAGAGAAGAAAAATAAAATGGAGAGGTTTGAGGCAATCTCTGAAGAGGGTTTTTTTTACTATGTTTCGAGCTCGCTGTAGGGTCCTTGATTGTAGATAGTCTTACTTTTTGTTGGGGCCCAGTACTCCTCTTAAACGTTGTTCACTATAGGAGACTTTTCTCTCTTGGGGTTCATATGTCTTCAATGGTTTCTGAAGCTGGTGAGATGCAATGAGAACAGACAGGAGAGAGGTATTCTCAGTCCAGGAGCAAACAGCTTTCTGAGTGCAAAATTCTGTGGCCAGTTCAAATTCAAATTCAAAAAACCAACAGCCAGCCAGCCATATGACTAAAAAATAGCACAGAATATAAAGACAGATAGCAAAAGTTTCTATAAATATATAAAATGAAAAAGAGTGGCTAAAGTAAATGTTGGTCCTTTAGAGGATGAGAAGGGGAATTTAGTTATGGGATATGATGAAATGGCCGAGGCATTGAACAGGTATTTTGTATCGGTCTTCACAGTGGAGGACACTAATAACATGCCAGTAATTGACAAAGAGACGAACGTAGGTGAGGACCTGGAAACAATCATTATTACGGAAGAGGTAGTGTTGGGCAAGCTAATGGAGCTAAGGATTGATAAGTCTCCTGGCCCTGATGGAATGCTTCCCAGGGTACTAAAAGAGATGGCGGGAGAAATAGCAGGTGCACTGACGGTAATTTTCCAAAATTCGCTGGACTCTGGGGTAGTCCCAGCTGATTGGAAAACAGCAGATGTGACGCCACTGTTTAAAAAAGGAGGTAGACAAAAGATGGGGAATTATAGACCGGTTAGCTTAACCTCTGTAGTGGGGAAGATGCTTGAGTCTATTATCAAGGAAGAAATAACAGGGCATCTCGATAGAAATTGTCCCGTTGGGCAGACGCAGCATGGGTTCATGAAGGGCAGGTCATGCTTGACAAATCTTTTGGAATTCTATGATGACATTACGAGCAAGGTGGACAATGGGGACCCAGTGGATGTGGTGTACCTAGATTTCCAAAAGGCCTTCGACAAGGTGCCGCACAAGAGGCTGCTGCATAAGATAAGGAGGCATGGCGTTAGGGGTAAAGTATTAGCATGGATAGAGGATTGGTTGACTAACAGGAAGCAGAGAGTGGGGATAAATGAGTGCTATTCTGGCTGGCAATCAGTCACTAGTGGTGTGCCTCAGGGATCGGTGTTGGGACCGCAATTATTTACAATTTATATAGATGATTTAGGGTTGGGGACCACGTGTAGGGTATCAAAGTTTGCAGATGACACTAAGATGAGTGGCAGAGCAAAATGTGCAGATGACTGTGAAACTTTGCAGAGGAACATAGATACATTGAGTGAGTGGGCAAAGGTCTGGCAGATGGAATACAATGTTAATAAATGTGAAGTCATTCATTTCGGTAGGAGTAACAGTAAAAAGGATTATTACTTGAATGGTAAAAAGTTGCAGCATGCTGCTGTGCAGAGGGACCTAGGTGTCCTTGTGCATGAATCGCAGAAGGTTGGTCTGCAGGTACAGCAAGTAATTAGGAAGGCAAATGGAATTTTGTCCTTCATTGCTAAAGGGATTGAGTTTAAAAGCAGAGAGGTTATGTTGCAGCTGTATAAGGTACTGGTGAGGCCGCACCTGGAGTACTGTGTGCAGTTTTGGTCTCCTCACTTGAGAAAGGATGTACTGGCACTGGAGAGGGTGCAGAGGAGGTTCACTAGGTTGATTCCGGAGTTGAGGGGGTTGGCTTATGAGGAGAGACTGAGTAGATTGGGATTATATTCATTGAAGTTCAGAAGAATGAGGGGGGATCTTATAGAAACATATAAAATCATGAAGGGAATAGATAAGATACAAGTAGGGAGGATGTTTCCACTGGCAGGTGAAGCTAGGACAAGAGGGCATAGCCTCAAGATTAGAGGGAGCAGATTTAGGACTGAATTAAGAAGGAACTTCTTCACCTAGAGGGTTGTTAATCTATGGAATTCCTTGCCCAGTGAAGTAGCTGACGCTTCTTCAGTAAACGTCTTTAAAGCTAAGGTAGATATCTTTTTGAACAATAAAGGAATTAAGGGATACAGTGGGAGCGCGGGTAAGTGGATCTGAGTCCACGAAAAGATCAGCCATGATCTTATTGAATGGCGGAGCAGGCTCGAGGGGCCGGACGGCCTACTCCTGCTCCTAGTTCTTATGATCTCTGATGATAAACTGGTCTGACCACTTCTTCTGTGTTTTGGGGAAGCAAAGACTGGGTCCCTTGTTCCAACACTTTCTACCAGCATGCAAATGTCATTCCAGTCAGGGGCCTGGCAATTCTTTGTGATAGGCCCTCTTTTCTTCCCAGCCACAATTTTAAGTTTTAATGTTCATGTGGCAAAATAATGTGCACCTCAGTCTTGGCAGGTGGCTGGTGAGGTGGGGGGGGCGGGGGGGAGGGTGCTTGCCTGACACTCACTTTTTTCCTAAAAACCTACCTCTTAGACCAAGCTTTAGGTCACTGTTCTAATATCTCTATGTGATTTGGTGTCAAAGTTTGTCTTATAATGCTCCTGTGAAACAGCGTGGAACATCTTACTGCATTAAAAATGCTATATAATGCAAGATGTTGATTTATTCCCCTTGTTCTACTGCTTGTCCTGGATGCAACTTGTGGGCCAATATCACAAGAGGTGGTTGGCTGCTTTTCTGATAGAAAATACTGATTGGATTGAGGCGACCCTGTGCTCATGAAAGCTTATTCCGGTGAAGAATCTGCTGTGGTTGCATTTTCTTGGCCTTCTGCATGGATAGTCTGATCTCACCTCTTATGGACCACGTGCCTGCTGCTCTCAGGGGAGAGGCAGAATGTCTGGCATATGCTGCCATCTGAGAAATGGCTATCTCATAGAGGTCACCTCCAGCCATCATCATTGCCCTAGGCCCTGAATATGTTTATCCACTGATCAGTGGAATGGCTCATCTGACAATAACCATCAGATACCGAAAACTCTGAAAGATAGCAGCCTGTATTCCCCCACAAGTGACTGAAAGTTAGTAGAGGCAATAGCACCCCTCCCCTCCCCGGGATTGCTTCCCCCCTAGACGCAACCTGCTAGCCAATTCATTGTGAGAGCCTAATGTATCTCCTTTGGCCAATAGGACAGTAATCTGTGCTTCCATGGAGACAGAGGGCTGTAAGATTCAGACTCACAATTGTCAGTGGCGGATATCTTTTGGAGACTGATTTCAGAGCCTGAATTTATGTGCAATGTTCTTTGAACATTCTTCTTTTCAAGAGAGTACCCTTGAGTACTCCATGATCTCAATGTAATGACAAATTAATGGCCGCGGTGTTCAAGACCAGAGTTAGACAGATTCATTATGCAGGCAAGCACTGTGCTATTAGAAAGCTCCTTTTTGATCACCCACAATCTAACTTCATTTACACTGGATACACTGGGTAAAATGATATAAATCTAGGACCTAAGAAACATCTTTGATGTATTTTCTTTTAATACATTATTATGTGGCGGTATTAATATTTGCTCTTTATCTCTGTAACCCCAATTTGGATAGCATTCAAATAAAATAGGCCAACCAGGGTGGCCTGGAATTTTGAGCAGTGGGAGTGTGACTCCCAAGAATATTATAAGTCTGAGTTCTGGAGTCAACTGAAACTCCAGCTCTCTTGCCTGGCTCGCACGAACTTGGTGAATTTTCATCCAGTCGACTGAACACCAAAAGGAGGCAAAGTTCTATAGCTCCTTGGAAGAAAAGTTAACAAAGATCCGATTTTTGAAATCTCTTCTTCCACATTAATAATCAGAGAGCTATGTAGACACCTCCACTTGATGTATAGAGGGCGACTTTTAAGTGCTATCTGCCCATTTCTCACCTGCAATTATAAAATAGAGAGATGGAGCTGCAATTTTCAGCTGGGCCTGTAAATGATTGAGCAGCACACCCATCTGAAGCCAGTGGGTATGCTGCTTAAAGATACAAATCAGGCTCCTCTGCCAGTTGTAGTATCTCGATTGCAAATTTCAGCTAAAAACAGGAAGAGTAGGCATCCATTTGTGCAGGAATTGAACAGACTTAAAGAAAGCTGAGCTCAAAAAAACAACCTGGGAAGCTCTTAATTTTTTTTTTTTATGCTCCACTTGAGCTCCCAAAAATACTTTGGACCACTACCGGTCCATACGATGACACCGCCACCCTGTAATTGCTTGTCCCAAGGCCCAAACTGCAGCTTGCTGGTAGCATGTTAATGAGATCCGAGCTTCGGCTGAATCACCCCCTCTGTTAACTTTGCACCCGTTTTAATGCTACTCAAAAATTGCACCTATTGGTTCACAAAAATAAGGGGTGGGGAAGAAATAGACTAAAAAAAAATTAAACTTGCTTTATTTCTTAAAGAAAGCTATTTGACAGGAATGTGGTAAAGTAATGAATATTACAGGGCTCAAAATCAATTTTAGATCAGCTTCTGACTCATGTTCATCCTCATCCGTCCATAAAAAATTGGTTCAGTGAAATCATAGCAATCAGAAGAACAAAAATAGGTTGGGGAGACAGGTTTATTGATGATTTCAAGTGCAAGGCAGAGATGTTAGTACTGAACATGGTGACTGAAATAAAGAACATGTCTGGAAGTTGTTATATTTCCTTCTGCATTAACGTACAACTTTGGATTAACATTCTTTTGCAAAGAACTGATTTATATCTCATGTCAGATCCAAGATAATCTGTCAGCTATTTCTGCAAGGACATGAACTGTGTTTCAAACTGTCATACGCCAGTCATCATGGCTGCTATTCAAGAAAGGTTCAAACCAAAAAGGAAATTTTGCTGAATTGCTTCGCGAGTGAGCCAAGAGTAAGTACTTATTAGGGGTGACAACATGCACAATGATTGCTCTCTGACCCTTAGTAAATAATACGGATACTGCAATCATGCAGTCATATCAGACGCCCACAGCTGAGCACTGTGAAAATCGGGATCTCAAGTCGGATTGTGCTGGTGATGTGTGCTGGCGGGAGGGAAAGGCTGAGATGTATCATGGGTGATTTAAATATGCAGGTGGTCATGAAAGCCTGCCAAACACTCTATTAATGGGGGAAAGGTAATAAATGAATGACAAAAAAATGGAAGATTTGACAGGGTGTAACTGCGCTGTGGGGTGCTAGTTTGGGCTACATGTTAATTGAGAAATCCTGGCAAAGGGCCAAGAGCCATAACTCAGCACATTATCAAAGCTGAAGAGAGTAGAATAGAAGACGAGTCAAACTGGGAAGAAATGATTAGTGGAGGGCTTTAAATAAGCCTTTAAATTGTAAATTGTTAGAGGCAGGAACCCTCACAACATTTAAGAAGTATTTAGATGAGCACTTGAAACACCATAGCATACAAGGCTACAGGCCAAGTGCAGGAAAATGAGATTAGATTGGAACGGGGGCTTGATGGTCAGCGCAGGCACGTTGGGCCGAAGGGCTTGTTTCTGTGCTGTAGAACTCTATGACTCTATGACTCTAAAAGGAAGGGGAGACTGAGGGAGCTAAGGAAACCCACAATTTTGAGGTACTGCTAAATAATGGGGGAGGAATTGATTAGTGCTCAACTGTGGGGCGTTGCTGGCCTATGCTCCTCACTCTCTTGTTGGCCTGTCTCCACGCCCCACCACCACATCCCACCCAGCAGCAATCTGAGGGTCGCTGCCCACAGTATTGCTGTGGAGCCAGGAGGATCACCCCTGTTTCTCCTGGTTTTGCATTCCAGTTATTTAACAAAAGTTTACAACTTGTCTTCGCTAGCCTCTAGCAGTCCCTTTAAGGATTGCTGGTTACATATGAACATGCAAATTAGGAGCAGGAGTAGGTCACTCGGCCCTTCGAGCCTGCTCCGCCATTCAATAAGTTCATGGCTGAACTGATTACTCCACATTTCCACCTACCTCCACTAACCTTCCACCCCCTTGCTTATCAAGAATCTACCTACCTCTGCCTTAAAAATATTCAAAGACTCTGCTTCCACCGCCTTTTGAGGAAGAGAATTCCAAAGACTCACGGCCCTCAGAGAGAAAGAATTTCTCCTCATCTCTGTCTTAAATGGGCGACCCCTTATTTTTAAACAGTGACCCCTAGTTCTAGATTCTCCCACAAGGGGAAACATCCTTCCAACACCCACCCTGTCAAGACCCCTCAGGATCTTATATGTTTCAATCAAGTCGCCTCTTACTCTTCTAAATTCCAGCAGATACAAGCCTAGCCTCTCCAATATTTACTTGTAAGACGGCCTGTCCATTCCAGGTATTAGTCTAGTAAACCTTCTATGTACTGCCTCCAACGCGTTTACATACTTCCTTAAATAAGGAGATCTGTACTATACACAGTACTCCAGATGTGGTCTCACCAATGCCCTGTATAGCTGAAGCATAATCTCCCTACTTTTGTATTCAATTCCCCTCACGATAAATGATAACATTCTATTAGCTTTCCTAATTACGTGCTGTACCTGCATTCTAACCTTTTGTGATTCATGCACTAAGACACCCAGAGCCCTCTGCAATCTCTGACCATTTCGATAATATGCTTCTTTTTTGTTCTTCCTTCCAGAGTGGACAATTTCACACTTCCCCACATTATACTCCATTTGCCAGGTCTTTGCCCACTCACTTAACCTATCTATATCCTTTGTAGCCCCCTTATGTCCTCTTCACAAGTTACTTTCCTACCTATCTTTGTGTCATCAGCAAATTTAGCAACCATACCTTCGGTCCCTTCATCTAAGACATTTACATAAATTGTAAAAAGTTGAGGCCCCAGAAGAGATCCCTGTGGCACACCACTCGTTACATCTTGCCAACCAGAAACCATTTATGCCTACTCTCTGTTTCCTGTTAGCTAGCTAATCTTCTATCCGTGCCAATATGTTACCCCCTACACCATGAGCTTTTATTTTCTGCAATAACCTTTGATGTGCTACCCTATCAAATGCTTTCTGGAAATTAAGTACAATACATCCACCAGTTCCCCTTTATCCACAGCACATGTAACTCCCTCAAAGAATTCCAATAAATTGGTTAAACATGATTTCCCTTTCAACAAAACCATGTTGACTCTGCCTGATTACCTTGAATTTTTCTAAATGCCCTGCTATACTGTCTTTAATAATAGCTTCTAACATTTTCCTTCAGACAGATGTTAAGCTAACTGGCCTGTAGTTTCCTGCTTTCTGTCTCCCTCCTTTTAGGCCGCTATTGAGCCTGAAAAACTGCACAGGGTCCAATTTTTGACCAGTTTTGTAGATGGCCTCTTAACAGGGGTTGCGCCCTTCATTGGCCTATGTAACAAGCATAATGCCAGTTTATGGCAGCTGCCAGGGAAGCCTGAATATTGCCCAAGTCAATATGGTGTCATTGGGGCACAGGACATAGCTGGACGAAAAAAGGTCCAATTTTGCCCTGAATGAGTTAGAATTGGAGGCAGCAGGAACACAGGAAGCAGACCAAGAATGCTGTGTGTTGCTAAGAAATGTTTTAAGATGTTATTAACAATTAAACAATCAGAAATGAGTGAGTGGGTTATGGAAGACACTGAGAATGTTGTAACTCTGAAACTGTGCTGCATTACAATAATTAACTTACTTTCTTTGTCTTCATTATGACATAAAGCTTGAGATGGTTGCTATGGATCCTGAATTTCAAGCTATTTTATTCACTTTCTCTGATCCCTCTGCGTCGCCCTATGTATTACAAACTTTTAAATCCAAGTTGTCTAAAGATGAAGCAGTACATTTGATTGCACATGAAAATCACTGGGTCTGGCTAAATAACAGTGGCTTATGTAATCTTGTATGTCAATATTATTACAGATAATATTGTTCCAAACTTTTATCAACACATTCAGATGTGTGCATGTGCTTTAGATATTTTATTGCAGCACAGATTCAGCCCTACAGATCAAATTCAAACTAATGAAAAGAAAAGGCCAGTAACATTGGTGCCTTAAATTACTTGTAGTTATACTCACAATGCATCAAGTTACAAGGGAAGATATAAGGTGAAGCTATGACAGATTTGCAGGAAAGCAAGGTAAAAGCTAAGCAGGGTGAACATAACCCCTTTGGCATTAAGGAGAAGGATATGAAAGCTTGTGGCCAGCATTTCCTGTAAGCTACTGCGCGCTGCTATTAAGTAACCTGGAAGGTACCGCACAGGCCACTCAGAAGTTGTTCACTTTAAGATACTATACACGTGTAGCCACGCAAAAAAATTTAAAGGTACTGCGCATTCAAATGAACAGGCTACACACAACAAAAACTATCTCGAGGGACATTGCTTGTGGCTGTGTCATGCTTCACAGAGTTGCCATGGGAATCGTCACTGGTGCTATGGAAGTGACCTTGCCACCAATGGTCCCAGCAGCTTGAAGATGCCAGGGAGGCACTGCTCCCTGATAAATTCTGCGCATGCGCAGCCATGCAGCGGCTGTGCAAAACAGTTAAAGGGTCCACAAACTGAAAAACTGGCACGGCACAGCAGATAAATTTCAAAGGAAGCTGAGCTCAATAAAACAACCCGCCACCTCCCACATCTAGAGCAGAGAGAAAAGCAAAATACTGCAGATGCTGGAAATCTGAAATTAAAACAGAAAATGCTGGAAATACTGAGCAGGTCTGGCAGCATCTGTGGAGAGAGAAACAGAGTTAAAATTTCAGGACAATGACCTTTCATCAGAACTGTTTGGATGAAAGGTCATATGACCATATGAATTAGGAGCAGAAGTAGGCCATTCGGCCACTTGAGCCTGCTCTGCCATTCAATAAAATCATGGTTGATCTGTTTGTGTTTTGAATTCCACACGCTCATCTATGCCTGATGACCTTTGACTCCCTTGCCTAACAAGAATCTATCTACCTCCACCTTAAAAATAGTCAATGGCCCCACCTACACCACCTTTTGAGGCAGAGAGTTCCAAAGTCACACAACCCTCTGTGAGAAACAATTTCTCCTCATCTCTGCCCTAAAAAGGTGGCCCCTAATTTTAAAACATTTCCCCCTATTTCTAGACTCACCCACAAGAGGAAACATCCTTTCCACATCCACCTTGTCAAGACTGTTCAGGATTTTATAAACTTCAATCAAGTCTCCCTTCACACTTCTAAACTCCAGTGAAAACAAGCCCAGTCTGTCCAATCTTTCCCCATAAGACAACCCACTCATTCCAGGTATCAATCTAGTAAACCTGCTTTGAACTGCCTCCAATGCATTTACATCCTTCCTTAAATAAGGAGACCAAAACTGCATGAGATGTGGTCTCACCAGTGCTGAAGCATAACATCCTTACTTTTATTTTCAATTCCTCTCATAAAAAAGGATAGCATTCCATTAACCTTCTTTATTACTTGCTGTATCTGCAAACTAACTTGTTGTGACTCCTGCACTGGAACATCTCGATCCCTCTGCACCTCGGTCATCGACCTGAAACGTTAACTTTGTTGCCCCCTCCTCAGATGCTGCCTGGCCTGCTGAGTATTTCCAGCACTTTTTGTTTTTAATATTGTGAGTAGACAGCCTTCTCAGCAGCTCAATGTCCTGCTCCTTGTCTAGGTTGAGGTCTTAAATGTTGGAGATGCCCTCTCTTGTTCCATTGTTCTGAAGACATTGTGCACCATACTCTGATGCAACAATACTGAGTGGATTATGTGAAGGGTACCAGCAGTTGAGAACTGTTGTTCCAACAGTGTCATATACTGATCATAGAATTGCAAAAGCACAGAAGGAAGCCAGTCGTCCCATTGGATGCGATCTTCCCAGCCTTGCGGGGGTGGGTTTGAAGATGGGATGAAGAAAATTTTGAGAGTCACGCATCAAGACAGCTTCACATCGTGTTCCTGCCTCAGAGAGATCTGGCTGCACAGCGGCAGTGTCTACCCACCAAGCAATGGCAGATAGCCAATGAAGGCCACTTGAGAGACTAATTGGGGGCAGGATGCTGCCACTGGGGTCTTCTTGACATTGGACGGGTCCTCCGCTGAAGCCGAAGCCTGGCAGGTACCAGTGGCAGGCCAGCGGGCCATTGATGCCTCCTCTAAATCCCTCCATGCCAGAGCCATGGCAATCTGAAGGCCACAGCTGCAGCTGCAAGAAATCCTGGAAGGTTTCCCCTCCACGATGATGGCCATTCTTCATTTTGAGGCGCCCTCACTGTCCTCTACCTGCTTCAGCAGTGTCCACCTCTCCCAGTGGGGCTGCCGGCCATCCACATCTTGGGGCCCTCTGATTGGAGCCATCTTAATTAGACGATGAATGCAAAGGCGGTCCCTTAATTGGCTGCCTCTGAGAAGATTGCGCAGGTGGAATGAAGGCAGACACCATTGGAAATTATCCTGATGCCCAAGAATCTTCCAAGACTAGAAGATTCCACCCACTGGGCCAGATCTTGTTGTCCCACTGCCAGGAGTGGTGGTAGGTGCAGAAAATGGTGGCCACCCCACAAGGGACCCGTGCCACCACATCGCTGTGATTCTGCGGCGGGCAGCCACTTAACATACTGACGGCTGCTGCCCTCCGCGCTCTACCAATCACATGGCAGGGGTGGCATTGACGATGCTATGAACAGTGTCACCTGATGTAGGAGCAGGTGCTGATGCTATTTTTAAAAAGCTGCAAACAAAATGCAGAGTTGCCCCCGTCCCCCACCATCTATAAAATAATGCAGAGTTGACCCCTTTCCCCCCCTTATCCTTACACACAATGCAGAGTAGCCCCTGTCTCCTCCCCCCACCCCCCGAATGATACACACAGCGCAGCGTTGACCCTGTCCCCCTCACGTCTATACACAGAATGCAGAGTTGACCCCTTCCCCTCCTCGGTGATGCCAGCTTCTCATGGAGACACGTGAGTGCCACACATTGAGCTCAAGATTGGGAACGGATGGGAAGATTGCGGTGGATGACATTGAAATTTACGCAGAGAAGCATTTTAAATATTTAAACTCAGGTCCCAATGCAGAGAAGCGGAGGTGCCACCACGGAGCTTCCCCACCCCGGGAAGATCGGGCCCGGCAATCCTGGCATTGAGTTCCATGATGGCTGCTGCTGCTCCAATTCTCTGGCCCACAGAACCGACGTTGGGCCCTCCCATTGTGTCTGTGCCAGTTCGTTAAAAGAGTTAATACAAGAGATCTACTGGTATCACCTGTTAACATGGAGGAAGGGGTTTAAGGTTCTGCATTCAGATAATGGCTTTTAAATCCTGAATTAGTGGCCCACTTAACTAGAATGCAGTGTGAAGGGTTAGTGTAAAGCGGATAATGGGGATCCTGTAGATGTAGTATGTCTGGACTTCTAGAAGGTATTTGATAAGGTGCCACACAAAAGGTTAATACTCAAGGTAAGATCACATGGGGTTAGGGGCAATTTATTAGCTTGGATAGAGGATTGGCTAACCAATAGAAATCAGAGAGTCGGGATAAATGGATCCTTTTCTGGTTGGCAAGATGTAACTAGTGAGATGCCACAGGGTTCGGTCCTTGGGCCCCAACTATTTACAATCTATATTAATGATTTGGATGCAGGGATAGGAGGTACTATAGCCAAATTTGCAGATGACACTAAAATAGGTGGGATAGTCAGTTTTAATAAAGAAATAAGAAATTTACAAATGGATATGGATAGGTTAGGTGAATGGGCCAAAATTTGGCAGATGGAGTTTAGCGTGGATAAGTGTGAGGTTATCTATTTTGGTCAGAAGAATAGAAAGGCAAATTATTATCTAAATGGAGAGAAACTTCAGAGTGCTTCGGTGCAGAGGGATCTGGGTGCATGAATCGCAGAAAACTAGTTTGCAGGTGTAGCAGGTAATAAGGAAGGCAAATGGAATTTTGGCATTTATTGCTAAAGGAATAGAGTATAAAAGTAGGGAAGTTATGCTGCAACCATACAAGGCATTAGTGTAGACTGCACCTGGAGTATTGCGTACAGTTTTGGTCCCCTTACTTGAGGAGGGATGTAGTTGCATTGGAGGCAGTTCAGAGGAGGTTCACTAGATTGATTCCAGAGATGAGGGGTTTGTCTTATGAAGAAAGATTGAGCAGGTTAGGCCTTTACTGTCTAGAGTTTAGAAGAATGAGAGGAGATCTAATTGAGGTATATAAGATGATTAAGGGGTTTGACAAAGTAGACATAGAGAGGATGTTTCCTCTGGTGAGGCAATCCAGGTCATAGTTTTTGGATAAGGGGTAGCAGATTTAAAACAGAGATGAGGAAAAATTACTTCTCTCAAACGGTTGTGAGTCTGTGGAATTCACTACCCCAGAGTGCGGTGGATGCTGGGACGTTGAGTAAATTTAAGGAGGAGATAGACAGATTTTTAATTAGTAATGGGTTGAAGGGTTATGGAGAATGGGCAGGAAAGTGGAGTTGAGGCCAAAATGAGATCAGCCATGATCGTATTGAATGGCGGAGCAGGCTCGAGGGGCTGAATTACCTGCTCCTGCTCCTAATTCTTATGTTTTTTTACATTCATTCATGGGATGTGGGCGACGCTGGCCAGGCCAGCATTTATTCCCCATCCCTAATTGCCCTTTAGAAGGTGGTGGTGAGCTGCCTTCTTGAACCTCTGCAGTCCATGTGAGGTAGGTATACCCACAGTGCTGTTAGGAAGGGAGTTCCAGGATTTTGACCCAGTGACAGTGAAGGAACGGCAATATAGTTCCAAGTCAGAATGGTATGTGACTTGGAGGGAAACTTGCAGGTGGTGGTGTTCCCATGTATTTGCTGCCCTTGTCCTTCTAGTAGGTAGAGATCGCGGGTTTGGAAGATGCTGTCTAAGGAGCCTTGGTGCATTGCTGCAGTGCATCTTGTAGACGGTACACACTGCCGCCACTGTGCGTCGGTGGTGGAGGGAGTGATTGTTTGTCGATGGGGTGCCAATCAAGCGGGCTGCTTTGTCCTGGATGGTGTCGAGCTTGTTGAGTGTTGTTGGAGCTGCACCCAACCAGGCAAGTGGAGAGTATTCCATCACACTCCTGACTTGTGCCTTGCAGATGGTGGACAGGCTTTGGGGCGTCAGGAGGTGAGTTACTTGCCTCAGGATTCCTAGCCTCTGACCTGCTCTTGTAGCCACGGTATTTATATGGCTACTCCAGTTCAGTTTCAGGTCAATGGTAACCCCTAGGATGTTGATAGTGGGGGATTCAGCAATGAGGGATATTAATGCTGTTGAATGTCAAGGGGAGATGGCTAGGTTCTCTCATGTTGGAGATGGTCATTGCCTGGCACTTGTGTGGCGCGAATGTTACTTGCCACTTATCAGCCCAAGCCTGGATATTGTCCAAGTCCTGCTGCATTTCTACACGGACTGCTTCAGTATCTGAGGAGTCACGAATGGTGCTGAACATTGTGCAATCATCAGCGCAAATCCCCACTTCTGACCTTATGATTGAAGGAAGTCCATTCATGAAGCAGCTGAAGATGGTTGGGCCCAGGACACTACCCTGAGGAACTCCTGCAGTGATGTCCTGGAGCTCAGATGATTGACCTTCAACAACCACAACCATCTTCCATTGCGCTCAGTCTGACTCCAGCCAGCGGAGGGTTTCCCCACTGATTCCCATTAACCTCAGCTTTGCTAGGGCTCCTTGATGCCATACTCAGTCAAATGCTGCCTTGATGTCAAGGGCAGTCACTCTCACCTCACCTCTTGTATTATTGCCGGAATATTGTCAGGGCCCATAGCTTTTGCAGTGTCCAGTGCCTTCAGTCGTTTCTTGATATCATGCGGAGTGAATCCAATTGGCTGAAGTCTGGCATCTGTGATGCTGGGGACCTCAGGAGGAGGCCGAGAGGGATCATCGCTCGGCACCTCTGGCTGAAGATTGTTGCAAATGCTTCAGCCTTATCTTTTGCACTGATGTGCTGGGCTCCCCCATCATTGAGGATGGGGATATTTGTGGAGCCACCTCCCCCAGTTAGTTGTTTAATTGTCCACCACCATTCACGGCTGGATGTGGCAGGACTGCAGAGCTTAGATCTGATCCGTTAGTTATGGGAACACTTAGCTCTGTCTATCACATGCTGCTTACGCAGTTTGGCACGCAGATAGTCCTGTGTTGTAGCTTCACCAGGTTGACACCTCAATTTGAGGTATGCCTGGTGCTGATCCTGGCATGCCCTCCTGCACTCTTCATTGAACCAGGGTTGGTCTCCTGGCTTGATGGTAATGGTAGAGTGGGGGATATGCCAGGCCATGAAGTTACAGATTGTGGTTGAGTACAATTCTGCTGCTGCAGATGGCCCACAGTACCTCATGGATGCCCAATCTTGCATTGCTAGATCTGTTTGAATCCATCCCATTTAGCATGGTGATAGTGCCACACAACACGATGGACAGTATCCTCAATGTGAAGGTGGGACTTGGTCTCCATAAGGACTGTGCGGTGGTCACTCCTACCAATAGTCATGGACAGAAGCATCTGCGGCAGGCAGATTGGTGAGGACGAGGTCAAGTATGTTTTTCCCTCGTGTTGGTTCCCCCACCACCTGCCGCAGATCCAGTCTAGCAGCTATGTCCTTTAGTACTCAGCCAGCTCGGTCAGTAGTGGTGTTACCGAGCCGCTCTTGGTGATGAACATTTATGTCCCCCACCCAGAGTACATTTTGTGCCCTTGTCACCCTCAGTGCTTCCTCCAAGTGGTGTTCAATATGGTGGAGTACTGAGTCATCAGCTGAGGGAGGGCGGTAGGTGGTAATCAGTAGGAGGTTACCTTGTCCATGTTTGACCTGATGCCATGAGACTTCATGGGGTCCAGAGTCGATGTTGAGGACTCCCAGGGCAACTCCCTCCCTAATGTATACCACTGTGCCACCACCTCTGCTGGCTCTGTCCTGCCGGTGGGACAGGACATACCCAGGGATAGTGATTGCAGTGTCTGGGACATTGTCTGTAAGGTATGATTCCATGAGTATGACTATGTCAGGCTGTTGCTTGACTAGTCTGTGGGACAGCTCTCCCAATGTTGGCACAAGCCCCCAGATGTTAGTAAGGAGGACTTTGCAGGGTCGATAGGGCTGGGTTTGCCGTTGTCGTTTCCGGTGCCTAGGTCGATGCCGGGTGGTCCGTCCGGTTTCATTCCTTTTTATTAACTTTGTAGCGGTTAGGTACAACTGAGTGGCTTGCTCGGCCATTTCAGAGGGCATTTAAGAGTTACCACATTGCTGTGGGTCTGGAGTACATGTAGCCAGACCAGGTAAGGACCTTCCCTAAAGGACATTAGTGAACCAGATGGGTTTTTACAACAATCGACAATGGTTTCATGGCCATCATTAGACTAGCTTTTAATTCCAGATTTATTAATTAAATTCAAATTCCACCTTCTGCTGTGGTGGGATTCGAACCCATGTCCCCAGAGAAATACCCTGGGTCTCTGGGTTACTAGTCCAGTGATCATACCACTACGCCACCGCCTACCCTTATGTTCTTATGTCCTTATGTTTCGGAACTCGTTATTTCAGAAACTGAAGAGTGTGTTGGCAAGACTTCTTTTTGCAACTTCTTCCCATGTAGTTTCAACAGTTTCTCTGCTAAGATCCTGAAGGAGGAATTATAGGATTGTCTCATTGAATTTCTGTGCTCTTCTTTGGTACCTCTTTGAAATACCCTCTCCCTCTTTGGCTGTCTCTGCCATATGCTCCAGTGGAAAACATTTGTGAAAAGTGGAATAAAATCATACATGAGCCATTCAGTGCAGCGACCTCACAGTCAACTCAGTGAGACAAATACTTTCCTACTTCACTGCTTGCTCACTTGCTGCCAGCTTCAGCCAGATTAGGCTGTTTAAAGGTTATACTCTACTTTCCAATCACTCTCAGCACAATATTCCTGTTTGTTTGTACAGGATTTGCATTACATACAGGATTACAGTCTGGAGACCTACCAATGGACGGCACAGTGGCGCAGTGATTAGCACCGCAGCTTCACAGCTCCAGCGACCCGGGTTCAATTCTGGGTACTGCCTCTGTGGAGTTTGCAAGTTCTCCCTGTGTCTGCGTGGGTTTTCTCCGGGTGCTCCGGTTTCCTCTCACAAGCCAAAAGACTTGCAGGTTGGTAGGTAAATTGGCCATTATAAATTGCCCCTAGTATAGGTAGGTGGTAGGGAAATATAGGGACAGGTGGGGATGTGGTAGGAATATGGGATTAGTGTAGGATTAGTAGAAATGGGTGGTTGATGGTCGGCACAGACTCGGTGGGCCGAAGGGCCTGTTTCAGTGCTGTATCTCTAAAAAAAAATGGACATTTAAAAGATCTGCCCCAGAAAATCATGATAAGATTGATGCAGCATTGCATCAGCAAGCACAAGTTGGCCTCATTGGCACAACTTTGGCACAATCTTGAGGCCATTTAATGTGACTCTGATTCCCATTCATTTTCTCATTCCAATTTTCAGCTTATCTGAGCACGCTATGTTGATTAAGGAAATAGTCCCACCACATCATGGGCCGAATTCAGTGCGGCCGTTTGGAGCCGGAATGGTTTTTTTTTTGGTGGACTGGAGAATTGCAACAGATGTGTCTGCCCGGAAATCTGATGTCATGACGTCTGTTCTGGATTTAGTCAGTGGTGGGAAAGCACCAAGGTGACATCGCTGCTCTGATGCAATGGGAATGCAATTTAAATTGCTGAACCCTTCGTTTTAATACATTGGCATCGAATTCATCATGACATAATGGGCGGCTTGAAATTAAGTGGATGACGGGCGGCCCACACATGCCTTTGGATTCCTGACCGTTGAAACTGGTGGCACCAAGGCAAGGCCTCAGTACTGCGACGGATAGCAGCCATGACCAGCACCATTTAGGGGAAGAGGGGGGTCTGGAGGCCATTGTTGACCTACAGTGCTATGCACTTTGCAGGGGCAGTGGGGGTCGTGGCCTCGGGTGCTCTGCAAGAGTGGGAATGCTGGCTGAGCAGGGTCTCGGGTAGTCTGTGGGGGTTGTGGGGGGGGATGGGGGGGAGTGGTGCTTAGTTTTGAGTGGCTGTATTGGGTGTCCGAACTGTTGGGGGTGAGAGGGTTGGGTGCCCTTACTGCTGGATGAGAGGGTTGGCGATAAGCAAGGGTGGGCACTGAGGGCCACTGAGGGCCATCAGGGTGTCTGCCAGGAGAAGTAGCAAAGGCACAGCTGACAAGACA
The DNA here is from genome assembly GCF_036365525.1 of Heterodontus francisci. NCBI lineage: Eukaryota > Metazoa > Chordata > Chondrichthyes > Heterodontiformes > Heterodontidae > Heterodontus > Heterodontus francisci. The sequence continues at coordinate 179,579,722 of NC_090372.1, read as the reverse complement.
GGATCATCTCTGCAGTGATAGCGCTATGGAGACCAGGCATGGGTCTCATTCATCCTGTCTTTTTGGACCCCCTGTGGCGTGATGCGGCACCTCCAATGAGGGAGAGTCAGGTGGCAACTCTGCCTGCCCGTGAAGCTCCACGACGAGAGCAGCAGCAGCCAGCCATGCCAAGAAGGGCCCACCTGCGCCAGACAGTGTACTGGACTCGAATCAGCTACCTCCAAATGTCCGAGAATCATT